>NC_042615.1:103406669-103714526 GCF_901001135.1 Rhinatrema bivittatum | reverse complement strand
GCTTTGATCTCCAGGAAGGTCCACTACTTTGTATATAATTACCCTTAAGTTATTATTTTTATTTTCTCCAAGTTCTATTTATCCTGTTCATTGTAAGACATTATTCTAATTACTGTCAATCTATTGTTGTAATGTAAACCGAAGTGATTAGTAACTTTGTTACCAGAACTTCGGTATATAAAACTGTTAAATAAATAAATAATAAATATGGGTCACAGTAGACCGCTTCTCAAAAATAGTGCACTTCGTGGCTGTTAGAAACCTGCTAGCGAGTTAGCAATCTGTTAGGAAGCTGCTAGGGAGGTTGTGCTCCTGTGTTAGGAGGAGTTAGCGATCTTGTTAAGAGTGAGCTCCTCTGGAGGGAGGAGCTAGCTATCTGTTATGGTTAAACTCCTATGAAGGGGAGGAGTGAGCAAGCTGGTTGTGAATGACACCCCAAGAGGGAAGAGTTAACAATCTGTTATGTATCTCTGTATGGAGTTAGCAATCTGTTATAATCCATTCCTGAGGAAGGAGAAGTTAGTAAACTGAGATGCTGAGCTCCTGTAGGGGGAGTAGTAACAAACTGTAATGAATCTGTTGCTGAAGACTCCTGGTGGGGAAGGAGTAGCCATCTGTTACCGGCAGAGTGCTTGGAGAGGACACTCAGCTGTAGAGGAATGTAGATAGGTGAATCCTTGGGCCGATGGCAGATGACTGCACCCTCAAGAGGATATCCTGAGAGGGACCACCGGCTAGAGTAGGGAGACAGATACAGATAAGTCTTTTATTAGACAGGTTAGTAGAACCACCAGAGGTGGCAGTAGTGAGCTGATATGCCCGGCAGGGTTGAAGTCCCTCAGGTACTGGAACAGTGATCCCAGGGTTGCTGAGCTGTAGAGAAACTATAGATAGTGAGTAGACAGGGTATGCTGTGTTCATAGCCAGAATTGGATGACAGATCTCACATAAGGTCTTTAGAAAGCTCAGTAGCTGGAAAGGGTTAGGCCCTCGAGGAAAGTTCTGAAAGAGCGATGGTAACTCATAATTGTCTGTATCTGTGATAGCTTCCAGGCAGTAGAGAATCTTCAGAGTGTTCAGGAACATGGGCACTTGAGGAGTGAGTACCGGCGCCTATCGGCAATCTGAAATAGAGAAAAGAGAGCGAGGCCCCCGAGGAGCGGGTACCCCTGGTAAGTCCAAGGAGGCAGAGTAGCTTGGACAAATTCTTGCTAACTCAATTCGTTAGCAAATACTGAGACCTTTTATATTGGAAGCGGATGACGTCAGTTCAGGGGGATGCCCCTGAGGTTCGCGCCCTTGCTGTTACATTATTCGGAGCATGCGTGCCCTACGTCATCAGGAGCATGGTGGATCCACAGCGTTGTGCTGCTCCGGGGACGCCGGAGGAAGACGGCAAGAAGACGCCACGGCAGCAAACCGTCCATCAGGCCCGGAGGGAGTCGCCACAGTGGTAAGGTGGGTGGAGTGAGAGCATCGAGCAGCGACGGATGCAACAGTGGCATTACCCGGTTACCATCTGCCCCAGAATTGGATGTTTGCACAGCATGCTGAAGCATATCCTCTCAGATAGAGGTGTACAGTTCACAACTAAGTTCTGGAGAGCCCATTGTAAGAAATTTGATATTTATTTAGACCTAACGTCAGCTTACCATCCACAATCAAATGGTCAAATGGAAAGAATGAATTGCACACTTAAACAGTTTCTCCGCTCCTACGTCAACTCCAGCAAAGCGACAGGGCAGAATTGCTCCCCTGGGCTGAGTTCGCCCTGAATTCACATCCATCAGCCACTACTGGATCTACACCTTTCCAAATAGTGTATGGCTATCAGCCATTACCTCCGTTACCAATACCTTGTCGATTTCATCATCTGCAGCCCAGGCTTCGGCTGAAGAACTCCATCAACTTTGGAGACAAACCAAAGGTCTCTTACAAAAGGCAGGACAATAGGCCAAGAAATGTTATGATGCTCTTCACAGAGCAGCACCACAATTGCAACCAAGAGACAAGGTATGGCTCAGTACTAGGTTCATCTGTGTCAAGCTGCCATCTGTTCGATTCACTCCACGCTACATTGAGCCTTTTCCCATTCTCCACCACCTGGGACCAGTAACTTACAGCTCTGCTGACCTCCTGCACTTCTTTTACCATCAACAGTGTGATTCTCGGCATAGCCAATGCTGTGGGCCACTACTGGATCTACCCTGAGAAGTGTATCTTTGGAGGAGGAGTTCTCCGGTATACCGCGCTCTATAGGCCAAGGCTACTACCAGGGATATCATCATTGGGAAACCTTACTACTCTGGACTGTGTTTCTCCTCCCACTTGGTGGGTACTTCATCTAAGTTGCAGTTTAATAAAGTCTCGTTACTATCCGTGACCTCTAAGCTGAGGCCACGCCTATCATGGTGAGTCCCCACAGGGCTCCTCTCTGTGGGTGGAGTCAGCTCTCACTACAATCCAGGGTCCACAACCAAACCAGAACATAACAGTTTGTTCAATATTGGGCAGGGATGGGCAATTCCAGTCCTCGAGGGCCACAAACCTGTCGAGGTTTTAGGGTATCCTAATGAATATGCATGAAATAGATTTACATACAACGGAGGCAGAGTACATGCAAATTTCTCTCATGCATATTCATTAGGGATATCCTGAAAACCAGACTGGTTTGTGGCCCTCGAGGACTGGAACTGCCCACCCCTGATCTAGGGCATCCAGGCTAGATGGCATATAAATAAATATATAAATAAATATATAAATAAATAGATAATGGAGGGTGTAGTCACTTGTCCATGATTATAAAGAGTATCTGTGAGAGAATCAAGATTCAAACTCTAGCTTGCAGACTGCTGCTCTAAACTCATTAGGGTTTACAGAAATTTGAAAACATTTTTAATATATGACCCAGTGCAGTATGAAGGTCATTTAAACTTAGTTAAACATTAGTTATCCCTCTATGTATTAAGTGAGATTTTCTATATGTTGTTTTTTTGATTCTTTCATTTTTGGTTCTGGTTGTGAGTATATTTAACCATGTGCCATCTTTTCTTCCTTCATCTTTGTAATACAATTTGGATAGGTACCATAGAAAAGCTAAAATACTAATATGTTAGTCTTAACCTGTTTATCAATTTTCTAGCTGTCAGTTGACAATCTTTTGATGGAGGAGAAAGAGGCAGAGGAGTAGCAGTAAAAATAGAAGTACAGGAGATCCCCCTTGTTCCCAAACGCTCTATCCCTCAAAAACTAAAAGCATTTAATTTTATTTTGTATTAAATAAAAATGCATATATATACTTCTGAACTTTGTAGATTGTGCTTTGGCTTTTATTCTTAAGATAATAGGTGCAATGATGAGCACATGAGCTTACAGATAGAATTACTTTACAAGTTTGAATGACAGCTTCTACCAAAATAAACAGTATTAGAAAATGTAGTGATACAATAGCATAATGCCATGTACATATGAAAAGCATTTTAGTTCTTTTTTGAGTATGAGAATTCACAATGCTATATTATGCATTGTATAATGGCTATTGTGTGTCATTGTTGAATATAGGCATTGTGAAATCAAATGGATACAACTGAACAGTACACAGTGTCTGGAGAGAAGAAATCTTCTAAGTAAAGATAACCAAGTAAATCAGATAATTGATGGGATTATTTTGTAACTGCTCAGTGCTCACATCAGTGTAAGGTTTTACACCAGGGCAAAGGTAGCGCCGGCGCCATTTCTATTAACGCAGCCGTGGCCCGAGAGTGGAAGATCACACCGGGACCCCCCCACTGGGGGGGTTCGGGAGGTTGGGGGATTTATTTTTATTTTATTTATTTATTTTATTTAAAATTTTTATATACCGGCATTCATGTTGCAAACACATCATGCCGGTTTACATATAACAGGGGTGTACAGTGAACAATTCAATAACCTATTTGTGTAGAAGGAAGCAGTTACAAATAACAAGGTAAAAGAACTGGGAGGAGAGAAGAAAAGGGAGAGAATAACATTAGGTATAGGTATTTACATTAGTAAATTTACATTTTAAAGGGTCGGGGTGGGTTTTAGGGTTGTTTTAGTGTGCCGGTTTTCCCGGCCTCCCCTTCCCCTCCCCCCTCCCCCGATTTACGATTTTTGACGATAAATCGGGGGAATTCCTATTGTATCGCGCCTCTAACGATTTTTGACGATTTAAAATATATTGGACGATATTTTAAATTGTCAAAAAACGATTCACATCCCTATTGCCCTCCACCAAGTTTGCTGTCACTAAAATATATGTTCAGTCATCTTTACAATGAGCCAGTATTGTGCTCACAAAATAGATGTTTAAGCACACTTTCTGCACTTTTTTCACTAACCCAGATATTTGTGTTTATGGATTAATACCTGATTTGAGATGAACAAACTTTAATTAAGTAATACAGAAACACTATGATAAATTTCCTGCAAACAGTATTAAAATTGATACCCAATATTGTTCTATCATAGTTTAAAGATGCAGCTACATAATGCACAAACCCTTTTTTTTACATCTCTCCACTTTTCTATAAGATAACAGACAATATACAAAGATACATGTGACCTAAGCACTCATTCATCCATTTAGAATCTACATGGAAGACCTTGTCACATAACATAAACCCGAAAAATGAAGGGGAAGAGGAACAACAAAATGTAAACTAATTCATGGAAAAGAAAAACAAAACTGCAAATCTAGTCAGAACTTCTTGTTTTTTAGTGCTGCCTGCATTCTCTTCTGAAACACAAGATTCTTACATAATACTTTTTCACAATTTTGCAGCAGATGACAAGATTAAACAGGTGCAAACAACTTTTACTCAACGCACAATTAAACTCTGGAATTTGTTACCAGAGGATGTGGTCAGTGCAGTTAGTATAGCTGTGTTTAAAAAAGGATTGGATAAGTTCTTGGAGGAGAAGTCCATTACCTGCTATTACGTTCACTTAGGGGCGGATTTTAAAAGCCCTGCTCACGTAAATCTGCCCGGATTTACACGAGCAGGGCCTTGCGCGCCAGCATGCCTATTTTCCATAGGCCGCCGGCGCGCGCAGAACCCCGGGACGCGCGTAGGTCCCGGGGTTTTTGGAAGGGGGCGTATCGGGGGCGGGGCCGATTAACGCAGAGTTTTGGGGGTGGGGCGAGGCGTTTCAGGGCGGGACCGGGGGCATGGCGCCGGCCCAGGGTGTTTCGGGGGCGTGGCCGCGCCCTCCGGAACCGCCCCCGGGTTGGGTCTCGGCGCACCAGCAGCCCTCTGGGGCGCGTGGATTTATGTCTCCCTCCGGGAGGCGTAAATCCGTGGATAAAGGTCAGGGGGGGGGGGTTTATATAGGGCCGGGGGGGTGGATTAGGTAGGGGAAGGGAGGGGAAGGTGAGGGGAGGGTGAAAGAAAGTTCTCTCCGAGGCCGCTCCGATTTCGGAGCGGCCTCGGAGGGAACGGAGACAGGATGCGCGGCTTGGTGCACTCCGGCTGTGCAAAATCGGCAGCCTTGCGCGCGCCGATCCAGGATTTTAGAAGATACGCGCGGCTACACACGTATCTTATAAAATCCAGCGTACTTTGTTTGCGCCTGCTGCGCAAACAAAAGTACGTGAACGCACTTTTTTTAAAAATCTACCCCACAGAGAATAGCCACTGACATTAGCAATGGTAACATGGAATAGACTTAGTTTTGGGGTACTTGCCAGGTTCTTATGGCCTGGATTGGCCACTGTTGGAAACAGGATGCTGGGCTTGATGGACCCTTGGTCTGACCCAGTATGGCATTTTCTTATGTTCTTATGTTCTTATAATAAGGGAGTGTGAGTGAAGGAGGAGCTGAAAAGACCTATGCTGGGAATGCCTGCTTAAAGAGCCATGGTTTTTAGGAAAATTGGTGCGCAGGAGATCGCTCCCAGACCCCCGCTGGACCACCAGGGACTTTTGGCAAGTCTTGGGGGACCCTCCTGACCCCGCACAAGACTTGCCAAAAGTCCAGCCAAAAGTCCAGTGGGGGTCCGGGAGCTACCTCCTCCACTTGGGCCGTCAGCTGCCAGTAATCAAAATGGTGCCAATAGCCTTTGCCCTTGCTATGTCACAGTGGTTACTGCTGCCATTGGTCGGCCCCTGTCACATGGTAGGAGCACAAGATGGTGCCGGCAGCCGACGGAGGGAGGGCAGGAGATGCTCCGGGACCCCTGCTGGACCACCAGGGAATTTAGACAAGTCTTGGGGGGGAGGGTCAGTAGGGTGGGGTGTTGTAATTAATTAAATTAAAAGGGAAACAAATAAGAATGGCAAGTATCAACGGATCTGGGGGCCCCTTTGAACAGGTACAATGTATCTGGCCCCGATGAATACGAATGCCATATGAAACATATGCGGCTCCTCTGTACATCTCTATTGTCTATTGGCTAGGTAGGATTGGAACCAGAGGTAGGCTGAACCTGATATGCCTATGTCTGAAAGACGAACAAGGAGGACGTTGTGGCTGATGGTGTCAAACACAGATAAGATGTCAAGGAGAGCAAGGATGTAACATTGACCTTGGTCTGTGCCTTTGAGGAGGGTGTCTGAGAGAGCTAGAAATATGATTTCTATGTTAAAATGCTTACAAAAACCAAATTGGGTCGGGTGAAGAATTATGAGTGTCAAGGTAATCCGTAAGTTGGCCATTAACCACCTTTTCCATGATTTTAGCTATAAAGGGCAGGTTAGAGATGGGACAGAAGTTGGAGGGATCCTTAGGGTCAAGGGTGGGTTTTTTGAGGAGGGGTTTGACCACGGCATGTTTTAGTGCATCAGGGACTTTGCCAAGGGAGAGGGAGCAGTTAATTATGTTAGCTAAGGGTTTGGCAATGATATGAGGAATAGTTAGTAGTGCTTTCGTGGGGATAGTATCAGAGGGGTGGGTTGCTGGTTTGATTTTTTTCAGTATAGATTCAATTTCTTTAGAGGATGTAAGATCAAGGGAATCTAGGGTGGCATTGGCAGTGTTTAGGATTGGGTTCACAGGTATGGGGCTGGTGGGAAAACGGCTAAGGATGTTTGCTATTTTGATGTGAAAGAAGTGGGTGAGTTCTTCACTTTTATTTTTCACATCTTCGTTAGTGATGAGGTATGGGACAGATTTAGTGAGGGTTGCGATGTAGGAAAATAACGCTTTGGCATTGAATCTGTATTCATGTATTTTAGTGGCATAGTAGTCACATTTCGTCTTAAGGGTGGAGATTCTGTAATCGTGAAGAGTAGTTTTGTATACAGAGGTATGTTGCGGGGTAGGGTCTTTGCGCCAGGTTCTCTCTTTCAGTCTGAGGTCATTTTTCATTCTTTTTAGTTTAGGGGTATACCATGGATTTTTGATTTTTTGTGCTTGGTGTAGATCTTTGGTAATAATGGGACATATGTCGTTGGCAATTTTATTAGTGAGGTTATTCCATACAGCGAGTGCTATATTGGGAGATGAGCAGTCAAGATCATTGAGAGAGTCAGCTAGGGCGGAAATCAGGTCCTCTGTAGCGCAAGGTTTCCTGAAGATGATGGTGTTGCTGTGTGATGGGTTGTGAGTGTTGGGGGAATTTAAAGAGAGGCATGCATATATAAGTGAGTTATCTAACCAGGGTACCAGTGTACAGGAGGGTGAGGTGGGGGGATAAAGCAAGAGTTCACAAAGATGACGTCGAGTGTGTGAGTGTGTGACTTACTTTATAGGGGTGTGCATTCGGATTGACCGCATTAGTAAAACGCAACTCATATTTTTTTTTTTACTTAAAAAATTGATTCGACATAAACGATTGGATTTCCCACATATCGAACATAGATATGTTCGATATGTGGGAAATCGCGATTGTTGAGCCAAAATAAAAATATAAACCCCCTCACCCTCCTTAATCCCCCCCCCCGACTTACCACAACTCCCTGGTGATGGAGCGAGGAGTGAGGACGCCATTTCCTGCAATCCTTGGCGAGAAGCATGTGACGTCGGCGGCACGTCGAGTGACGCCGGCGTCACGTGATTCCCGGCTCGTTCGCGCCGGACGGCTCGTTCGGCCCAAAAGAACTTTTGGCCAGCCGGGAATCACGTGGCGCCGCGTCACTCAGACGCGACGTCACGTGATTCCCGGCAAGTTCGCGCCGGAACGGCTCGTTCGGCCCAAAAAAGAACTTTTGGCCAGCTTGAGGGGTCAGGAGGCCCCCCAAGCTGGCCAAAAGTTCTTTTTGGGCCGAACGAGCCGTCCGGCGCGAACTTGTCGGGAATCACGTGACGCCGCGTCACTCGACGTGCCACCGACGTCACATGCTTCTCGCCAAGGATTGCAGAAATGACGTCCTCACTCCTCGCTCGATCACCAGGGAGTTGTGGTAAGTCTGGGGGGGGGAATAGGAGGGTGAGGGGGTTTAAATTTTTTTTTTGCACATATGTACATATACCCAACTCATTGGATTTTTTTTATGTCCATATTGGCCGCAAGTGGGACCCCCTTTCGGACATAAAAAATATGAACATAAAATTTTGCTCTGCACATCCCTATTACTTTATGAGTAGGGGATATCATAAGTTGTTTGAAGCCGATGTCAAGGAGAGAGTTAAGGAATGTTTCACAAGAGGAGGAGAGGGGGAGGGAATCTACATGGAGATTTAAGTCTCCTAATATGATGGCCGAGCTGTCTATATTGATGGAGTCAGCTATGAGTTCTATTAAGGGGGACGGATTATGTTCAAGCAGTCCAGGGGAAGCGTATATAAGGCAGATTTGGAGTTCAGGGGATTTGAATAATCCAATTTCATATGTAGGTGGAATGTAGATTTGTAGTGGTCTCAGCTTGAGGTGTTTCTTAGCAACTAGGAGGAGACCAGCTCCTTTTTTTTAGGCCTTGGGATAGACAATATGTAATATAAATCAATGGGGAGCTGATTTAGTAAGACAGTATCCGAATCCTTGAGTCAGGATTCTGTGACAGCGCAATTTTCGGGTTTGCAATCTAAGAGTAAATCATTAAGGATAGGGTTTTTTTTTGTTAGGGATTGAGCATTGAAGAGAGCTATAGATAATGTAGTGAGGCCTAATAGCTATGTCAAGGGGAAATTAAGATAGGTAGTAGTGATCTACGGAGAGCAGAGGGGTGGGTGAAGTAGGGAAAGGTGCATCTGTTATTAGGGTAATGAATGTGGGGGATAGTGTGAGTTATCATGTTTGGTATATGAGGAGGGAAGCAGGGTACAGTGGATGCAGCAGGTTAAGGAATAATAGAGCTTGCAAATGAGTGACAAATCTGTCTATAGGGTGGCCAAACAATAATGCACAAAATAGCTTGCAATATTATAAAGATAGCAAAGTTTAACAGCTCTAAGCGAGGGGAAGACAAACTACAGTGCACCAGGAAGAAGTGCCCAGGCTAGTAGAGAACTATATTAGAGGTGACCGGAGTTAAAGGCTCTGTGAGCTCGGTGCACTGTCTGGGGTGGTTGGCAGCAAATGAAGATATGCAGTGAGACAGTTCAGAGCACCAAAAGGCCCCAGGGTGATTAGAAGCAGCTTGTCGATGGACCAAAAAGGCAGTGGATTTATAAATAGGTGGCCACACGAACGGGCCGCAGGAAGGGGTGCAGAAAGGGGCAGGCCCCTTTGTTGTGCTCCTTGGACACGCGGTGCCTACGGCTCACCGTATGTTTTATGTCCTTCTAAGCCTCGGCGTGTCTGTGATGCTGTGGTGGGTGGAGTTACAGGCTGCTGGAAGGCAGCATGAGAATCGTGTCGGCATCGGGCTGCAGGGTCTCGATGGCGTCGGCCTCGTGGGCGCGGGGGTAGTTACCCAGATGGTTTCTCCCGCTCAGGAACAGAGTGGTTTGAAGCTGAGGGAGCGCAGCCACACAGCTTTCCTATGTTCCTGTACAGTATACAGGCACCAGGATGGAGGGCTGAGGAGGTGGTCCCTCTGCCATACCCAGGAACACTGAGTTTCTGCCATGGGGCCCAACCCTATTGCCAATCAGGTATTCCTCCGGGTAGCAGCAATGGAATTCCAGTCTTGCTACATGCTTGCAGCCCACGGGCTCCAGCATGCTGGAGCCACAAGAGCCTGTGACATCAGCTCTATCACTCCCTGCCCCAGTTTACACTGCACTGGAGAGCACCAGTACCCTGAAATGGCTGGACCTACAAAATGCCACAGATGAGAGCCTGGACCTTGCCACCAGTTTACAATCTGCGGTGCTGATGACTGCTGGAGGTTAGTCTGGTAGGGTCACCTCAGTGCCTCAGATCAACCACCAGGGGCTGAAGGGATGTCTTAACCTCCTGCAGAGGCCAGTAAGGCCCAGCCCCCTACAAAGTACAAGATCGAAAAGAGGCATAAGAGGAAGAGTAGGAGGCACTCCTACCACTTTGACTCATCAGGCAGCAGGAGTTCCTCGCCAGCATCTCCCTGTAGTTATCAGGGTTTGTCAGAAGAAGAGGGTTCGCGGAGAGCCATTGCCATTAACTCTAGCTTACTGGCGTTGAACACAACAAAGTAAATGTGGCATGGCATTCCACGGTCACTCCGGCGTCACATACGCCGTTGCCAGTATGTTGATATTTTTAGCCTGCAGGAAAGGCTTAGAAAGTTAGAAGGGTCACACAAGGATTCTAAATGGCATGAAGCTCCCTCAGGTCCCAAGAGGGTCTCGTGGAGCATTAATAACTGGGTGTGATCCTTTGCACGCCTAGTGTCAATAATCCTCCAAGCTGATCCCTCTCAGCACTTAGCTTTATGGTCTTATTTAGACACCATCATTAGTGTTCACTCTATCTACGAAGGATGTACTTGGTTGAATTATGATGAGTGGTTCAGAGAAAGGATGGCAGACATCCTATTCATGTAATGGGGTGCACAAGATGACGAACTGTGGTTGACACGCATGATGGCATGCAATTCATAAACACAAGCGAAAAATCGCTCCTTTCATGCTCATGGATGCTCCGATTGGAGGGGGCAGGCATCTGACCACATGGCTCAAGCCTGTTGGTGGTATAACAAAGGGGGTTATATGATGCAGGATTGCAAATACAAGCACATCTGCTCCTCTTGCACCACCAATCACCCTGCTACCAAGTTTATGAAGAAAGCCACAAGCAGTAGGGTTAAGTAGCTCTTACATGTGAGCTCTGACCACAGTTAAATGAGAGTGACTGGCATCGGGTGTTAGCCTTTATCTCAGTAGGCACACAGCTCTTAAGTTACACCAGGGTAACAAGGAGAACTTCAGAATTCCATACGAGGGTACTCTGAATCCCACCCAGCACACAAACGCACACTCCACAACCAGATACGTTGACATAGTGAGAGAGAAACTGGCAGTAGAAATTAACCTAGGCAGGGTAGCAGGCCCATTCCACCTCCCTGCTTTGACAGGATGGTCTTGACAACTTTAGTGGTGGTGCTTAAGAAAGAACAGTGTAAATTCAGGTTGAAACACTCTCTCTCTTACCTAGCAGGTTGTGCCTTGAATGACTTCACTCCACAGGAGGCATGAACGGTCCCATATGCTTTCTTCCACAGTACCTTCAACCTCCTCTGGGACAGTGGGGAAGGGGCTCTCATAGCAAAGCTCGACATAGAGTCCAGTTTTAAGCTCTTGCCGGTACATCTAGATGACTTCCCTTTGTTAGGGTTCTACTTTGAGGGCACTTATTTCTTTGATAAATGCATTACAATGAGGTGCTTGGTTTCATGTGTGCCCCTTGAGTCATTCAGCACCTTCCAGATTGGGAGTTGTCTCAGCATATGGGCCTGACAGGAATCATCCACTACTTAGTTGATTTTCTGTTCATGGGACCTCATGGCTCAGAGGGCATGTTGCAATCTAGTCAATGGCTTTCAAAGCATGGCCAAAGGTGTTGTCGTCCCGCTAGCATCAGACAAGCTGGAACCACCATCTAAGGTGCTTACGCTCCACTGCATTAAACTTGACACCATTCAAGTTATGTCCAGTCTCTCAGCCAACAAAACACAAAAGCTATTTGAATTGATTCAAGGCTCTCTTCTGGCTTTCAAGGTGACCATGGCCACTATGCAATCCCTAATAGGGAGCCTGGCCTTCACTGCAGGTTCATCCCAATGGGGCGGGCCTTCCTATGCTGATTGATTAATGCTTTCTTGACAGTAACTGTTGTGGAACTCCTTAGGCTTATGGGGTACTTGCAGTTAAACATGTTGGCATGGGCAAGACACATCCCCAGCCTTTGCAATGAGATTGCTGACTTCTGGAGACTTACTCCAGACTCTGAGGAGCATGTGACGCCGAAACCCACACACTCTGGAGAATTGGGACTGGGATGCATTCAATCTGCTGTGTCAGTGGATCATACCATCTACTTGGTGAGCATGTCTGAGGAGATACAACAATGTCGTGGAACCCCTCGAAACCACCTCCCCTCCCGAGAACCTGGGTCTTTTGTACATTGTGCAGGCCATGTGGTGTGGCGCATCCTGAGACACAGTTCAAGCTAATTTGGCGGGTTACACCTTTTTTGTTAAGGCTCAAAGTTTGCCCAACCCAACAAGGTACTTTGCTGTCAGGTGCATCCTTATGGGCTGGACCAAATGCAATCCGTGAGTTCCGGACATGCACTACCCAATTTTACACAATCATTTGCTTGCTCTATGGTGCTGTTTACCTTCTACCGTGAAGACTCGTTTTTTTCAAAAAAAATGATGATAAGATAACTATATATAGTAAAGCACCACATCAACAATTAACTTGTTAAGTTTTACAAAGTTGCCATTATTCGATGCAATACCCCATCATTTAAATATGCCAGGTGTGGTTGTATTATAGACCTTCATAACATCCCACGGTGTTTGGGGCTTATCTGCTCGTTACTTAAACCACTTATGGGATCATCTTTAATCATCGGTCTTACCACCACTGGTGCAAAATTCTTTTTTTGTATTTTTTCAAGAATTTTTCTAAACATGTATAATATTCCTTTCAGAGCGTAGCACTAATATTCCTTTGATTGTTATGCTTAAATAGACGTAAATCTCATTTTCAGACAAAAATAAATTCTAAGTACTTTCCTTAAGACTGATAGCAGAGTGCTGTTCTAGTTGCCTTGAAGCTGATAACAGAGTGCAGTTCGGAAAATACATGATCACGTTTCACCTCCCGGCTGCCTCAGGAACCTCTCTGGTATCTGGTTAACTTTCCATTACTGATGGGGTCTTTCTTATCTCATTCTAAATTTTTCTGAAAAGAAAGAAAATTATCACAACCACTTATCTCATTCTAAATTTTTCTGAAAAAAAAAGAAAGTTATCACAACTACTCTGTTATCAGGGGGTTCTCTTGAGCAGCGACCAAGATGGCTGCTTGAGCCTGCAGCTCCGCTCGATCACATCTTTCATGTAGGGAAAAAACTGGGATAATGCAGTTCTTTTTCTATCCAAGTCGCAGTGTTAGATGCAAGAACGATGGCTACTATTAAGTCTGGTAAGATAAAAGCTGCATTTGCCACTGTATCCGGATCTAAATGGACGAAGCCAGATCTGCCATCACCCGACAAGACCCCTCCGCATAACGTAATGGCATCCACCATCTTGGTTCTGACAGAGCTTAAACAGCTCAAAGACCTTGTCCAAGTTAATGTGGAAAACACGGCAGCAATTAGAGGTGACATACAACAAATGTCTTGTCGACTGGACTCATATCAAAATCGTATCGAAGACATTGAGTCTCAAGTGGCGTCATTATTAATAGAAACTGCACCTGTCTGACTCGAACAGGATGTAATAAAACTGCAAAGTGCTATAGATGATTTATCCAACCATAACCAAAGGAACAATATTAGAATCTTAGGGGTGCCAGAAGGGATGGAAGGTGGCGATATAATTCAATTCATAATAAAACTGATTCCTGCCTGTTTGCAACTGGAATTTGAGCACGCTTTCAAAATTGAGAGGGTGCACAGAATTCCTTCTTGGCCCCTGCACAACTCAAAATATCCACTACCTATTATTTTTATGGTCCTTAGATATCAACAAGTCATACAAATTTTCACCGCAGCTCGCACAAAGGCACCAATACTACATCAAGGCCAGAACTTATTGTTTGTGCTTGACCTGGCGAAAATGACTGCAGAAAAAAGGAAAACCTTCCTAGTGCTACTGCCATGGATGCAAGCCCTAGGGGTGAAATATGGACTTCTCTATCCTGCACAATTAAAGATTACTTGTCATAATCAAACAAACGTTTTTCAAAATCCTAAAGACTTGGATACCTTTCTCTGCTCGTTTGAGCGCCCACAAGACATGGTGTCCTGAACTGCCTGGTCTAGGAACGTTGATAGATTGCTGGATTCATGATGAAGGCTGAGAGTCTTGCCATCAGACCTTTCAGCCACATGATGGCTGAAAGGTCTGATTGCAAGATCGATTTCCTGGACAAATCGATCACCATCTTGGAAGTACAACCACTCTGTTATCAGCTTCAAGGCAACTAGAACAGCACTCTGCTATCAGCTTTAAGGAAAGTACTTAGAATTTAACTTTGTCTCAAAATGAGATTTACCTCTATTTAAGTGTACTGATCAAAGGAATATTAGCGCTACGCTCTGAAAGGAATATTATACATTTTTAGAAAAATTCTTGAAAAAATACTAAAAAAGAATGTTGCACCAGTGGTGGTAAGACCGATGATTAAAGATGATCCCATAAGCGGTTTAAGTAAGGAGCAAATAACTCCCAAATACCTCAGGATGTTATGAAGGTCTATAATACAACCAAACCTGGCATATTTAAATGATGGGGTATTGCATCGAATAATGGCAACTTTGTAAAAGTTAACAAGTTAATTGTTGATGTAGTGCTTTGCTGTTTACCTTCTCTCATGATGGACCACTTCGAATTGGTTTGTTCTGAGCTGCCTTTTGCGTTGCATTCTTTCCCACATGTCACATAAGCAAGCTGGCTGCCATGGTCAGTGCCAAACATGGTCACTCAGTTCTGTGAGCCTGTGATGTTTTCATCGCAAATGGAAAGCTCAAAATCACGATTCAGAGATTGAAGACCGATCAACTCAGCCGGGGGCAATCGGTCTCCTGAGCCCAAGTACCGAGTCTACCCAAGTGCCTGTTGGCCAATGCTGCTAACTCACTCCCACCAAGCAAGTCCCAGTTCAACACCATCCTCAAGCGCACCTTGGGCATGGCTGGTCTAGAGTCAGAGCAATTCGAGTTTCACTCCTTCCAAATCAGGGTGGCCTCAAGCGCAGCGGCATCTGGTTTTGCAGGCACTGCCATGCAGCGTATCAGCAGATAGTGCTTCCCAGCATGCCTATCCTACATAAGGCAGGTGAACAAATTCCTGCATCCCATTGTAATACCATAGACATTGGACGTGACCTACGGTATTACACCAGTGTGTTCTCCTATACCACCTGCAACATTGCTGTTAATGCATTCTGTCTTTTAGAACCTCACTGGTGGCATCGAGTGATATGGATCACGGGGTACTCTTTTGTATTTTGGGTGGAACACAGGGTGAAGAGGAATACCCTCGGCTGACAGCTGGGCATTATGGCAAGGGATAGCTTAGTGAGATGACTGGGTCCCAGGGGCATTTGTTGGGATCATCTGGTTCCCCTGTTAAGGCGGTAATTGACAAAATTTGCCCCTCCAGAGGGAATGTCTTGGGAGTCATACCCGGATGCCTGTTCTTAGATTATATGAGGAGCGACATCACAGTCATCCTGTCTTTGATGCCCAGCACAACGCTCTTCTGGTCAGAGATCATTCCTCACCACCGGTTCCTCAACTTGCCACTCTGGACGTTTTGGATGAAAAAACTAAACAAGCAAATTGGTACTTTTGTCGAGCACTGGGGTGGCGTGCACATAAGACACCATGTCTGGATGTTCCTGGATTCATTGGTACTGTTTCATAATGACAGGGTGCGCCTCTCAGATATGGGACAGGACCTGTTCTTGGCCAACTTGAAACATGCCATATACTGAGTGCTGATGTGTTTATAGTCATTGGCCACTGCTGGGCTGGGAGGGTCCTGGATAAGCCATCTGGCTATATAGGCCCTAAGGCGGGTGTACCTGAGCTGGGGGGGGGGGGGGGTTTCAGCTAGAGACAGTGCACAGCATGTGATAAACAACATCTATGTGAGGGGGGCTGTCTGTTGCCATGGTCCGCTGGCCCCCAGGGCAGCAGCAGCCCAATGCCCACAGCCTTTGATGGGGCAATCACCTTGCTTAGACATGGCAGGAGACCGGAATGCCGTGTGATTTCCTCCTGGGTGGCAAATCGCATTCCTTGTTTGTGGCGGGCCCAGGCCAGAGGTAACATGCCGCTTGCACAGTGGAGGATGCTCAAATCGCTTACCTATGTTATGGCATGAGTACAAAGCTTGTTAATACTGGTTTTTGTAATAAAGCTGTGACCAATTCCATTCTACCTCTGATCTCGAGAGTATTTTGTATATGTGAGTGTGCATTACCCTGTTCACTCCCCCCCCACCCCAATCCCATTTTCCGAGTGACAGACAGTTGTGGCTGCCCCTGTTATAAAAGGGTCACATATAAGAAGCTTATTTCAATCTTTTAAATCAAATCAAATCACAGGGTATAAACAGATATAAACAGTTGAGCTAATTATGCACATTTTCATTTTTAAACAATTTAAGGTAGAAAATACCTACTTTGATTAATTTACACATTTTAAAAAAGAAATCTCACTGTTCTAACTACATAATTTTTCTTTCACCTTCAGAACATTATGTTCTTGTTTGCTACAAATATTTTACACTACTTTTTTATTTAATGCAAATAAAACTCTACCCAAATTGTTTTTCTTCCTAATTTAAAAGATGAGATTGAGTATAAAATAGTAAAATGAATTGTTTAACTAAATGTCTTCCCCCATTTTTTCTGAGTCAACTTGTCATTTATCTAGATAAACATAAGACAATTAAGTAGAAGAGATATATCTTTGTATATGACAAGCAGGGGAAAAACAAACATGCAAGCCAAAAAACTTGCAGTTTCTGCTTTCACTGTAGACAAGCCACGGTTCAGAAATCTTTAACTAAATATATTTTGCCTTTCTGTAATAGATTCTACATATTTCATTAAAGCAAGCATACATGAAAAACTGGTTCCTAATAATAATAATAATGATAATAAAGATAGGCACATATTTGTTTAGAAGTTTCAGTACTGTGGTAGGAGCACCGAGGGCAGGCACCAAAAAGAACAGTGCATACTGATGTCTCCATTTGCGTCTCTTAAGACTGAGCCAAAACATAAAAAAAAAAAAAAAAAACCAGATACCATAATCAATGAATATTACTTCTCATTTCCACCCCTCTCTGCAACCAGAGTCAGAGAGAGAGAAAGAATGCTGAGCAACATCTATCAATTAAAGTAATCATATAGTTAGTTACAAAGAAGTAAATTCAACACGCAAATATAAAGCAAGACAATGGTTAAAAAGAAAAGAAAGATAGTTAACAAGACTAAAAGCAGACAATCAGGCATAGGATTTAAAAGCAGTTTCAAAAAGATGAGTCTTTAGATGGGATTTAAAAATGGCAAGAGAGGGAGCATGATGCACAGATCAGGAAAACTAATCCAAGCACATGGCACAGCCAGATGGAAAGCATAGACTCTGGAATTGGAAGTAGAGGAAAAGGGCACTGATAGGAGTGACTTATCTGATAAGCATAGTGCAGCAGGAGGGGTGAAGAGAGATATAAAAGAAGAGAGATAGTGAGGTGCTGCAGAGTGAAAGCATTTCTAGATGAGAAAGAGGAGCTTAAACTGTATGCGGGAGTGATTAGGGAGACAATGCAGTGACTTCAGAAGAGGGGTTATGGGGCAGATTTTCAAAGCCTACGTGCATAAATCCAGGGGGATTTATGCACGTAGGGGGGGGGTTACGCGTACCGGGCCTATTTTCAAAAGGCCCAGCAGTGCGAGTAAAGCCCCGGGACACGCGTATGTCCCGGGGCTCAAAAAAGGGGTGGGGCATGGCCAGGCGGGGAATTCTTGGGGTTTGGTGGGGGCATGGCCGGAGCCTCCAGGCACAGCGGCCATTTGCCACTGTGCCCGGGATCGCGGGTCAGCTGTTGGCCGACGCGCACAACCTACGTCTGCCCAGAGGCAGCCGCAACTTATAAAATAGAGGGGGGAATTTAGGTAGGGCTGGGGGGCAGGTTAAATAGGGGAAGGAAGGGGAAGGGGGGGGTGATGGAAAGTTCCCTCTGAGGCCATTCCGTAGTGGCCTTGGAGGGAATGGGGAAAGCCATCAGGGCTCCCCTAGTGCTTGGCAAGCGCAAGGTACACTAGTGTGCACCCCCTTGCATGCGCTGACCCCGGATTTTGTAACATGCATGTGGCTGCGCACGCATGTTATAAAATCGAGTGTAGATTTGTGTGCACAAATCTACGCCCACGTGTAGCTATTAAAATCTGGCCCTATGGGGGTCATTTTCAAAAGGAGTTATGCGCATAAATGTAACTACTATTGTAGCAATTTTCAAACACTATTTACTCACGTAAAGTGCATTTATGTGAGTAAATCCTATGGACAATTCAATGGCATATATTGTAGCAATTTTCAAAAACCCACTTACTCGAGTAAAGTGCATTTACTCGAATAAAGCCCAGTTTTACTCAAGTAAATGCTTTTAAAAATCAGGCCCTATATGAGCATAGCAACTTTGGTAAAGATATGTCGTGCAGCTGAATTTAGGACAGATTGCAGTGGAGAGAGATGGCTTGCTGGGAGACCTATGAGAAGCAAGTTGTGATAGTCTAAGCGGGAAGAGACAAGTGAGTGGATAAGGGTTCAGATAGGGGCGGATTTTAAGAGCCCTGCTCGCCGGTGAGCCTATTTTACATAGGCCTACCGGCGCGCGCAGAGCCCCGGGACTCGCGTAAGTCCCGGGGTTTTCTGAGGGGGGCGTGTCGGGGGCGGGCCCGAACCGCGCGGTGTTTTCGGGGCATGTCGGGAGCGGGCCCGGGGCGTGGCTACGGCCCGGGGCGGTCCGGGGGTGTGGCCACGCCCTCCGGACCCGCCCCCAGGTTGCGTCCCGGCGCGCTAGCGGCCCGCTGGCGCGCGGGGATTTACGTCTCCCTCCGGGAGGCGTAAATCCCCCGACAAAGGTAAAGGGGGGGGTTTAGACAGGGCCGGGCGGGTGGGTTAGGTAGGGGAAGGGAGGGGAAGGTGAGGGGAGGGCAAAAGAAAGTTCCCTCCGAGGCCGCTCCGATTTCGGAGCGGCCTCGGAGGGAACGGGGGTAGGCTGCGCGGCTCGGCGCGCGCCGATCCAGGATTTTAGTGGATACGCGCGGCTACGCGCATATCTACTAAAATCCCACGTACTTTTGCTTGCGCCTGATGTGCCAGCAAAAGTACGCCAAATCGCGTGGTTTGAAAATCTACCCCAGCGTGTTTTCAGAAAGGAAAGGATGGATTTTGGCAATGTTACAAAGAAAGAAACAACAACTTTTAGCAGTACTTTGGATATGCGCAGAGCAGGAGCGTGAGGAGTCAAAGAGGACTCCAAAGTTACAGGCTGATGGGACCGGGATGATGACCATGTTAGCCACAGAAAGAGAGAAAGGTTTGGCCAGTAAAAGAATACTAGATTTTTTAAAATAATGTACACACTTTGCATGTGTAAATGCATGTTACCTATATAAGTGGGCTTTTGAAAAGATCTAGCATTCATGCCATTGAATTCTCCATAGGATTTACCTGAAATAGTGACACTTACATGGGTAAATGATTTTTGAAATTGCTATGATACTATGTTACATTTTCATGTATATCTCCTTTAAAAATTCACCTGTAGAAGAGAAGAAATGAAAAAATATCACACAAAATAAGGAAAACGGAGATATAATTATACTCAAAGTGAAAAAGAGAGAGGAAAGCCATATTTACTAGAGACCTTCATTGTTGCGACGCGGGAGACGCACGGAAAGGAGAGACATCTGACAGGATTCTAATGAAGCCAGGAAGCCATCCTGAAATCACTTCAGGCAGGCCTTTTATTGTGCTGCGTTACATATTATTTGTGTATACAATCACATCCTTAATGGCAACATTCTCAGAGACATAGCTACTAATTATTATGGTTAACTCATGTTACTATCTTCGTGAGAGCAAGCAAGCATTCTGTGCTTAGGGCAAAGGTTGTTTGTGCTAAGAGCAAGGTCTGTAGAAATGCAGACAAAAGCAGGCTCTGTGTCTGTTCATATAAGTAAATACTGAGAAGTATTGGTATAAACAGATTCAGCTTCGTGGCTTGCCAACCAAAGAGAAAAAGCTTACATCTCTCCACTTCATCTTTGTTTCAGTCTTGGAAAACAAAAATTGAACACAAAACATCAATTCTTGGAACAGAACATTGCAAATACTTCAGACAGAATGTGCAGAAAGACATTTAGAGCAAAGCTCATATCTGATGTGATGGAGTAACTTTGAATTCCTGTTAAATTGCATATTAGATGTGTTCTATGTTTTGAAAGTGGTCTTAGTCATTTTAAATTTAAAGGGCACTTTAATCATCAGTTGCAACAGATTTTAAACTGATTTAAGTGTTTTTAATTATTTATTTGAATTGTTAACTGATTTAAATTATTTATTGTGATATCATTTTTAAATATAATAAAGAATCATTCTACTTCAGAATATCTTCCTTGATTTTATTTAATCCAGGCTTCCCCACTCAACTTCTGAGAGTACCACTGATCAGGTGGTTACATACTTTAACTATCTGACTGTGAAGAGGGCATGGGATATCCAAACTTCTTTTGAAACAACTGGGTCTGAATCTTTCTAATTAACATTAGGAAACCCCATAACCGTGACCATCATAGCAGGAGAGCTACAGGTTATAAACTACATGAACATGTAGGAGACCTACAAGCTTCTCTTACAGCTAAATTAGATTTCAACAAGTCTTAGTCTTTATATGGGAGAAAACATGGCAGAAAGTAAGGAAACACTGGAGGTCCAGTATAATGAGTTTTGAATTTTAAGATATATAGAGGAGGTTAGAAAAAATATTCTATAAAACATAGATATAATTGTTTTAGAGAAAATTATGTATGCTGAATAGGATATAGCACACATTTATCATTTCAGAAGATGAGAGTCATTAAAAACTGTACTGCAAACAAATATAAAGAAGAATTTTAAAAGCCCAGGTTATGCATCAGTTAGGGGATGTGTGAAGAAGTCAGGCTCACTCACGATGACAGTATTTTAAAAAGATCCCAGGTACACACCTAAAAGCTGCTGGGCACACATCTTAAAGGTTTCCAAAAGGGATTGGGAAGTGGGACTGGTCTGAGTCAGCCTTGGGTATTTCAGGTCCTGGCCAGGAGATGTGTGTGTAAATATTTACATGCCTCAGCATCCGCCAAGGTCCCCTGCTGCACAACTTTACTGCTGCTATGGATGATGTGTAAATTATAAAACAAAAGCATAGAGATATGTCTGAGGGTCTTAAGGGGTCTGGGGTAACTGGGGGGGGGGGGGGGGGGGGGTGTAACCTATCAAACCTGGGAGGGGGTTTTGGAGGACCTAGCTGTTAATTGGATGAACTGGTGGACAAACTGGTAAACTGGGAATGGCGTTGGCATGCGCCCCTTATAAAATCCTTTGACTTATGCGTGATTTGCACGCTCATACTCGTGCCCATTTAAAATTAGGCAAGTAATAAAATGGTCACGTCCCTGGGTGCAGGCTGATGCACACGAGCAAAAGTGTGCCTGTGCACCAGTTTGAAAGCTACCGTCCCAGTGAGTAGAGTTTTGTAATTGCCTGCACAGTGCGTACTCTTTACTAGCAGACTTCACACTAGTTTTAAAAAGTTAAGGCAGGGGAGTTTATCTCAACCTGCCTTTTTTAAAAATTGTGTCGGATGGTGTTTGCCTGTCTCCCATTTCCCCTTTCCTCTTTGTTCTTAAGCTGGTTTTTATCCCTTTGCCTGGTATGCTGTCTCTCATGCCCACTGCCCAGCTGTCCTCATAGTCCTTCTTTCAAATTTGACCACAAACAGATCTTTGATTGGCCAGCACCATGTGGACAGACAGCTAGAGGGCTTTGACCCAGAGCCATTTATAGAGCCAATTTGACTCCCCCCATTTTTCACGAGGAGCAACACTTTCCCTTCTTCCCTCCCTGGTTGTCGGGTCGACATTTTGTCTGTGCCTGTGTTATGTCATAGTGGCCTGTTTTCTGTGGTGTGTGAAAGATTAGTGGGATTTAAGGGTAATACAGTAGTATATGGGCCATGAAGTCCGACTTACCTACAGCAGGATGGACAGTGTGGACAATGAATGGGTGGCACAGGATCCTGCCATTGGAATGTTGCAGAAAGGTTGCGGCCGATGGCCAGGGTGGCCAGATGGCGGAAAAACATTAAAGACCATACAGCCGCTATCACTGAGTAATAGCAATGGGGCAATCAGATTGGTTGGGGGGGGGGGGGGTATGTTGATTGTTTAAAGATTAATGTTTGGACTTGGGAATCTATGTTGATAATTAAAATGTGACCTCATTTAACTCTACTTCTCATGTCAGTGTGGTTGTTTTGGGGCTGGGCTGATGGGGAAGGGAGAAATTGTACATTACCATTTCACCCTGACAATACAAGTTAGGAAAATGTGTATGGTTTCCCTTTGAAAGTTAGCTGACCAAAACTTCCCAAATACAATTGCTTTTGCTAATTTGTTAACAGATTTTTTGAGAAAATATATGTACATATTTTTGTAAATGAAAATGTTTGCTTGTAGTTGCAAACCCTGCTCACAATACATCTTCAAACTGTAGGTAAAGTACATGCATGCAGGCTCTATGTGCATACTTTACATGTGGGCAATTTTGCAAAAGCCCATTTCTGTATACAAATCATTGTTTTACCTATAGCAATGGCTTTGAAAATGTCCCTCAGGGTGGGTAATTCTGAAACATTGCAGGTAACTTATATGGCAGCTCCGCATATAAGTTACACCAGTTTCCAAGGCAAACATTCACATGCTTTTCTGAAAATTATGTGAAAGCACATAGAAACTCACCCACACCGTTATACTTGCTCTTTGGAAAATTAAATTTGTTTATGCAAATTTACATATTTTGGAAATTATTTTCAAAAGTATTTGAACCTGTAAAACTGAGTTTTAGGCACATAAATGCACTTTTGAAAATTGCTACTATTATGTGTGTAACTCCTTTGAAAATTACCTTTAGATTTTTTTAAATAAAAAATATGCATGTAAATCCATGCTCCAACTGAACTCTTCTCTCACAATAGCTCCTTTTTGAGCTTGTAAAAGTATGTGCACATTTTGTGCATACTTTTACACACACAAATCCCAGACAATTTATAACAAGATATTTACTTGCATGAATCCATGTTTTATGTGATTAAATGACTTTTAAATTTCACTCTTTAAATCTAACAAGAGGAAGAAATCCTCACTTTTCTGTGAGGTTTATTTGTTCTCTCTTCTTCCTATTATAAAAAAAGAAAAAAAAAAAAAGCTTTGCTAAACCAACAAAAATAGGATCATGATTAACATTTAAAGGGTGCTATTAAATGTTGTTTTTTTTCTCACCACATTTAATCATGTCATTCTTATTCAGAACAGAACAATGTGCATGACAAATACTAAAAGAACTATACAAGTATTCTATACACCTACACTTTGCAAATGTAACTATTCACAGGACTGTATTCATTTGCTATTTTCCATAATATGGATAAGAATGCCATATTTGACAAAATTCTCTGAGGATATGTTCTATCAATATTTTTGCTTAGTATAATAAAATAATTATATGCAGTACCACACATTCAGAAAAAAGCTTCTGTTTTTTGTTATGCTATTATTTATTGGGATTGTCTCAAGATTATTACTAGAAAGAATTTTAACCAACAGATTGTAAAATACACTTTCTTTTCAGCCTGTTAATTTTCTTGGCTTCTTTTGCATTTCCAGTTCATTTGAAACTACAGCACTATCAACCATCATTTGCAACTACTTGCTTTCCCCCCCCCCCCCCCTTTTATTTATATACTTTCTCAACTCCATTAAAGTGGTCATTGCAACAACAGTCCTCACCCATGGCAAAACTAATTTCATAAACCTGTAAGTATGAGTCCTATCCAGCCAATAGATATCACCATTGCTCAATGAGTGGGTTGATCAACTGGTATTAAAGGAAAGCAAAATTTGTTTTATATGTGAACATGTCTTTTGATTGAATTCAATTTTATTTATGACACATCTGCTCATAAAATGCTCAAAGAATAGTCCAACACAATGAATACAAATACAAATTCAGTATAAAGCATAACATAAAATAATCAATGCAATGAAAAAAATCAATCAAAATATATTGCATCAACATTCCATGTACTTTGCCTGTACAAAGTATGCAGGGTAAAAAAGATGCAGGAATTTAAAAATGAAATCTCCACATGTATTTTAGACTGTCTAGCCCTAACTTCACTCTCATTGCTGCCTCTTTTTCCCATAGGGAAAGGAACACTCGCTGTGGACAATTTCTACATTTTTCCCCACATAGAGGAGAGAGTTTTGTGCCATGAATAAATGCCTGTTTTATACTTTGATATATTATCCCAGGGAGGGAGAATATATTAGCCAACGTAGCAATGGAGTTTACATAAATTTGCAGTGAAAATTCTCAGGTAATGGCTATTTAAGCAAATAACTTAGCTCACACAAAATTACACTTGCTCCAAACAGAACAAAACTTATACACATAATGGTGAATTTTTAAAAGCAATGTTTGCAGTCTAAAAGGGTCACATACATGTTAGGGATGTGAATCGTGTCCTCGATCGTCTTAACGATCGATTTCGGCTGGGAGGGGGAGGGAATCGTATTGTTGCCGTTTGGGGGGGTAAAATATCGTGAAAAATCGTTATAAATCGTTAAAAATCGAAAAATCGAAAAATCGAAAAACCGGCACATTAAAACCCCCTAAAACCCACCCCCGACCCTTTAAATTAAATCCCCCACCAAATAACTTAAATAACCTGCGGGTCCAGCGGCGGTCCGAAACGGCAGCGGTCCGGAACGGGCTCCTGCTCTGAATCTTGTCGTCTTCAGCCGGCGCCATTTTCCAAAATGGCGCCGAAAAATGGCGGCGGCCATAGACGAAAAAGATTGGACGGCAGGAGGTCCTTCCGGACCCCCGCTGGACTTTTGGCAAGTCTCGTGGGGGTCAGGAGGCCCCCCACAAGCTGGCCAAAAGTTCCTGGAGGTCCAGCGGGGGTCAGGGAGCAATTTCCCGCCGCGAATCGTTTTCGTACGGAAAATGGCGCCGGCCATACGCGTATGGCTGGCGCCATTTTCCGTACGGAAAATGGCGCCGGCAGGAGATCGACTGCAGGAGGTCGTTCAGCGAGGCGCCGGAACCCTCGCTGAACGACCTCCTGCAGTCGATCTCCTGCCGGCGCCATTTTCCGTACGGAAACAATTCGCGGCGGAAATCGCTCCCTGACCCCCGCTGGACCTCCAGGAACTTTTGGCCAGCTTGTGGGGGGCCTCCTGACCCCCACGAGACTTGCCAAAAGTCCAGCGGGGGTCCGGAAGGACCTCCTGCCGTCCAATCTTTTTCGTCTATGGCCGCCGCCATTTTCGGCGCCATTTTGGAAAATGGCGCCGGCTGAAGATGACAAGATTCAGAGCAGGAGCCCGTTCCGGACCGCTGCCGTTCCGGACCGCCGCTGGACCCGCAGGTTATTTAAGTTATTTGGGGGGGGGTTCGGGAGGGTGGGGGATTTAATTTAAAGGGTCGGGGGTGGGTTTTAGGGGGTTTTAGTGTGCCGGCTCACGATTCTAACGATTTATAACGATAAATCGTTAGAATCTGTATTGTATTGTGTTCCATAACGGTTTAAGACGATATTAAAATTATCGGACGATAATTTTAATCGTCCTAAAACGATTCACATCCCTAATACATGTGTATGTGGTCCATGTACGAATACCACGTGTTTTATAAATAGTTCACATAGCATCCATATATGTATGAGTGAGCAAAATAGCACATGCAAAACAGGGATGATCCATTTACGTATATAGGTTGCTATTTTAAAACCTTTATATGTATAAGTTGCTATTTTAAAACCTCAAGCTTGGAATACCTCTCAGTACGTGCAAAAGTATGTTTGGGACCAGTCAGTTTCTATCAGCTCCCTCGAGACAGAGATTGTTTTCCAAACATCAGATATGGGTCATCAAAAGTGGAGAATTTCTGAATGTCATAGATGAGCTTACTAAAGTTAAGAGTTTCTACTCCCAATTACTTGTTGAGAGCTCAATTTTTCTTCAGAGTGTTGGACTGACTTTAAGATTTTTATGGCTTCAAACACTGCATAAAATTTCCAATGACAATAAGAACATTTTAACAAAATGTCGCATACATTGACTGTACAAGGATAAATGATGTTTCTATGACTGGCGAAACTGCACACCTTAGTCAGTTGTTTGATGCCATTTACTGAATATGTGCTGTAATCTGTACTTGTGATATATAGAAGTTTTTGAGATTGGGTTCCCACCTAGATTTTATCATTTGTTCTCTGTAATAAGTTCATCAGTTGAGGGAAGTTACTAAGGGATTTGAAAAATGCTGGTATGAAGCATCACCTACAGAAAAACCATTTGCTAGCATCAGGTGAGGGTGGCAGTGCTAGCCTTGGGACCACTTCTGCCACACAAAGCAGAAGCAGTAACAAAAGAGTAGAAAAGAGGATCATTTTTCCCCAAGCTGACCCCACAGTTACTGCTACCAGTTAGGTGGCAGGTCAGCTAGCCCCCGCTATTTTTCTGTGGTAGAAAACCACTATGGAGGAAAGGGGGATGGTCTGTATCTCTGGCCGACAACCTCATAAATGTCTTACTCAAGATGTTGATACCCACTGAAATTGCATCTATCCGATGCTGCAGAGACTGGTGAAGCAGCAGGCACACCTTCATTTCCTGTCTCTGGAAACAGAGTCATGTGTCGATCGCCCCTTTGGGCATCATGATTATATATTGATGAGGCAGCTGATACAAGTCCTTAAGCATTTTAAGGATGCCATGGAGGTTCTGAGTTCCAGAAGTGTCATCCTCAGTGGGATCATCCTCATAGTTAATATTGTGGAGGAGAAGTTAGTCTCAGGTTTCCGTGAACAAGAAGGAAAGAAAACAGAAATGTTGCAGTTTGTGGACTTCTTGCAGAAGCACTTGCAACAAAGACTGAAACCTCTGATAGAAAACAATATGTGCATGTTTGTTATAGTTTGTGATCCATGTGTAAATGAGAGTTAGACCCTCCAGTCCCATTATTTCACCTACATGAAACAGATATTGGAGGCTGGGATAAATGAATGGGAGTCCTCCTCTTGGGTTAAGAGCTGCTATAAATTTAAAAAAAAAAATACAGAAGAAGATTACCTCTGCTGCTTCCACTGCCTTCATGCAATCTGCTTAGGTAAGTGCCTTTGGGCCCCTTATGTTTTTTATAGTATGTTAATTATTATGAAGCTCTAAGGTAAAAAAAGAAGTTCAGGCTAAGATAATGTCACCAGTGACATCATTAGTACCCATATGACACATCATCACCAAGAGTGTGACAGTACCACTGTCAAGTGTGTTAGAATAGTTGTATCCAGGTAAGTGTGTTATTAGCTTCCCTGGATATGAGTAAAGCAGTCAGTGAAAGTAAACCAAAGATAGTTAAAGCACAGAAACTGAATCTGAAATTTACAAAAGTTTAAAAATCATCAATAACACTAAAAAATTAGCAACACCAGGTAGTGTTAAAAATAAAATAAAAGATAAACTGCTAAATAGTAATAAGTGCAGTAATCAGGTAGCCGATAGCACTATTTACTGACATGATATCATCAAAAGCAGGAATACCTCTAGATGCTAAAAGAAACAGCTGAAGAAATCTTTCATTAGGAGCTGGCGTGCAAAGAGAAAGGAGATGTTCATCCTTACTTTGAATTGTAAGGCCTTAAAGTTTAGGGAAACAGCTAATTTTCCAAAAGAATAGCTTTGTAATGAATGGTGTATGAAAGAATTTATTTATTTATTTATTTATTTATGGATTTATATACCGGGAGTTCCTGTATACAATACATATCACTCCGGTTCACAGTTAAATGGTAATAACTACTGCCATGTGGCAGTTTACATGGAACAAATTTTTTCATTGGAACAAATCAGAACTTGATATGAGAAGAATAAGCAAACCAACTAACTAGTTTCAAACTTTAAACATATAAGTAAGGCAATTTAGTCTTAGCTAAGTAGTGCAGAGAAAAAAATACATTAGAACCAATGGATCAGGGTATTTAATTTTTTTAGTTTAATTTAAGTAAAAAATGTTTATATTTCTAAGATTGATTGGAGAGCTGTACTGCATAATAGATCAACTCTAGAGAGTAGTAAAATTGATTACATTGATTGAAAATAGGAGAGTGAAAGAAAAGCTGAAAATATACAAAGCAATTCTTTTGATCTTATGATAGGGAAAACAATTATTATTTGCTTTTATAGCTAGATATTTAACAGTACCAATTATCTTACAACACTATATACCCAGGAAACCCACTGACTGAGGCCTGGATTTATCAAAATGCACTAAATATCTCATGCGATAGAAAAAGGGGCGTGTTTTATGGTAATAGGAAGCTTATCGCAATTTGAGCTAATACCTCTGCAAAGCGCTGTTACTGCAAATTGCGATAACTTTTTCACACTTTGAGATAAGTGCCAGAATTGTGGTATTATTTCCTATATACAACCACAGAGGGACCATGTTTACTATCAGGGCCACTGAGGGGAAGGAGAGAGCGAGAGAGAGAGTTTGTGATACTAGCTTGATGGACTCTCTACCTGGGTAACATCAAGCTAGGTTGAAAGAATATTGCACAAATCTCATCTTTGAGTGAGTTTTCTCACACCAAGGGTCATCAAATCTTCTGTTCGTAAGTCTCAATTTGAATGTCAAAGTGGCCCTAACCCCTTGCATAGGGCCTAAGCTGAGGTCACAGCAGCCTACCACAACCAAGCCCTAGGTAAGGCTGAGGCTTTGGGACCAGCTTTCCTTGATACATAGGCCCAGGCCAAAGCCCT
The DNA here is from genome assembly GCF_901001135.1 of Rhinatrema bivittatum. NCBI lineage: Eukaryota > Metazoa > Chordata > Amphibia > Gymnophiona > Rhinatrematidae > Rhinatrema > Rhinatrema bivittatum. Next base: position 103,685,360 of record NC_042615.1, on the reverse strand, counting down.
GGCCTTGTTTAGGCTTAGGCCATGGTAGATCACCACAAATTCAGCCTAGTCCCTGTGCAAGGCCCTGGCTTGGGCCAGGGTCTAGGTCGCAAGTGTGGATCCTACCATACCAGGTAAGAGAGGCTTGGGGAGGAGCCTGGTCCTGCATTTTTCTGAATGGGAGGGATGGGTAGGGGGCAAGAGAGCTCCTGAGAGGTCCCGTATCTATTTTTTTTCATTTTTTTCAAAGTTTGTTTTATTTTATTTTAAATAAACAAAATAAACATTATATAATACTAAATTAGTATGGAAAAAGCTACCGAGAAACTAAACAAAAAAACAAAATGTAATTGTTTCCCTTCCCATCCTTAATAACACCCAGTATCCTGTTTCAATCAGTGAACAATCCAGGTAACAAGTAACTTACCTGATAGGATCTTAAAAGGTTGATAACTTCCATGCTGCTTATCCCAGAGATAAGCAATAGATTGGTCCAACTTAACAATGACCCACCCTGAACCGAAAAATGAACCTGCACAAAATGTTTTTTTATTCACGTCTACAAAATATATAACCTATTAACTAAGAATGTACCTTCTTTCTGTCTCATGACATCACTCTTTTTTCAGAGGGTTACATGAACAGTGACTAAAGTCTGAGTTTTCATTCTTCAGTAGCGAGCTGAACGGTACAGGCACAGGAGCCAGGGCCAGACAGTACATGCTCAACATGTCAAGTTTGTGTGGTGTAACTTTACCTTGGGCCCCCTTACTTGTGTCCTCAGTACAGTAAAAATGCTGTGTGTACCCAACCCTTTTTATGGTTTACTCTACACCAATTAGGTCAGCAACTTGCAGGCTGCAGGAACATGGTGCCATCTACCATGTGACAATTGAGGAGGAGTGAGGGAGTTGTGTCATATACTGAATGGGCACAGGTGAAGAGCAAATGGTCTAGAGGGCTGCATCTGTTGCTGTTTGGGAATAGGCAGACCGGCTGCCACCCCTGTAATGACCTTGCATGTGGATTTATCTAATACCTGTTAGCTAAGGATGAAATAATTGTCACAGTGCATATCGGAATTGTGTCACTTCTCTCTCCAACCCCTCCTATTCCCAACACAAGGTCTTACCAGCGATAGGACTATGGGGAAGGTCAGAGTACAACACATGAGGCCATTCTGACAACAACCCATACTATCAGATCAGTGAGGAAACCCTTGTCATGAGTGGAAGTACTGGATCATCCAAAATGAATGCCCTCACACACTTCCTGATGTGGGGTATGCATTGCAGAGGTAAGGGAGGGAATTCCTAGTCCTACATCATCCCACATAGATATTGACAGAGGCTAATAGTGCTTGACTCTTATCCTCACACACACACACACACACACACACACAAACACACACACACACACACACACACACGCACCTACACATGGGCAATGTTTAGGTTCTTGGACCATTTGTAATCAAACATCTGTGGTACCAGTGGTGGCCTGGTTCAAACCCTTATCTACAATGGAACACCAGAACAAACCTGTCTCAGGCATATATGGTACATACTTTGTCTCAGGTACTGATAAGGCCCCACAAAACTTCAAGTGGCACTAAATGCATGTCTTGCAAGAGAGCCATCAGGGCAAACACATAAGACAGATCCTATTGGATAGCTACTTCTCTGAGGGGGCCACAAGTCAGGGCTATCATATGGACCAGCAAGGGCCTCTAACCCTAAACCACCTGAATGTGCTTTCATCAGCTTGGACTCTGTACTTTCTGCATGCAGTTCACCTCAAGAATTGTACATCTATGTGTTTTAAGTGTGCCCACAGAAAGCATACGGAGTGTAACAGATAGCTGTCACTAATAACACACAAGTTGTTATTAATTCCAGGTACATACATACAGCAGCATAAGATGACTAGCCCTCAGCTGTATGGGAGAAGGGCCAACCAGCACCATCACATCTCCATATTGGGCCAAGCCTACCACTCATGCTAGGAAAATCGCTTCAAATACATTTTTACAATAGGTTCAATTATTGGAAGCTTTGGTTAGGAGACATTTGGGTGCTATTACAGTCCTTCCAAACCATACTGTGACCTTGACAATGGGAACATGACTTTATAATACAGGTAAAGGCATGCCACCATCTGATTCCATGTCCTGCCTTCACACTGTCCGAACAGCATCCTTGTCTAGGTTCACTGAGAAGTCAACATTACCAACCTGACATCTCAACTGACAAGGCCCTCACCATCTGAACATGATAGTTTACATTTAGCCTTGGTAGCTGGAGGCCGGTTCTTGTGTGTGTGGTGGTACCCAAACCCTCACATATATGCTGGCTTGCAAACACCTATGAGCATTGTGGGAATGACACTATCCTTGACATGCTCTCTAGGAAAGCCTATTACTGAACGCCTGCTAGATGAGGACTTTGAGGTGTACAGTGGCTCTGCCACAGCTGATGAAGTACTGGCATCATTGACTTTACAGGCCCTTGTGACACTAAGCATCCCATGTACAGATGTATATCGTCAAAAGGACACAGATGTTCATTATGGAAAGAGCCAGTTAAATGTGTACTTTGAGAATTATATATTTTACACTCAACCTGTCAATTAACATTCTGCCATAAAGTTTCTCAGGTAGGTGGGCTTAACATGATATCTAGAGCTGGTGGTCTCCATGTTCCAGGAGTAGCTGGAGTCCCAGCACAACTATCAGGTCTGGTGAAAGGCTTTCAGAAAGCTAGGTCGCCACCTAGGGTGCTGGAAGCAGGAAGGGCACTGCGAGTACCGCAGTGGATTTGAGGGCATTATGCAGTACCCGCACAATCTCTCTCTCTCCATGACATTGCTGGAGAGAGAGAAAGAGACCATGTGGTAGGCTGACGTCACTGACTAGGGTGCCTATACATCCTTGCTTCAGCACTAAAAGCTATGCCACTATGCCCATGACATGTGAGGTGTAATACTGTGTGCAAAACCTAGGCCCAGCCCAGCCTAGGCCCAGCCAGCCTAATGCAGCAAGCTAAGGCAAGGTGTGTACACTGTATTGGCTTGCCTACATGGACACTATGTAGAGATCTGGCTCTTTGACAGGCACAATCATTCTGAAAACCTTGACCCAGACACATATATTAGTAGTTCCCTTTACTTGCCATTAGAGATGTGAATCGTGTCCTCGATCGTCTTAACGATCGATTTCGGCTGGGAGGGGGAGGGAATCGTATTGTTTCCGTTTGGGTGTTTGAAGTATCGTGAAAATCGTGAAAATCGTGAGCCGGCACACTAAAACCCCCTAAAACCCACCCCCAACACTTTAAATTAAATCCCCCACCCTCCCGAACCCCCCCCTCAAATGCCTTAAATTACCTGGGGGTCCAGCGGCGGTCCGGAATGGCAGCGGACCGGAACGGCCTCCTGCAATTGAATTGTGTTGTCTTCAGCTGGCGCCATTTTTCAAAATGGCGGCGCAAAATGGCGGCGGCCATAGACCAACACGATTCGACTGCAGGAGGTCGTTCTGGACCCCCGCTGGACTTTTGGCAAGTCTTGTGGGGGTCAGGAGGTCCCCCCAAATTGGCCAAAAGTCCCTGGGGGTCCAGCGGGGGTCCGGAAAACGATCTCCTGCCGCAAATCGTTTTCCGTACGGAAAATGGCGCCGGCAGGAGATCGACTGCAGGAGGTCGTTCAGCGGGGGTCCGGAACCCAGCGTGTAATTCCAATATTTAAAAAAGGGCTCCAGGGGTGATCCAGGAAACTACAGACCAGTTAGCCTGACTTCAGTGCCAGGAAAAATAGTGGAAAGTGTTCTAAATATCAAAATCACAGAACATGTAGAAAGACATGATTTAATGGAACAAAGCCAGCATGGCTTTACCCAAGGCAAGTCTTGCCTCACAAATCTGCTTCACTTTTCTGAAGGAGTTAACAAACATGTAGATAAAGGCGAACTGGTAGATGTAGTATATTTGGATTTTCAGAAGGTGTTTGACAAAGTTCCTCATGAGAAGCTTCTAGGAAAAGTGATATCCTTTTGTGGATCACAAACTGGCTAAAAGACAGGAAACAAAGTGTAGGATTAAATGGACAATTTTCTCAGTGGAAGGGAGTGGGCAGTGGAGTACCTCAGGGATCTCTATTGGGTCCCGTACTTTACAATATATTTATAAATGATCTGGAAAGAAATATGAAGAGTGAGGTAATCATATTTGCAGATGATACAAAATTGTTCAGAGTAGTTAAATCATAAGCAGATTGTGATAAATTGCAGGAAGACCTTCTGAGACTGGAAAATTGGGCATCCAAATGGCTGATGAAATTTAATGTGGATAAGTGCAAGGTGATGCATATAGGGAAAAATAAACCATGTTATAGTTACACAATGTTAGGTTCCATATTAGGAGCTACCACCCAAGAAAGAGATCTAGGCATCATGGTGGATAACACATTGAAATCATCGATTCAGTGTGCTGTGGCAGTCAAAAAGCAAATGAAATATTAGGAATTATTAGAAAGGGAATGGTGAATAAAACAGAAAATGCCATAATACCTCTGTATCGCTCCATTGTGAGACTGCACCTTGAATACTCTGTACAATTCTGATCGCTGCATCTCAAAAAAGATATAGCTGTGATGGAGAAGGTACAAAGAAGGGTGACCAAAATGATAAAGGGAATGGAACAGCTCCCCTATGAGGAAAGGCTAAAGAGGTTAGGACTTTTCAGCTTGGAGAAGAGTCGGCTGAGGGGGGATATGATAGAGGTGTTTAAAATCATGAGAGGTCTAGAACGGGTTAATGTGAATCAGTTATTTACTTTTTCAGATAATAGAAAGACTAGGGGGAACTCCTTGAAGTTAGCATGTGGCACATTTAAAACTAATCGGAGAAAGTTCTTTTTCACTCAATGCACAATTAAACTCTGGAATTTGTTGCCATAAGATGTGGTTAGTGCAGTTAGTGTAGCTGTTTTTAAAGAAGGAGTAGATAAATTCTTGGAGGAGAAGTCCATTACCTGCTATTAATTGAGTTGACTTAGAAAATAGCCACTGCTATTACTAGCAACAGTAGCATGGAATAGACTTAATTTTTGGGTACTTGCCAGGTTCTTATGGCCTAGATTGGCCACTGTTGGAAACAGGATGCTGGGCTTGATGGACCCTTGGTCTAACCCAGTATGGCATGTTCCTTTGAAGCTGCACCTTTCAGGTTTTTTTCTATTTTCCTCATTTTGTCAAATTAAGTTAGTGAAGATCATTTTAATGGTGGTTAAAGAGGATTGGTAAGTATAGTTTTGAGAAATCTTTGGACTTATAAATGCTTGGTGAAAGGTGAAATAGAGGGATATGTTCTTTAGATTTTATGTGTGTCTGAGGTAATAAGCAAGCCAGAGATAGTTAATTCTAGTGTCTGTCTTTCCCACCCACTCAACCCTTGATTTTTAGGCAAAAAATACTTTCTCATTAAAAATCAATCAGGGCAGTAAAAATCTACACCCCCACCCGGCAACTCAGATCATCCAATCTCATACTTCTAGCTGTACCATCCCCTAGGCTCACACACCTCGTGAAAACCAGAGAATGTACCTCCTCCGCAGGACCTCTCCTTTGGAACACCCTACCCAAAGAACTAAGATGCCTCCAAAACAGAACTTTAAAAAAAAAAAAAAAAGCCCTTAAAATTTTCTTTTCAAAATAAGTTTTCTCAAGCTTAAATGATAAGAGTCTATTCCCAACATGCCCCCCCCCCTTAGGGGAGGCCACCTAAGGCCAGAAGCAAGGGCAGAATTCAGCTTTCTTGAATGTATGAACATCCCTCCAGACATTTTGTATCTTTTCTCCCCCCTCCCCGCAATGATCATGTATTATTGTAATGACTGATGCTATTCCTGGATGATATATGTAATGTCTGTTTCCCCTTTTATTTCTGTTTATGCATACTTGTATTGTTCCCCGCTCTAAATGTAGGAAGGGTGGGTAATAAATGTTTTTAAATCAATCAACCAATCAATTAATAAATAAATGGTCAGGCAATAGCCCTTGCTGCCATCCCCTGTTTGCAAAGAATGTTATCAAGCATATGTTTCTACTTACACAAGCCGTTAAGCCCGTTAAAACGGGCTACATCCCTCTGTCTCTCACCTCCCCCTCTTTCTCTCTCCCCTCACTCTTCACCACCCCCTCCCTCACCCACTCCTCCCCACCCTCCCTCTCCTATCACTTAGTCCCCCCCCTCCCACTCAGTCTCACTCACTCCCTCCCCCCTCTCTCTCTCACTCACTCAGTCCCACTCACTCTCACTCAGTCCCCACCTCCCTCCGTCCCCTCCCTCAGTCCCACTCCCTCCCTCAGTCCCCTCCCCCTCACTCAATCCCTCCCTCCCACTCAGTCACTCCCTCCCCCCTCCCTCTCACTCACTCAGTCCCACTCACTCTCCCTCAGTCCCCACTCCCTCCCTCTCTCTCCCAGTCCCACTCCCTCCCTCAGTCCCCCCCTCTCACTCAGTCCCTCCCCCTCACTCAATCCCTCCCTCCCACTCAGTCCCTCCCTCTCACTCAGTCACTCCCTCCCCACTCTCTCTCTCCGTCCCTCCCTCCCACTCAGTCCGTCCCTCCCTCTCTCTCTCTTCTCCTCCCTCGCTACCGCCCGCTACCGCCGTCGCCGCTACCGCCGTCGCTCGCTACCGCCGCCGCCGCCCGCTGCTGCCACTGGACGCCGCCATTTTTTTTTCTTTCTGAAGCTGCCTCAGAGCGACGTGCTCGCCCGCACATGCGCGGTAGAGCTGGTCTCTACTGCGCATTTGCGGGCCGTCGGTCACAGGCCATTTATAAGGTAGATATTAGGGATGTGAATCGTGTCCTCGATCGTCTTAACGATCGATTTCGGCTGGGAGGGGGAGGGAATCGTATTGTTGCCATTTGGGGGGGTAAAATATCGTGAAAAATCGTTAAAAATCGTTAAAAAATCGAAAAATCGAAAAATCGAAAAACCGGCACATTAAAACCCCCTAAAACCCCCCCCCCGACCCTTTAAATTAAATCCCCCACCAAATAACTTAAATAACCTGCGGGTCCAGCGGCGGTCCGGAACGGCAGCGGTCCGGAACGGGCTCCTGCTCTTAATCTTGTCGTCTTCAGCCGGCGCCATTTTCCAAAATGGCGCCGAAAATGGCGGCGGCCATAGACGAAAAAGATTGGACGGCAGGAGGTCTTTCCGGACCCCCGCTGGACTTTTGGCAAGTCTCGTGGGGGTCAGGAGGCCCCCCACAAGCTGGCCAAAAGTTCCTGGAGGTCCAGCGGGGGTCAGGGAGCGATTTCCCGCCGCGAATCGTTTTCGTACGGAAAATGGCGCCGGCAGGAGATCGACTGCAGGAGGTCGTTCAGCGAGGGTTCCGGCGCCTCGCTGAACGACCTCCTGCAGTCGATCTCCTGCCGGTGCCATTTTCCGTACGAAAACGATTCGCGGCGGGAAATCGCTCCCTGACCCCCGCTGGACCTCCAGGAACTTTTGGCCAGCTTGTGGGGGGCCTCCTGACCCCCACGAGACTTGCCAAAAGTCCAGCGGGGGTCCGGAAGGACCTCCTGCCGTCCAATCTTTTTCGTCTATGGCCGCCGCCATTTTCGGGGCCAGTTTGGAAAATGGCGCCGGCTGAAGACGACAAGATTCAGAGCAGGAGCCCGTTCCGGACCGCTGCCGTTCCGGACCGCCGCTGGACCCGCAGGTTATTTAAGTTATTTGTGGGGGGGTTCGGGAGGGTGGGGGATTTAATTTAAAGGGTCGGGGGTGGGTTTTAGGGGGTTTTAGTGTGCCGGCTCACAATTCTAACGATTTATAACGATAAATCGTTAGGATCTGTATTGTATTGTGTTCCATAACGGTTTAAGACGATATTAAAATTATCGGACGATAATTTTAATCGTCCTAAAACGATTCACATCCCTAGTAGATATATCCTCCATATAATGGGAGCAACAGATAAATGGTTCAGCTTCCACCATTTGAGGTTCAAAAGCCTCCAAGTGACCTGGGATTGCCGTCATCTCTGCTTCCATTTTGGGAGTCAATCTCCTGAACTCTGCCTACTTGCAGCAAGAAAGACTTTCAGCAATCCTTGTATGAACACCCAGGATATGCCTAGCATATGCAGCTATATAAAGTTCTAAACATTTGGACATAAAATACCTCATAAGTTCTGAGAGCATCCAAGTGGACAGATAATTGATTATATCTACCTCAGCCTGCTTATTGCATTTGAATATTAGCTTCCTATTAGTTAGTTGAACACCCCAAATATGGAGAGCTAACACTATAGGAAATAGTTCCAGGATGTTGATATTGCGTGTAACACCAGAATAAACTTACCTTATGGGTCAGGTGGCTGCATACCAACAGCGCTGACTAAAGAGATCAAAATCGAGGCCACCTGGTGCATCCAAGTACAGGTCTAGATCCACTCTGGTCATGGATTGTTGCTATCACAGAAACATGGTTCACAGAATCTCATGAATGGGATACAACAATACCAGGCTATAACTTGTTAAGGAAGGACAGAGAGGATAGAAAAGGGGGAGGTGTGGCTCTTTATGTCAGAAACAACATCCAAGCATCTGAGCTACAAGGAAGTTGGGGTAAAGAAGAAGCTCTATGGGTCGACCTAAAAAAAGATGACGGAGTGTCCATTTATATTGGAGTGGTTTACAGGCCTCCAAACCAAAAGGAAGAGCTGGACAGAGATCTGATTGAAGACATCCATAAGATAGGTAAGAAGGGAGAAGTGGTGATCGTGGGTGACTTTAATATGCCAGATGTAGACTGGAAAATCCCCTCTGCAGAAACTAAAAATAGTAGAGCAATAATGGATGCCATGCAAGTATCTTTGTTCAAACAAATGGTGTTGGAACCCACGAGAGAAGGTGCTATACTCGACTTATTGCTCAATAATGCAGATAATGTCTCAGATGTCCAGGTGGGCGCCCACCTCAGCAGCAGTGATCATCGAACGGTATGGTTTAATATCACTAATAGAATAGGGAAAAGAACCACAAAGACCCGAGTTTTACAGTTCAAAAACACAGACTTTGAGGAAATGGGAAAGTACCTGGAGGAAGAACTTAAAGGATGGGAGAACGAGAGAGATGTGGATCAGCAGTGGACCAATCTAAAAGGAGCAATCACCAAGGCAACTGCTCTATATGTTAGAAACATAAAGAAAAGCAAAAGAAAATTGAAACCTATCTGGTTCTCAAAGGAGGTGGCTGACAAAATTAAAGCTAAAAGAACAGCATTCAAGAAATATAAAGGATCCCAAAGGGAGGAGCACAAAGAAGAATATTTGTATCAACTGAGGGAGACGAAGAAAAACAATCAAGTTGGCAAAAAATCAAGCAGAAGAGAGGATTGCCAAGGAGATAAAAAATGGTGACAAAACATTTTTCAGATACATCAGCGAAAAGAGAAAGGTCCAAAGTGGTATAGTGAAATTGAAAGGTGGTAATGATCAATGTGTGGAGACAGACGAAGAAATGGCAGAAATATTAAACGAATACTTCAGCTCTGTGTTCACTAAAGAAGACCCTGGAGAAGGACCATCTCTACACAACAAGAAACTGGAGGGAAGTGGAATAGATGAAAATCCTTTTACAGTAGAAAATGTGTGGGAAGAGCTAAAGAACCTGAAAGTGGACAAAGCCATGGGGCCTGATGGGATTCATCCAAGGATATTGAGGGAGCTCAGAGATGTTCTGGCGGGTCCGCTGTGTGACCTGTTCAATAGATCCCTAGAAACGGGAGTGGTGCCGAGAGACTGGAGAAGAGCGGTGGTGGTCCCGCTTCACAAGAGTGGGAACAGGGAGGAGGCTGGCAACTACAGGCCGGTTAGCCTCACTTCGGTGGTGGGAAAAGTAATGGAGTCTCTGCTGAAAGAGAGAATAGTGAACTATCTACAGTCCGGAGAATTGATGGACCAGAGGCAACATGGATTCACCAGGGGAAGATCCTGTCAGACAAATCTGATTGACTTTTTTGACTGGGTAACCAAGGAATTGGACCAAGGAAGAGCGCTCGATGTCATATACTTGGATTTCAGCAAAGCTTTTGATACGGTTCCGCACAGGAGACTGGTGAATAAAACGAGAAGCTTGGGAGTGAGTGACAAGGTGGTGACCTGGATTGCAAATTGGTTGACGAACAGAAGACAATGTGTGATGGTAAACGGAACCTTCTCTGAAGAGAGAGCGGTTTTAAGCGGTGTACCGCAAGGATCGGTGTTGGGACCGGTCCTGTTCAATATCTTTGTGAGCGACATTGCGGACGGGATAGAAGGTAAGGTTTGTCTTTTTGCGGATGACACTAAGATCTGCAACAGAGTGGACACGCCGGAAGGAGTGGAGAGAATGAGACGGGATCTAAGGAAACTGGAAGAGTGGTCGAAGATATGGCAGCTGAGATTCAATGCCAAGAAGTGCAAAGTCATGCATATGGGGAGCGGAAATCCGAATGAACTGTATTCGATGGGGGGGGAAAGGCTGACGTGCACGGAGCAGGAGAGGGACCTTGGGGTGATAGTGTCTAATGATATGAAGTCTGCGAAACAATGCGACAAGGCGATAGCAAAAGCCAGAAGAATGCTGGGCTGCATAGAGAGAGGAATATCGAGTAAGAAAAGGGAAGTGATTATTCCCTTGTACAGGTCCTTGGTGAGGCCTCACCTGGAGTACTGTGTTCAGTTCTGGAGACCGTATCTACAAAAAGACAAAGACAAGATGGAAGCGGTACAGAGAAGGGCGACCAGGAAGGTGGAGGATCTTCATCGCATGACGTACGAGGAGAGATTGAAGAATCTAAATATGTACACCCTGGAGGAAAGGAGGAGCAGAGGTGATATGATACAGACTTTCAGATACTTGAAAGGTTTTAATGATCCAAAGGCAACGACAAACCTTTACCATAAGAAAAAAATCAGCAGAACCAGGGGTCACGATTTGAAGCTCCAGGGAGGAAGATTCAGAACCAATGTCAGGAAGTATTTCTTCACGGAGAGGGTGGTGGATGCCTGGAATGCCCTTCCGGAGGAAGTGGTGAAGACCAGAACTGTGAAGGACTTCAAAGGGGCGTGGGATAAACACTGTGGATCCATAAAGTCAAGAGGCCGCCAATGAAGAGTGGGTGACTCGCCAGAATGATGGCTACTGCCTGGAGACAATACCCTTAGTCAATAAACATACACATGGTTACTGTGACTCCAACATCACTCTAAGATTCAACAGCATGAGGAAATGTGGAAAAAAGGATTTGCACTCACAATGACGGGAGTAGCTGGCTTGTTACGGCGGTTACTACCCCAAACCAAATATCCAGATTACTACCTCCACCTTCCTCTATTCCTGATGCCTTTCAACTAGCTTGATCACTCCATTCTTATACTTCACTTTCAATGCATATCCAGCATAGTTCTCTGCTTCAACAGCAGGGGAAAAGAAAAACTGTTACTTCACACATCCAGCAGAGCTCTCTGCTTAAACGGCAGGGGAGAAGAAAAAAGGGTTCGCACTCACAAAGCGGGGAGTAGCTGGCTTGTTACGGCGGTTACTACCCCAAACCAAATGTACCTGATACTTCACTCTCGACGCATATCCAGCATGGCTCTCTACTTCAACGGCATCGGAGAAAGACTGATACATCACGAATTTCCAGCATAGCTCTCTGCTTCAACGGCAGGGGAAAAGAAAAACTGATACTTCACGCATATCCAGCATAACTTCAACGGCAGGGGAGAAGAAAAAAGGATTCACACTCACAAAGCGGGGAGTAGCTGGCTTGTCACGGCGGTTACTACCCCAAACCAAATGTGCCTGATACTTCACTTTCGATGCATATCCAGCATAGCTCTCTGCTTCAACAGCAGGGGAGAAGATAAACAACCAATAAGGGCTGTATAACATAATCTGGGTAAAAACAAATAAGCATGGGTGTAGCTTGCTTATTGCGGCGGTTACTACTCCTACTACCTCTAACTAATCAAGCTAGATATTTCACTTGGATGCAGCTCCTCCACCGCTCTCTACATTAATGGCGGGGGTGGAAGGGAATTAGAACCAAGAGCTAAGAGAAACAGATAAGTATGGGAGAAGAAATGAGGGAAGCTTGCTGGGCAGACTGGATGGGCCATTTGGTCTTCTTCTGCCGTCATTTCTATGTTTCTATGTTTCTATGGAGGGAGGGAACTACATGATCACCCAACTGAAGCTAGCTAAAAAGGACTCCTAAACCAGTAGATTTTCCCACAGTAATCTGGTAACTCAAATGTGTTGATGGTTTAATGTTATACTCACTTTTGTAAGAGTAAGCCTGTACAGGAATGTTCTCCAATAGAAATAACTGAATGAAAATACTAGGCTCCCTATGAGAGACATCTGCAGCAGTAAGACTAAATTTGACTGATATGTCTCATGGACCAGACTGGACAACTTGTCCAACTTGTCTTATATTAATCTAAAAAACAAGAGCCTAGAATCTAGTTCTGTGCCCAGGAATGTTATGATAATGGTGGTGGCACTCCTAATCAGCTGGTCATAGACTTAAATTCTTGAAAGAGCTTCTGACAGAGTACTACCAAGACCAGTGGACAAGAAGTCATCCAGATAATGAACTACATTTGATATCACAGTAGACTTCACTAGTTCCCAGTGTAAGAAGGTGCCTTACCATCCCACTGGCTGAAATAATAAGCCTCTTCAAAGGTGAAGGTGCATTTATTATCAAGTGAAAGATGTTACATGTGCATTGTACATACATTTTTTTTCCCTAGGATGTCCTCTCCTTTGTGGGGACCTCAAAAAGCTTGGATTGCCCTAGTCTGTTGTTTCTATGCAAGGGTCCTTGATCTATACTAAGGATGACCTCAAAGGCCATGGACAAAGAAGGCAGGGGAAAGGGGTGAGAGCTAAAAGAGGGCACCAGAGATGAGAGATGCTTCTGAGAGCTGAAGTTTGAGGAGGAGATCTAGAGAGAAAGACTGGCATCAGAGATGGTGAAGGATGAAAAAATTCCCATTGGCAGCTGAGACAGGTGGAGGCATTTGTATGTCCAGAGGGGGATGAGGCATATTCTGAGATGATGGAGCTTTAGGTGGAGGAGGCATCATTGTGGTGTTAGATATACAGGAGTAGCTTCAAAACAGACTAGAGTAAAAACAGTTGGTGGAGTTTGAAATCATAAAGCAATATAGAATTAAGACCAATAGAGCCAAAATAGCCCAAAGTGGAACTGCTGAAAACGTTGGAGCAAAAGTCACTTGTGCAAAATTTGGAGCTAAAATTGCCAGTGCACTACTATAACTGGAGCTGCTAAATGTTGCAACCATCCCTTCCCGATGGCTTCATTCCGCCTATCTTTCTTTCTTTGCACCTCCTCTCGCTATGGATGGACGACTGGCTGCCACGGTGTCTGCCTGCCATCCTCTTCGGCGTCCCCAGATTGGCTCGGCGTCATCCTCGGCATCGGCCCTGCCCTCTGGCACGCATGCACGGAACTCTCGCTCTTTTAAAGAACCTAGCGTGGCTAAACCCCAGGTGGCGCCCAATCTTGACGTCACATAGACCGGGTATTTATACACCAGTCCAGCCCCTAGCTCGGTGCTTGGCAATCGGGTCATACACTCCAGAGTCTCTAGTTTGCCTTCCTGAGTTCCAGTGTCTTGCTCCTGTGTCTCCTGTGTCTCCTGTTCCAGTCTCTCTGTTCCTGTGTCTCCTGTGTCTCCCATTCCAGTGTCTCCTGTGTCTCCTGTTCCAGTGTCTCCTGCTCCTTCGTCTCTCCATCCCTGGTAGTACCCTTTGGACTGATCTCATGGTATTGACCTTTGCTTGTTCTTGACTATCCTTGATTACTGCCTGACCTGACCTCTGCCTGGAACTCCAACTACTCTTTGATTGCCGTCTGCCCTGACCTCTGCCTGTAACTCTGACTACTCTCATCTGACACCTGGAACCTGACCTCCTGCTTGACCTGACTATGCCCGGATTGACCTCTTTTACCGACCCTGCCTGGCTGACCATTCTGCACTAAGACTCTGGCCTTATTTCTTGCTATACTCTCGGATACACTATTTTGGCCTATGACCTCTGGATTTCCTTGTCTGAATGCTGACTGTGCACCCTTGTTGATTGTGGGCACTCCCTTGAACTTTCTCTCTAGGAGACCCTGTGAGGCCCACCTAAGACCAGGTGGCCAGAGTAACCAAGGGCTCAACCTGAGGGAACTCCTGGTTGCTATTGATGAAGCTCCAGCTAGCCTCTGTCTCCTCTTGTGCTCCACCTCCTAGTGGCAGGCGCTCTCCGGGTCCGACCAGAGGGCCGTACCAATCCTGCACCAGGCCAAGGGTCTACTCCCAGTGCAACACTTGATTGTTCAGCAATATTAAAAACAAACAATAAAATTACAACAAAAAATCATAAAAACTAACAGCTTAGAACAAAACAAATATATAAATCCCCTAATTCAAAATATATGAGGGCATCTAACTTAAAAATTCATAAAATTCAATGACTAAACTGGGATCAAGCAGAAACCCTGGATACATGAAGCAAATTAGGACTAAACAGGAATACTGAATAGGTAGTTCCAACACAGGCCCATACCCTATCACTTAACAAGGGCAAGGTCAGGTCCATAGATGCCATTTTGAAAAATGCTGTCTATGAGCCTGGAACTAGTGCCACTCTGGGCTCCCACTGAACCCCAATGACTTTGTTTTGAGGTATGGGGCACTCAGAGGTTGGAGTTCCTGCTGCCTTCCCAGACCACAAGGTTTCTTTATTTGGGGTTGTGGTGGAGTACCACAAGAGTCCAGGGACTTTATTTAGATGGGGGAAGGATGAGCTTGGGGGCTCATATGGCTTCATAGCCATTTTTGTGATTTAAGGGGAGGGGATAGAGAAGGGAGCAGGCCAGCACCATACTGTTGGCCTCATTTTTTTTTATTTTGAGGGACACTGCCGCTTCATAAGGCAGTGGAGGAAGTGGCAGGCAGGATTCACCATTCACCCAAGGGATATTTATGGTCTTTGGGGAGATGCAAATTTTTGAGCCTCAGGCTCTTTAAGGAATGGTGGCCCATCACATGGAAAAGCCCTGTACTGGGGCACAATTTCTGTCATGCATTTGTGCTGCAATTAAAAATCACACCATGGTACCTTCATAATGATTTATCAGGAAGCGGCAAATATCACGGGGATGCCTCCTCCCCATGATATTTGGCCCCTCCTGTGATAAACTATTGCAATTTAGTAAATCTAAGTGCTTGGTATAACTGTAAGCTAAATTTTTGTGACTGCCATTATATCCAAGTGTGATGATATATGCTTCCCATCATCCTCTTTAAGGGAAAGAACAGTTTACTGAAATAAAATTTCTGGTAGAATCAATAGGGAGAGGTCCCCTGACAATTCAGAGTATTATAAACTACAAATCCTAGAATTCCAAGAGGTTAGTAAAATCATGGAGCAGATTTTCTGAGATCAGTGTAGGTGGTAACCACATGACCCACTTTTGTAATAAATATTTATTTATGTATTTATTTATTTAGGCATTTTATATACCAACGTTCCAGAATAAGATCACAATGATTTACAAAATCAGCATTCATATTCTGTGTCAGCATTCATAATTTATGTCAACATCACAGCAGTTATATGTTCTTGTTCATATGTTTATTTATGGTGCAGAAAATACTTTTACTGGCAAAAAAGGCTATCCTGAAGAAATGGCTAATGGCTACAATAGCCCAGTTAAAAAATGTTATGTATATCTATGAATAATGGGAAAATGTATAGTAAAACATGAATTGTGGAAGACAAAACTTATTTTTCTACAAATTTGAAATGTATACTTGCAATGGCTATCCTACATTATGATCCTATATATGATAAGGAAGCATATCCTTATATTATGATCCTGAATGACTTCTCCTATGATTCATAGGAGAAAAACTGTTCTTTACCAATTGCCTTATTGTCAGAGGATGTGGTTACAGCAGTTAGTGTAACTGTGTTTAAAAAAGGTTTGATTAAGTTCCTAGGTGAAAAATCCATAAACTATTATTAATCAATAAGCAATAGTAGCTTGAGATCTATTTAATGTTTGGATAATTGCCAGGTAACTTGCAGGGTCATTCATCAAAGTGTGTTATGGCATTAATGGCCATGATAATGCCATAAAGCATGTGATATTTATCGCAGTGCACAGCATGAATGCAAATTTGGCAAATTTATTCAAAGGGGTGGGTTTGGAGAGGGGTTTGGTTTGACTTAATGAAAATGAGGGGCATTATTGCACCATGTGCAATGCACACTATTGCATGCTTTTAATGTAGGAAATACCTAGACCTTTTTGCAGGGGTTAAGCTGTGTTATGTACCTGAAATGGCTGTTATACAATTTGTGATAAATGTTACAAATTCTATTTCAGTCATTTTGTGGCTTGGGAGAGAGGGGAGTATAGAGTGTAGAATGTAGAGTGAGAGAAAGAGAAAGTCTCTGATTTAGCACCCCTAGTAGCCAACTCTTTATATTACTATAGGAGGGACAACTAGAAACTCGAGGTGAGGTTTTGGTGGTGGTGTAGGTTTTTGAGGCCAGTTTTACATGGAGAGTGAGACATATAAACACCATAGTATACCTCAATGAAGATTAGACATCATTTGGAGTGAGGAAAGTCACACAAAGATGAGATTTCTACCATGTTCTCTCAGCCTAGCTTGATGGATGCTCTAAAAGGGTACTATCATGCTAGGGTGAGAGAACATGGCAGAAATCTCATCTTTGAGTGACTTTTCTCACTCCAAATGACATCAAATCTTCACTGAGGTGTACTGTGCTGTTAGTTTGTCTCACTCTGCATGTAAAACAGACCCCAAAACTGTACACCACCATAAAAACCTCACCTCAAGTTACTAGCTGGCCCTCCTATAGTGATATAAATAGTTGACTACCCAGAGATACTCTCTCTCTCCACTCTATACTCCTCTCTCTCCCCTGCCCCAAAATTCCTAAAACAAAATTTATAACATTTATCACAAAGGAAGTTTCTACAATGTTTTCTCACCCTAGCTTGATAGCACCCTGGTAGTGCATCCATCAAGCTAGGGCACGAGAACATTTGAGAAATCATATATTTGTGTGACTTTCCTCACTCCAAATAACATCAAATATTCACTGAGGTGCAGTGTGCTGTTCATACATCTCACTCTGCATGTAAAACTGGCCCCAAAACGACACATCACCACCAAAACATCACCTCTGGTTTCAAGCTGGGCCTTCTATATTGATGCAAATTGTTGAGTACTATGAAGGCCTTATAAAGAGGCTATCTCTCTCTCAGCAGAAGTAGAAAAGTACAAGTATCACAGGGTGCAAAAGAATTAACACACTCCACAATAAACTACTAATGCAAAGCACTAACATGACAGAAAGTGCAGTAATTCTAAAATTATCATAACCTTACCCCTTTTTCTTGTCACAGGCATTATCCATGCAAAAGTTATAGCATTTTGAAGAATCTAAGGGTTGTATTGGCCACTGTTGGAAACAGGTTGCTGGGCTTGATGGACACTTGGTCTGACCCAGTATGGGATATCTTATGTTCTTATAAACTTGTTACTGTTAGAACCTTGAAGGATGAACCTATTTGGGGGTGGGAACTGAAGAGATATTGGAGGGAATCATAGGGATGGTTCTGGTTTTTTCAAGTGTTCTTATCCTGACTTGTAATTACTTATGGGCCGATACAGTAGAGTGCACTCCGACGGAGTGCACTGTTTACCCGCCATTGGACGCGCCATTGGACCCCGCCATTGGATGCACGTTTTCCCTTGCCCCTTATTCAGTAAGGGGCCGAAAACGCGCATCCAATCCCCCGAACCTATTAGCGCCCGCAACATGCAAATGCATGTTGATGGCCCTATTAGGTATTCTTGCGAGATTCAGAAAACAAAATGTGCAGCCACATATTTTGCTTTCAGATATTAGCGCCTACCTTTGGGTAGGCGCTAATATCTGCCAGCATTTCTTCTGGCACCAGGAAAGTGCACAGAAAAGCTGTGCACCCTCCGACTTAATAACATGGCGATATTAAGTCAGAGGTCCCAAAAGTTTCCAAAAGTAAAAAAAAAAGAAAAGAAATTTGAAGTTGGCCCGCAGCTGTCGGGTCAAAATATGGATGCTCAATTTTGCCGGCGTCCGGTTTCCGAGCCCGTGGCTGTCAGCAGGCTCGAGAACAGACGCCGGCAAAATTGAGCGTCGGCTGTCAAACTCGCTGACAGCCGCCGCTCCGGTCCAAAAGGAGGCACTAGGGACGCGCTAGTGTCCCTAGCGCCTCCTTTTACCTGGTTTTACTGCCAGGCCTAATTAGCATACTGAATCGCACTCATAGGAGAGTGGCCTGTGCGTGCGCTGGCTCGGCCCGATAGTGATAGATAAGAACTCATCATCGCTGTGAGTTTGTATGTCTCTTAAAATGAAATAAAAATATTTAAACATAAAAGCCATGGAATGGTGAAGGAGGAAAGCTTCTGTCCAGGAGCATCCATTGAAGGAGCTGAATTCGAAAGAGAAGCCCTTGAGGAGGACTTGGAAGTTTTTCATAGGAAATTGAATGAAGAAAATGCTGCCATTGAAGAAAGTTGTAAAGACACACTTTGTTAGAAAACTGAGTCTGTGAGAAGGTAGACATGGAGACCCATTGTTTTTTTTTTCATTACATAATATTATAGTGTAATGATGCATTAGCAATTAATTGTTTTTCAGGTTATGTTTGACATTTTTTTTATAAAATTATCTACTATTTTAGTTATCAAAGAATGAAGAATTTTTGCAATAAACAAAATAAATTGAAGTTAGTGATGAAGCTGCTTTATAATAGGACCACAACGTGAAACATTTTATTGCTGCCTGCTCACTGACAAGCTGAAAGTACAACATAGTCAATTCATTATATCTGTAATAAACTGTACATTGTAAAAATCACCCACCCACTGAAACAACAGCAGCATATAAATGTTCAATTTGAAGGAAGATAATTAATGCTCTAATAGTGTCTCATTTTTTTTCATCATTTTTACACAGGTAAACAGATTCCCATGTTTTTAATCAATGGAACCATTTGAAAAGAAATAGAAAGGTAAGGATGAGAATACACTAATGCTCAGGGGAGGGAAAGATATTGGATTTATACTCAGTCTCTGGTCTTGTATGACCTTATAAAAAAAAAGTGATTCATAAACTGAATGTTTTCTTAAAAGAAGCTTTTTGAAAAGGGCTCTTTAGTCTTTAGTATAAAAAAATGTGTTTAAATATATGCTTAAATCTACATTCCGTTTTGTACTTCTCTGACAGCTTGACAGTTTTACATAAGATTATATTTATATTGCCAAAGTTCAGCACTGTGCTTTATTACACATGGAAGCATCACAGAGGAACCAGAAAGTAAGTTTTATGAAAGTTTTTCACAGCTATCACAGAAATTCAAATTTCATAAGCAACCAGAGAAAGTCAATACACGGCACACGCTCTGATGATAAAGGAGAAAAGCTTTCACTGGAAGAAGTGCTTACTTTCTTGAGTGGATGTCTTCAGCTGTTCAGATACAAGCAAGAGGTATGTAGAAGAAAGATATATTCTCTAGTTGGATTCTTTTGAGGTGATTGAATCTTTAGGGAAGATACAAGAATAAACCCTAGGGATGTACAGAGGCAAAATGTTTGGTTCATTCATTAGTTTTGTAGAGCATCTGCATTTGTTTCATTAGTTTCAAACAAAAAAAAAAAAGTGTTTTTTTAGTTTCATTTACTTTTTGTCTCCCATAGAAATTAATGGTGGGAGCAGCCTATTCTGGGTTTACAAATTGAAATTTTCTAGTCATTTCTAATGAAACTGGTAGGTAGAGATCAGCAAAAGGGTGAAGGAATGAAAATAAATCAAGACTATGTTAATGTGACACCAACATTGGCATGAATAGCCTAAGGCACTGTAAAGAGACAAAGAGGTACCAGCAGTGGCAGGGGCTCTCCAAGGTAATTTAGAGGAGCAAAGAAGCAGCAAGAGTGGGAAGAATACCCTAAGGATTCAAAATCTGGCACCAGCAACAGTGGCATAAACCCTCAAATGCAGAACGAGATGCAAAGTGGCACCAAGCGTGGCATCAACATCCTAAGGTAGCATAAAGGGGAAATGAAGCAGTAAAGGTGACAGGAAAGGCATCAATAAAGGGATAAAGAAACACAAAGAGTGGCATCAACTCACAAAGGTATCATGAGAGGTGCAAAGTAGCTTCTCCATACTGGCAAGAACACTCCAAGGTGTAGAATGTGGGGTATGAAAACAAAATAAAGGGTGAAAAATTAGAGATGTGCATTGTTTTGTTTTATCAATTCAGGCTTCATTTTTGGGCTTCTGCTGGAAATGTTGTTTTTCCTGTGCTTCGTTTTTTTTGTTTTTTTTTTTTCGTGGGTCCCGATTTTTGTGTTAGTCTTCATTTTAAAGTTAGTGCGCACTAACTATTATGAGCTGTTCAGTATTTACTATGAGGGCTTCTGCCACCCCTTAGGTAATGCCCTTGCTGAATATATATCCCATTGTTTACATGAAATATCAAATATATTTTATATTTTTGTTTGTTTTTGAAATGCACTTAAAAAGTCTTCAAAGAAGTTCCAATATAAAACAAATGCAATTCACATATTTCTTGTACTGTGTTCAGAAACCCTCTCACAGTTTGTATACATGACAGCAAGGGAACAGTTGCCTGAAACTTTCATTTTTGAAAGATGCTAGAAGAGAGAACTTTACTTGAATTTTCAGACAATCAATATAGCAAAATGAAAAGCATTGCAAAATAAAAAATTACTGTACAGTGGGAGTTTCACTTCTTTCTTGCATTTGCCATTCATCTGGTGGTATCTTCTCACTGCTACTGATTTAAAGGGAACAAACAATCTAGCACATCTGGGGCTTAACACTAAGCTTTATTGAGCTTGACAATATTCAACCAGGATCATTTCATTGCTGACACCTAAAGACATTTTTATGAATGCTGATGTAAAATGGAAAGAATGTCTTTATAATTTAACAGCCTAGAAATACTGTATAGTGCAACAAAAATATTGTCAATGCTAAATGAGAATAATGCAGAAATGTATAAATGAAGTTTTTGATTAATAAAAAATGGACCAGTCAATTTCTTTATTCAAGGCATATGGAATGACTGTTTTCAAATTGTAGATAAAGCATTGTTCCAACAGAAGGAGTCTCAGATAAAAGTATCCTCCTCTCCTGGGATGTGAGAGCTGGACCAGGATGGCTGACCAAAACTCCTCAATGATGTAGCATGCCTCAATCCAATGTGACACCAAAGGGGCCTCTGCTCCTTGACACCGTAAACAAAAAAGATGTTCTTGAATTTTTATTCTAAACATCTGTGTTGTCTTCCTGATGTAAATTAAACCACAGGGGCAACACACGGTGTAAACCACCTCCTCTGTAGTATATGACAAATGTTGATGGAATCTAAAAGGTTTGCAGCATTTCAAGGCTGTCAAATGATAAATACATTCTTTCCATTTTAGATCAGCATTCATAAAGATGTCTTTCTGTTTTATTTCTTTTTTCATTTTTTCTGAGAAAACAAAGAGTCCAGTATGCCCAAAATTCTAATAAACAAACAGTATGGGAGAACTAGGTTGAGATGGAAACAGCAAACAAAATGGGGCACCAAAACTCCCATGAATCTACATAATAGGCAAGGCAGGTAGACATATTAACATCATGACCTCAAAGGAGTGTAGGCAGAATAATAGGAAGTAGGGATGTGCATCCGTTTTCCATGGATTTGTAATCCACAACTTATTTTTTGCTATCTGTTAAATACGTGGGGAGGCGAAACGCATCGCGACTCCCCATGTATTAAACAGATTTCTGTTTTATTTGGCCTAAATAAAAATTTAAACCCCCCACCCTCCTGACCCCCCCCAAGACTTACCAAAACTCCTTGGTGGTCCAGCGGTGGGGTCCGGGAACTCACTCACACCCTCGGTGCTAGTTTCATCATGGCGCCAATAGCCTTTGTCACAAGGGCTACCGGTGCCATTGGTCAGCCCCTGTCACATGGCCATCGGCGCCATCTTGTGCTCCTACCATGTAACAGGGGCTCACCAATGGCACCGGTAGCCCCTGTGACATAGTATAGGCAAAGGCTATCGGCACCATTTTGAGTCCTGGCATCGGACGGCAGGTCACTCCGGGACCACCGTTGGACCCACAGGGACTTTTGGCCAGCTTGGGGGGGCCTCCTGACCCCCACAAGACTTGCCAAAAGTCCAGCGGGGGTCCGGGAGTGACCTCGTGCATGCCGGCCGTCCGCTGCCAATACTCAAAATGGCGCCGCTCGCCTTTGCCCTCACTATGTCACACATAGTGAGGGCAAAGGCGATCGGCGCCATTTTGAGACGCAATCGCCTTTGCCCTTTGCCTTTGCGTCTCAAAATGGCGCCGATCGCCGTCATAGTGAGAGCAAAGGCGATCGGCGCCATTTTGAGATGCAAAGGCAAAGGGCAAAGTTGATTGCGTCTCAAAATGGCGCCGATCGCCGTCATAGTGAGGGCAAAGGCGATCGGTGCCATTTTGAGTATTGGCATCGGACAGCGATTTTGAGTCATGCAAAGTCTTCTTTCAAAAAATGATGCTTTCATCATTTGAGGTGCTAGAGTTAATTAAATCTGCTGTTTCCATCCAAACAGAGAATACTAATTTGATGTACAGAGACTGCCTTACAACCAAATGGCTCCCTCCAAAGGGAAGGACGCACCATAGTTAATTGACTCTGGCATCTCCCATGTGGATGGTGTCATTTCCTGGAAGACAAAATAAGAAGAACAAATAAAGACCTCCAAGTCCTAGGCACAATGCCTGGACATAGCCCAGGGCTCAGGCCCCTACACTGGAACTATTTTTTTTTTAAATTAACAAATTATACTTTGGCTGAATCAAAATTTGTGGAACCCCCCCCCCCCCCAAGCCAACACATAATACAAAATTATATTTTTTTCTTTTTCCCAAATCATAAGACTCTACTATCTTAGCTTTGCAAATTCTCTTCTGCTACTAGCTCTTCAATATCTTCTGATTCATAGAATTCTAGACAAGAATAATTCCTCAGAATAATTTGGTAAAAATACTGCCCTCTCTGCTTCAGAAGTAGTAATCAAAGAGACGCATGCTATTGGTTTTGGGCTATACATTTCTGCTACCCTGTTTTACTATTGCCAATTTTGGCTAGCTCTCCCACATTTCCCCTCTCCTCCAAACAAGAAGGAGAAGAACAGATGGTAGTGGCACAAACTCTTCAAAGTTTAGTTTCTTGTACATTGAGCTGCCTTCCTTTCTTACAATTCTGGACCTAAAAACATTCCTCTTCAATATGTCTTTCTATATGCTCTATGATTTTGATCTTTAGAATGGTTTAGACTATTTTTCCAGGCAGTGACTTCAGACTCACTGGTCTATAGTTTCCCAGATCACCTCTTGATCCCTTTTTAAATAGTGTGTTGTATTGGGCACCTCCAGACTTAAGGTACAATGGATGACGTCAATGATAAGTCACAGAGTTTAGTTAATATATCTGAAATTTTATTTTTAAGGTACTTCAGAACCCTGGGGTGAATACCATCTGGACCAGGTGATTTGCTACTCTTTAGTTTATCTCTCAGGTTCACAGTGATTTTGATTCAGTTTGTCTGAATCATCACCATTGAAAACCATCTCCATAAATGGTAGCTCCCCAACATCTACCTTAGTAAACATAGAAACAAAGAATTAATCTAGTCTTTCTGCAATGACCTTATCTTCCCTAAGAGCCCCTTTAACCCCTCTGTCATTTAACAGTCCTACCAACTCCCTTGCAGGTTTTCTGCTTTGGATATATTTTAAAAAGCTTTTATTATGAATTGTTGCCTCTACGGATAACTTCATTTCAAATTCTCTCTTAGCCTGTCTTATCAGTGTTTTACAATTAACTTTACTTATGCTTTTCCTATTTTCTTGAAATTGATTCTTCTTCCAATTTTTGAAGGATGTTTTTTTTGGCCAAATTAGCTTCTTTCACTTCACCTTTTAACCATGCCAGTAATTGTTTTGTTTTCCTTTCATCTTTCTTAATGCATGGAATATATCAGGACTATGTTTCTAAGATGGTATTTAAAACAATGTCCATGCCTGTTGTTTAACTTTTGCAGCTGCACTTTTCCTCATTTTATCAAAGTTTCCCTTTTGAAAATTTAGTGTTAGTCTGTAATTTACATATTGTCCTCCTTCCTGTCATTAGATCAAATTTGAGCAGGTTATGATCACTATTGCCAAGTGGTCCCACCACCGTTACCTGTCTCACCAAATCATGTGTGTTATGCGCCCCGCCCGTGGCCGTCCCACACGCAGGTCTGCTCACTTTCATGGTTCCACAATGGGTCCTGGGTCGACCTCCCTCATGGTAGTTTCCAGTCCTGCCAGGCCCCGGCGTCCCACAGTTGCAGTTGCCGGGCCTTCTGCGCCGGGCCTTACGCTGAGGTTTGGTGTCCTCGGCCATGTTGGACACGCCCATAGGTGCATGCGTATGGACTGCCCGAACTCATGTAGGGCAAAGGGTGGATCCTAGCTCCTTGGCATACCCTGATTGATCCCCCAATTTAAGGAAGTTCCTGTCTCTGCTTCCTTGCCTTGGCAATCAGGTCGGTTTGTTCTGATATTGCCTCTGTGCTTGTACTTGTTCCTGCTTGTTCCTAGTCTCGTTCCAGGATCCTTATGTTCCAGTTCTGTTCCTGACTTGTTCCTTCATCCTAGTACTTGTGCCCTGCTTGTTCCTGTGTTCATCTGCCTGACTACCCAGATAGTACCCTGGGACTGTCTTACTGGTACTGACCTCAGTTTGTTCCTGACCTGCCTGCCTGCCTGCCGCCTGCCTCAAAGACCATAGCCTGTTCCTGACCTGCCTGGCTGCCTGCTGCCTGCCTCAAAGACCTCAGCTTGCTCCTGATCTGCTTACCTGCCTGTCATCTGCCTCAAGACCTCAGCCTGCCTTTAACCTCTTCTGACCTCCGGTATCTTACCTCTGCTTTGCTGACCACTCCTTGTACTTACCTCTGGACATTGACCTTTGCCTGCCTTACCTCGTCTCCAGATTCTGGCTCTGTTCCTTGCCTTGACATCACCAACTCTGTTCTGGTTTTCCCTTTTCCAACCAGCAGCCACCTTGAACCCAATCATGCTTCCCCTGTCTCCGTGGGCACACCAGACTTTCACTCTCTTAGGAGACCCTGAGAGGCCCACCTAATTCCAAGCGGCCCGGGTCCCTACGGGCTCCTCCCTGGGGGACTCGGGCTTCCAGTGGGGAAGCTCTTCCTAGCCTCTGTCTCCGCCAGTGCTCTGCCCCCTGGGGGCAGTTACCTCCTGTTCCCTTTCAGGAGGCATTTCACCTCTTCCCCAGGACAAGGGTCCACCCCCGAGAGCAACAATGTGTTCCACTAGGAATTACATCTAAAATAGTTTCCTCTTTCATCAGTTCCTGAGCCAATTGCTCCATGAAGCAGTCATTTATTCCATCCAGGAACTTTACATCTCTAGTATGTCCTGATGTTACATTTACCCAGTCAATAGTGGGGTAATTGAAATCTCCCATTATTACTGTTCTGCCAAATTTTTTAGCTTCCCTGATTTCTCTTAGCATTTCATTATCTGTCTCATCATTTTGGCCAGGAGGATGGTAATATACTCCTATCAACATAATCTTAACCAACACACATGGGCTTTCTACCCATATAGATTCTACTGTGCATTTAGTCTCTTTTATGATCTTTATCCTGTTGGACTCTATGCCCACCCAGGCATATAGCATCACACCCCCACCAATTTGGTCCTCCCTATCACTGCAATATAATTTGTCCCCTGATATACCAATTATGTCAATCTCATCATTTACTACAATACACTCTAACTTTCCCATCTTACTTCTTATACTTCTGACATTGGTATACAGACACCTCAAAGTTTATTTTTATTTATATTAACAACCTGCTTTTCAATTGATAAGGATAATTTGGAATCCTTTAGCTCAGGTGACTCTTATAGGCATCTAGACTACTTTTGCTTTTATTGGAACCTCTGTATTGGGATGTCCTAGCTGTCCTTTTGACTAGTATCTTTCAAAGATACCTTCATCTGAAACTTGCACTGCTGAGTGACTGTCCAGACAGACACTAGTTTATAGCAAAAGATAGCTACAAATACAACCTCACACTCTTGAAAATGCACAGAAAAGTGAGGTTTGAAAATATAATGAAAGAATATTGTAACAAAATCCCAAATTTTCTTCATTCAAAACTCAAATAAATGCCTTTATTTTTCAATAAACATATCTTAATTCATCCAGTGTTATAAATACAGTGAGGGTGATATTATTCACTAGTGCCACTCAGCCAGATATTTCTTAAGTGGTGTCTGCTGAATATCTGGTCACATTTAGCAGCCACACTTATCTGTATAAGTAATGGGCAGGAAATGGGTATTTCAGGTCAGAGACTCTTACCTCTTTAACATAGATAAGTAGTGATATTCAAACTTATGCAGCTATATTAACAGTATAATTTATGCCTGTTTCCTCCCCATAGCTCTTCTTTGCATGTAGCTGAATCAAATAACAAATTAAGGAGTCATAAAAACAGTTCAAACCAGAGCCAGATAAAAGATGTTTAATAGCAGGTCTAAAGTTAGCTGGATAAGAGTTATCCAGTAAACTAGCAAATTATTTTGGGATATTCAGCAGCATAGCCATGCTGCTGAATATCCCATGTGAGTTAGCCAGATAAATTTAATCTGGCTAACAAAGATTTTTTTTTTTTTAATATCGAACCTAGTGAGTCCACTGAAATGGATCTGTAATAAACAAATGAGTCACTTATATAGAAAATATAAATGCAAAATACCACACTTTCCAAACACTAAAGTACTCAAAAATGAAAGAGGGTAATCATCACATACCTATTGAGTGTTCTCAATCCTATGTAAATGTCAGCTTATTCAAGTCAAGTTATTAACCAGGTAGACTTGGGAAAATCTAGTGTTTATTCCTGGGAGTGAAATACAAGAAATAGATCAACTATTTGGGATCTTCTGGTACTTGTGACTCACACTGGCCACTGTTGGAGACAGATGCTGGGCTCAATAAATCTTGGTCTGTCCCAGCATGACACTTCTTAGATTGTTATGGGCTTATGATTCTGTTCTATTCCAGGTAATCTAGAAGTGTCCCTGAGGAAGTGGATGAGAAGTGGATGAGTTTGACCTCCATTCTAGATTTCTTCCCCACAATTCTTCTTTGAATGTAGCTGAAACAAATTAAGGAGTCATAAAAATAGTTCAAACCTGAGTCAGAGGAAAGATGTGGAGGGGAAATCTGATATGGGAAACTGCCCTCAAATGTAATATTAAAACCTAAGCAGGTAAAAGTTGTACTTTAATATAACCCAGTGAGGATGATGATTTGTGGTTATCTGTGTTTATTTTCCACTGTCAATTGTTGTGATTATACTGTTTAGTGGACCCTTGGGCCTGTATGCCAGAGACTATGGTAAGATGGACTATTGTCTCCAAAGGAGGGAGAGCAGGCCGGGAGGCGGACACCAGGCTGGGTGAAGGGGGTGGCCTTCACACCGGGCACCCGTACTCCCCAGGAGGAGCCTGTGGGAGTCGAGGGATAGGGCTAGGAGAACTGAAGCGGTGTCTTCAACCTGAAAGCCGAGACTCCCCTGGGAGGAGCCCGTAGGAGCCCGGCCACTGGGACTTAGGAGATCGGTGGTGATGACTTCATCCTGGAAGCCGAGACTCCCCCGGGAGGAGCCCGTAAGAGTCTGGCCGCTGGGTCTTGGGCGAGTAAGGATGCTGAGAAGGTGAACCAGGATTAAGCAGGTATCTTGGCTGGAACTGAGGCAAGGCACGGAAACTGGAACCAGGCCGGGACTGAAGCAGGGTACTAAGGCAGGAACCTGGCTGGAGCTGAAGCAAGACACAGAATCAGGAACCAGGCTGGAACTGAAGCAGGATACTGAGGCAGGAACCTGGCTAGAACTGAAGCATGGCACAGAAGCAGGAACCAGGCTGGAACTGAAGCAAGACACAGAAGCAGGAACCAGGCTGGAACTGAAGCAGGCTACAAGCGAGAAGTTAGCGAACTCCGAGGCACACAGCAACTAGGAACCACAAGGTAACCCCATTGCGAGGCGTCTGCTAGAGGCAGGCACCGACATTACATACCCCCCGGCGTCTGACGTCACGGGAGCGGGTGGAGCAGTGAGTGGCGGGAAAGGGCCTATATCTTCGGCCTCTTTGTGCGTGCATGCGCCTAGGAGGAGGGCGCCTGGCTTGGGCGTCCCGATGGCGTCACCCCCGCGGAGACACTGCCGAACAGGCCCGGAACCCGGCAAAACTCTCCAGCGAGACTGGACCCAATGCCAGAAGACAAGAGGTAAGGCCCCGGGCGCGAGTGCCGCGACCGGACCGCAACAGTCAATATTTGAGCATTATTAAGAGAGCAGGCTGCTTCCCAATTCACCTAAAGGAGAAAAAAAGGCAGGAAGCCCATATTACCCAGAGACCACATCCTTTATTATAAACAACCACAAATACTAGTTTTCAAAGTTTCGAGAGGAATTTCCTGACAAAACATGGTGCAGTTAAATGCAGTGTCAAGCAGCTGTCAAAAACTGGAATGCAACATAAGGGAAGCACATGGATTACACCTGTGTCTCAATTTTTATAGCACCCAATGACAATAAAACCTAAGGCACTACTATGCAAAGCATAAATATAAGGTTTAAGAACATATGGATTAACATATTCAACCCATTTTCAAAAAGCTAATAAAATTAAATTATTTTATATAAGATATCCCATGTCAATGTTTCTGAATCTTTTCAAGCCCAAGGCACACCAACATTAACCCAAATGTTGTGTGGCATACCAACATCCATGGGGGCAAGCATTGTAGATATTGAGAGGACTTGTATGGTCAAAAGAAGAGCTAGGGAAGCATTGAAAGGTCCTCCAGTCTTTCTTCCAATTTTAAAAACAAAGGGGGAGGGAGGCAGAGACACACATGAACTCATCACAGTGGGCCAGTTTCTTCTATATTCAAGTGCAGGAGAAGGGAAAAGTTGGTGTGATATGGGCAGTCAGCTAGGTTTGTTATCTTGATTGACTCATGTTGGGGCCAGAGCACCTCCATTGCTGTTGCCTGTAACACTCAGAATGAATCACGACCAGGGTTTAGTGCACATTCCCCTTTCTTGCACACCCTGGAAATAAAAGAGACAGGAAAGACTCAAATGAAGTAGCCCAGAAGAGGGGTGATCAGGAGGTGCAATGTGTTCATTATGTGCTATACAAAGTTAGGTCTAGCTTCCATGTCCTGCGGGCTACCCATTAATTACTAGGGATGTGAGATTAACAACCACACAACCCTAGTAATTAATGGCTTTTTTTCTATAAAGACGAACAAAAATAGACTTTAGAAAAAACAGCTACAGAATATACTTTTGGCTCACAAACAATTTATTTCTTATTTAGATCTATATAAATGCTGTAGTTTGTCTTAAAGCCTCAGAGAGACCAATGGTAAGAGGGAGAATGGGCTGGCCATTCACCGGAGGAGTGGCCCTGGGGGATTTAACACACATAGATGAACCCCTGAGTAGAGAGGTGGAAGTACAAGAGGTCCTGGGAGAGTTTAAATGGGGAACCAGCCCCACAGAAGGGGAGGAGGACATGGAGGTGGAATGCCCAGAGGCAGAAACCCACATGGGGATGAAAGTGGACTAAAGTTAAGTTATTATGACTATTTTTTGGCTTTGTCTTGTTTTGGAGGACCAGGAAGGCGGTTGCCTGGAGCACAATGGTGGGGAGAATGGGTGAGTTGTGCTGCAGCCTAAGGGAACTGCTAAAGGTGTCTTAGTGCAGAGAATTTCTTTTTTTTCCTTTTCATCCTGTGACTAGGATGTGGTTAAATTTGGTTTGTTTTTGAGAGGGTTTTTTGTTTTTTTTGTTAAAAAGAAAAGTGTGAACAGGTGCAACTACCAACAGGTAGTTTAGGGAGCATTTGCTGTGGTGTCCTGACACCTGCAGACAAGGAGAAATGTTGACCCTCAGGGGATTATTGCAAGGAGAAACATTGTTCCTCAGAGACTGATTGCAAGGGGAATACACTAAGCAAGTCTTTTGTGTTACTGTTGTTTGGTGACCTTTGTTTCCCGAAGCTGAGCCCCAGGAAAACTGCTACAGGTAGAGCTCTATCAAGGTGGACTATTTACTAAGCCACGTGGTTTGTTTCTCTGCCTAGACCCCAAAGACACTGTTGGAGAGTCCTGCAGAATGGAACTGCTTACAAAAGTGTGGAATGCCTACTACCAAGGCTCGGATCTACTCCAGGTGACTACCTCAGGAGAATACCTACAAATATATTAATTGATATAAATTTGGTGTGCATAAACTTGAGTGAAATTTGTTTATTGGTATATTTAGTGTTTTTCTCTTGGGTTCTGTAGTTTAGTTTTTAAAATAGTATGCACTTATATACAATATATGCTATTTTATGCACAGATGCACATTTCATTTTTACATGTACAATGCTTGAAAATTCACCTTTAAATCAAAATAGTGCACTCTAAATGGAAAGAAAAAACCCTTATGAAACAAAAAAGGGAGGGAAACAAAATGAAACTCAAACAGTTTTATTGATGCACACCCCTATTAATTAGCACACTCTGGGGCTCAAGCTATAGCTATAGGAAGAAGTGGCATACAAGATTGCACAGGTTCTCAGAAAAGAGCTCTTACATTTTAACAACTACTGTTTGTCACTCTTGTTGTTGGTGTCAAGTGCTGAAAGCAGATCCCAGGTGTTGGGCTGGATTTTAACATTAGCAATGTTGACTTTTCCATGCCATACATGTTTATGGGCCTTATTTTCCAAATGTATTGCACGCAGTAAGGGACGTTTTGCACGCGAAATGTCCCTTTTCGCGTGCGATACCAAAATGGGGGTGGAGTCGGCCCCTGAAGAGGAGGAGTCGAGGCGTCACCGGGACCGACTCTGCGAAGCCGCCGCGGACGATGAAAAGGTAAGGCCCTTTTCGCGTCCTATTTCACTCCCAATAGCTACACCTCCTATGGTGGCGCTATTGAGTGCCAAACCGGCAGCGATCACACTGTGATGGTGCAATTGCTGCTGGCTAATGCAGGCCCGCCCCCTGTTTCGGCCCCCCGCCCCCTCATTTCCTAAAGTATCGCAGGCCTGCGATACTTTAGAAAATGAGGCCCTATGTCTGAAGGGATTCAGAATGGCAAATAGTGACCTACATAGTTTATAGAGTTTTTAAAAGAATTTAGGTGTCTGATTTCTGAGATTTGTAATCTTCTTTTGCATTCCCATCATGAGATACTTTTCTTCTAGCTGAATGAACAGGTGTCAGGGTGGAAGAGCAGAGGAGTTGGGGGGGGAGGGGTGGAAGTTAAATATTGGTCTCAGTCTTCATGAAAGCAGCAGTGATAAATCATAGATACATCCGATAACCTTACCCTAAACCCCCAAGCTGAAGCTGGAAAGCAAGAAACATTTTCCATTTGATTTTTTTTTTTTTTTGCTTATCTTGTATATTTTGTAAATAATAATTTTGCATTTCATATATTCCTTCTGCTGGTTGTAACTTTATATATGCCATGTGTGTGCCAACAACATGTATGACATACAAGCTATAAGCCTTGATCTGTCAATTATAATGTTGTCCAGACAGTAGTTAACAACACAGAACTGTCACACTCAACATGAAGGTCTGCATCCAACCCCTTATATTTACCATAATTTTGAAAATTCACCCCATCATTTTTTTATTTAAAATATTTATATTCTGCCTATAATAAAAATTCATGTTTCATATTTAATTTTGCTGATCATGTGGCCTTGTTTGGAAGAAAATCAGTTTTTAGTTATCTTTTTTATTTAAAAAGGACTGATGGAAAATGAAGGCTGTGTGGGACAACAAATGTAAGAATTAAAAAAGAAAAAAAATGGATTGAAAAAGGTAATTTTGGTATACACAAGGCACACTGCTTAGGAAAATTGATAACAAAAGATGCACACAAAATCTACCCTGAAAACCAACAAGTAAAAACTAATGATATCAAAATTCTAAGATTTATTTTACTAGAGCATATCCCCTAAAAAAATCAAATACCGCAGCCTCATATTCAACTTTTATTTCACATAAATAAGACCCTAGCTAATTGTGTGACAATGTTCAAATATTTGTTTCTGAGAAGTGGATAAAACAAACAACATGGCAGAAAAATAATACTGATTTTTATTAAAAGTGTTACTTTGCAAGCACTGGGCATCTTGCTACACTCTGCTCCTTTCTAATGTGTCATTGTTTTGTGAAGATTTGACTGTACCATCATATTCCATGCTCAGATATCTTATTCCTTCTTTACCCCTTCCCACTTCCTGACCTAGTACCTGCTCAGTCAGTGCATTCACTGCTTCTGAGGATTCAAAAGATCATGGGGGAAGGAAGATTTAGAGATTGGAGGCTGGCATTTTCCTAAAACTTCTTTAAAAAAAAAGTTCAGAGGGATGGAATTTGCTTTAGCAGTCCAATATTGAAGCAGACACAATTAACACAAAATCATAATTTAAGCAGGTTCTTGTATCTACCATATTTAAATAACCTATTATGATATTTCATTTGAACTGAGAAGGTCCTTGGAATAGGTCAGTAAAAACACAAGAAGTTCAGAATATGGAAGTCTAAAAAAAATACGGTAACCCCTGAAAATGCTGAATTTCACGTTGAAAATGTGGCTAATGTGCACAGCATGACAGCAGGCGGAACGTGTGCTCAAGAAAGTACACACAGAGATTTGAAAATGAAATTTCTGAGTGCACTTTCTCTCAGGTACCAGTACTCATAAGGCACCTTTGGTATGTGAGCACTGGTAATATTGTCTTCTGCGTTTCTATGGACCGGGAACTGAAATCACTGTGCTGCATTGCTGTAGAAGAGGGCAGGCAGGAAGGTGTCTAAACTAACAAAAGAAAGAGAGAGGTGAATCTCAAACAGCACAAAAGTATCTAAACCACAAAAGTGAAAAGTGACGTGAATTAAAAGCAGCACAAATATGTCTAAACCACCAGAGAGCAAACTGTGGTAAAACATAAATAGCACAAAGGTGTGAAAACCACCAAAGGGAAGAGCACAGTAATTGCAAAAAGCAAAAAGGTATCTAAACTACCAAAGTGTGGATTATGGTGAAATGAAAACAATATAAAAATGTCTAAAAACCAAAGAATGAGGGGAAGCACAAAGGTCCAGACAGGCTTTGACAGCAAGAAGAAAATCTACAAAATTAGTAGTGTAGGAGGTGTAATTTCCATTTTTTAACCTTATTTCACAATATAGTTCTGTGGATAAAACACTCCAGTTTAAACAACAACCAAACAAAAAGAGTGAAAGAATAAGGGAGAGAGAACAAAAATAAAAACCATTAAACAGGTTGGGTGGGAGGCAAAATTCTATGTTTTTGTCATTTTTCACATTTCTTTCTGGAAACCAAACATCCTAGTATAATCAACCAACAAACAAATAGAGTGGGTCACTTTTAGAGAGCTGGAACAAAAAGAAAAAACATAAAACAGGTGAGGTGGGAGGAAAAATTGTGTGTTTTTGTCAATTTCACATTTTCTTTTTTGGAGACATAACACCCCAGTTTAATCAACCAACAATCAAACTAAGGGTGTCATTTTTCAAATCATGTTAGGCCCTTATCATGGACATTAGGGCCCTAACACCTGCAATAACACCATAACTCTCTCTCCCTCTATTTCTCTCTCTCTCTCTTTCTTTCAGGAAAATTACCCTAAACATGCCCCTTTTTAGCATGGTTTCTATTTTTATCAATTTTATAACAAAATGATAAATCTATAGGAGAGTTGGATAACTATATTGAGATCCAAACATCAAACAACATGAAGGCACCATTAATCCCATACTTACACAAAAAAGGCATGGCAGGTATGCATATTAACAGCATGTCACCAAAGTGGTAAATCAGGAGCTGGCAGGTAGGCAATCAGTAGCAGTAAGACCCTCTATGGTGGCAAAGGCAGTATGGTGGGTAGGAAGATTAGTATCAGCAAGATCCCAAATGTGGCATAAAAGACAAGGCAGGTAGGCAGGCAGAGCACTAAAAGTAAGACCCCTGAGATAGTAAAAGGGAGTATGGTATTTGAGTATTATATTTATGTATGTGGCAGCAAGATCCCTAAGGTTGTGCATCCGGGACACAGCAGGTATGCAGAGTGGTAGCAGCAAAACATGTCAGTTAGGCAGGCAGAGTAGTAACAGCAAGACTCCTAAGGTATCAAAAGGGGCATGACAGGTAGACAGGCAAAAAAGTAGCAGAAAAATCCATAAGGTAGTAGATCTGGGATATGGCAGAAAGGAAGAGCAGTAGCAAAGAACCCTAAGGCAGTTTAACAGGCATGGCAGGCAAGTATGGCAGTAAGTCCCCAAAGATGGAATATTTGGGGTATGGCAAGTAGGCAGAGTGGCACCTAGGCCTTCAAGGTGCTTTTAATCATTTTGCCACTCACATAGAAATTCAGAAAACTGAAGCAAAGGCAGATTGATTTTGTAAAATAACATATTTTCCATCAATTGTGCCACCACCCTTGAGTGATGAGGGCTCTCAATAGTGATGTGCATTTGATTTTCATGAATTAGACAATGTCAATGATATTGTCTAATTCATCATGGTTCAGTAGCACTGATATATGAAGTCTGCCAAAAATTCAGCAAAATTTGTATTTTGTGTTAGTGCGCACTAACGGAGTTACTGTGCACTGCATATCTCTTAGTGTGCAATAATACCAATTAGTGTGCAGTTTTTCTAGCTAACTCCTCTGAATTGATAGTTTTTCATTTTTAAGTTGCATTTTTTAGTGCGCACTAACATTAGTTACAGCGCACTACTACATACTTAGTGTGCTGTAAGTTCTATTAGGGTGCACTAATTAATCTGTTAGTGTGTACTAACTAACCTGTTAGTGTGAACTAACGAGCATTAATGGGCATTAATATCTAGCTAGTGCGCACTATCTCGTTCAGTGTACTGCACCCTAATGCTGAGATAGTGCGCACTAACTGGTTGTTAGTGTACAGTAAGGCCCATTAGTGCGCACTAACGGACTTTGTTGAAAATTGCCGAAAATAAAAAAAGTGGGAAAACAAAAGTTTACACAGAGCGCCAGATCCAAAGCCCGAACCGATATCTTTAAATGAAGCACATCTCTAGCGCTCAATATCCCTTACCTTTCACACAACATTTTCACTAGGCATGCTGATTCATGGGCAGTAAAAATATTGCTGAGCCACTTTGGGTAGGTCAGGCCTGACTATGTATTGGGGTTCAATAACACCCTTAGATAACTAGATTTAGGGGCGGATTTTAAGAGCCCTGCTCGCGTAAATCCGCCCGGATTTACACGAGCAGGGCCCTGCGCACCGGTGCGCCTATTTTACATAGGCCTACCGGCGCGCGCAGAGCCCCGGGACTCGCGTAAGTCCCGGGGTTCTCCGAGGGGGGGCGTGTCGGGGGCGGTCCCGGTCGTCGCAGCGTTTTCGGGGTGTGTTGGCAGCGTTGTGGGGGCGGGTACGGGGGCGTGGCTATGGCCTGGGGCGGTCCGGGGGCGTGGCCATGCCCTCCGTACCCGCCCCCAGGTCGCGGCCCGGCGCGCAGGAGGCCCGCTGACGCGCGGGGATTTACGCTTCCCTCCGGGAGGCGTAAATCCCCAGAGAAAGGTAAGGGGGGGGTGTAGACAGGGCCGGGCGGGTGGGTTAGGTAGAGGAAGGGAGGGGAAGGTGAGGGGAGGGCGTTAGAGGATTCCCTCCAAGGCCGCTCCAATTTCGGAGCGGCCTTGGAGGGAACGGGGGTAGGCTGCGCGGCTCGGCGCGCGCCGGCTATACAAAATCGATAGCCTTGCGCGCGCCGATCCAGGTTTTTAGCAGATACACGCGGCTCCGCGCGTATCTACTAAAATCCAGCGTACTTTTGTTTGCGCCTGGAGCGCAAACAAAAGTAGGCCTATTCGCGGAGTCTGAAAATCCGCCCCTTAGCTTTTACCAATCACTTTTTAAGAGATGAGAAGACGTGTGCCTTCTTTGTGAACGATACGTGGCATGAATATATTAGGCTGTATACATTAGGTTGGATACATCAAGTTGAAATATATCAGGTAGAACACATTAAGTTTGATGCATTAGGTTGAATTCATTAGGTTGCATATATAAAGTTGAATATATAAGGTTGATTTAATACAGGTGTGTTGGTATCGCGAGATTTAGAAGGCGTGGTCTACTATAAAGATGCTGCCAGACAGCCTGTTTTAGTTCTGCACAGTATCTGTTTGAAAGGCGAATACGTGAGTGCTGTTTACACTGATGGTAAATATATTAAGACAAAGTGAAAACCTTAAAAGTTTTAACTTGTTTTACATGTCATTTATAAATGAGACTAGGTATATCTTTTTTAAGTTCTGCACAGCATTTGTTTAAACGCCGTTCTCCCGACAGCACACACATTAAGGCATAGTGGTAAATATATTAAGATAAAGTGCAAACCTTAAAAGTTTCTAACTTGTTTTACATGTCGTTTATAAATGAGACTAGATAGATTTTTTGAGCTCTTTTAAGTTCTGCACAGTATTTGTTTGAATGCCGTTCTACCGACGGCAGACACATTTAGATATAGTGCAAACCTTCAAAGTCTTTTACTTGGTTTACATGCCACTCACAACTGTATGTTTTTCTGAATTAGATTAGTTATATCATTTGAGTTTTCCCTCTTTTTCTGTTTTCATGGGTTTGACCTTAGCCCGTAATTATAAGCTGTTTGGTTTCTTTCACATAATAAATCACATCGGCACCATTTTTTAGATCAATCTACATTGTTTTAGCAGTTTGCATTTAGATATACCTACGTGCACTACCCTATATATAACAACTAGGGATGTGAATCGTTTTAGGACGATTAAAATTATCGTCCGATAATTTTAATATCGTCTTAAACCGTTATGGAACACAATACAATACAGATTCTAACGATTTATCGTTATAAATCGTTAGAATCGTGAGCCGGCACACTAAAACCCCCTAAAACCCACCCCCGACCCTTTAAATTAAATCCCCCACCCTCCCGAACCCCCCCCCAATAACTTAAATAACCTGCGGGTCCAGCGGCGGTCCGGAACGGCAGCGGTCCGGAACGGGCTCCTGCTCCTGAATCTTGTCGTCTTCAGCCGGCGCCATTTTCCAAAATGGCGCCGAAAAATGGCGGCGGCCATAGACGAAAAAGATTGGACGGCAGGAGGTCCTTCCGGACCCCCGCTGGACTTTTGGCAAGTCTCGTGGGGGTCAGGAGGCCCCCCACAAGCTGGCCAAAAGTTCCTGGAGGTCCAGCGGGGGTCAGGGAGCGATTTCCCGCCGCAAATCGTTTTCGTACGGAAAATGGCGCCGGCAGGAGATCGACTGCAGGAGGTCGTTCAGCGAGGGTTCCGGCGCCTCGTTCAGTGTACTGCACCCTAATGCTGAGATAGTGCGCACTAACTGGTTGTTAGTGTACAGTAAGGCCCATTAGTGCGCACTAACGGACTTTGTTGAAAATTGCCGAAAATAAAAAAAGTGGGAAAACAAAAGTTTACACAGAGCGCCAGATCCAAAGCCCGAACCGATATCTTTAAATGAAGCACATCTCTAGCGCTCAATATCCCTTACCTTTCACACAACATTTTCACTAGGCATGCTGATTCATGGGCAGTAAAAATATTGCTGAGCCACTTTGGGTAGGTCAGGCCTGACTATGTATTGGGGTTCAATAACACCCTTAGATAACTAGATTTAGGGGCGGATTTTAAGAGCCCTGCTCGCGTAAATCCGCCCGGATTTACACGAGCAGGGCCCTGCGCACCGGTGCGCCTATTTTACATAGGCCTACCGGCGCGCGCAGAGCCCCGGGACTCGCGTAAGTCCCGGGGTTCTCCGAGGGGGGCGTGTCGGGGGCGGTCCCGGTCGTCGCAGCGTTTTCGGGGTGTGTTGGCAGCGTTGTGGGGGCGGGTACGGGGGCGTGGCTATGGCCTGGGGCGGTCCGGGGGCGTGGCCATGCCCTCCGTACCCGCCCCCAGGTCGCGGCCCGGCGCGCAGGAGGCCCGCTGACGCGCGGGGATTTACGCTTCCCTCCGGGAGGCGTAAATCCCCAGAGAAAGGTAAGGGGGGGGTGTAGACAGGGCCGGGCGGGTGGGTTAGGTAGAGGAAGGGAGGGGAAGGTGAGGGGAGGGCGTTAGAGGATTCCCTCCAAGGCCGCTCCAATTTCGGAGCGGCCTTGGAGGGAACGGGGGTAGGCTGCGCGGCTCGGCGCGCGCCGGCTATACAAAATCGATAGCCTTGCGCGCGCCGATCCAGGTTTTTAGCAGATACACGCGGCTCCGCGCGTATCTACTAAAATCCAGCGTACTTTTGTTTGCGCCTGGAGCGCAAACAAAAGTAGGCCTATTCGCGGAGTCTGAAAATCCGCCCCTTAGCTTTTACCAATCACTTTTTAAGAGATGAGAAGACGTGTGCCTTCTTTGTGAACGATACGTGGCATGAATATATTAGGCTGTATACATTAGGTTGGATACATCAAGTTGAAATATATCAGGTAGAACACATTAAGTTTGATGCATTAGGTTGAATTCATTAGGTTGCATATATAAAGTTGAATATATAAGGTTGATTTAATACAGGTGTGTTGGTATCGCGAGATTTAGAAGGCGTGGTCTACTATAAAGATGCTGCCAGACAGCCTGTTTTAGTTCTGCACAGTATCTGTTTGAAAGGCGAATACGTGAGTGCTGTTTACACTGATGGTAAATATATTAAGACAAAGTGAAAACCTTAAAAGTTTTAACTTGTTTTACATGTCATTTATAAATGAGACTAGGTATATCTTTTTAAGTTCTGCACAGCATTTGTTTAAACGCCGTTCTCCCGACAGCACACACATTAAGGCATAGTGGTAAATATATTAAGATAAAGTGCAAACCTTAAAAGTTTCTAACTTGTTTTACATGTCGTTTATAAATGAGACTAGATAGATTTTTTGAGCTCTTTTAAGTTCTGCACAGTATTTGTTTGAATGCCGTTCTACCGACGGCAGACACATTTAGATATAGTGCAAACCTTCAAAGTCTTTTACTTGGTTTACATGCCACTCACAACTGTATGTTTTTCTGAATTAGATTAGTTATATCATTTGAGTTTTCCCTCTTTTTCTGTTTTCATGGGTTTGACCTTAGCCCGTAATTATAAGCTGTTTGGTTTCTTTCACATAATAAATCACATCGGCACCATTTTTTAGATCAATCTACATTGTTTTAGCAGTTTGCATTTAGATATACCTACGTGCACTACCCTATATATAACAACTAGGGATGTGAATCGTTTTAGGACGATTAAAATTATCGTCCGATAATTTTAATATCGTCTTAAACCGTTATGGAACACAATACAATACAGATTCTAACGATTTATCGTTATAAATCGTTAGAATCGTGAGCCGGCACACTAAAACCCCCTAAAACCCACCCCCGACCCTTTAAATTAAATCCCCCACCCTCCCGAACCCCCCCCCAATAACTTAAATAACCTGCGGGTCCAGCGGCGGTCCGGAACGGCAGCGGTCCGGAACGGGCTCCTGCTCCTGAATCTTGTCGTCTTCAGCCGGCGCCATTTTCCAAAATGGCGCCGAAAAATGGCGGCGGCCATAGACGAAAAAGATTGGACGGCAGGAGGTCCTTCCGGACCCCCGCTGGACTTTTGGCAAGTCTCGTGGGGGTCAGGAGGCCCCCCACAAGCTGGCCAAAAGTTCCTGGAGGTCCAGCGGGGGTCAGGGAGCGATTTCCCGCCGCAAATCGTTTTCGTACGGAAAATGGCGCCGGCAGGAGATCGACTGCAGGAGGTCGTTCAGCGAGGGTTCCGGCGCCTCGCTGAACGACCTCCTGCAGTCGATCTCCTGCCGGCGCCATTTTCCGTACGAAAATGATTCGCGGCGGGAAATCGCTCCCTGACCACCGCTGGACCTCCAGGAACTTTTGGCCAGCTTGTGGGGGGCCTCCTGACCCCCACGAGACTTGCCAAAAGTCCAGCGGGAGTCCGGAAGGACCTCCTGCCGTCCAATCTTTTTCGTCTATGGCCGCCGCCATTTTTCGGCGCCATTTTGGAAAATGGCGCCGGCTGAAGACGACAAGATTCAGGAGCAGGAGCCCGTTCCGGACCGCTGCCGTTCCGGACCGCCGCTGGACCCGCAGGTTATTTAAGTTATTTGGGTGGGGGATTTAATTTAAAGGGTCGGGGGTGGGTTTTAGGGGGTTTTAATGTGCCGGTTTTTCGATTTTTCGATTTTTCAATTTTTAACGATTTTTAACGATTTTTCACGATATTTTACCCCCCCCCAAACGGCAACAATACGATTCCCTCCCCCTCCCAGCCGAAATCGATCGTTAAGACGAACGAGGACACGATTCACATCCCTAATAACAACTATATTTCAACAACGGCAACATCAGAAATTATAATTAGTTACATGGCCACATAAAAATGTTCCATATGAACTGGTTTTATATTAATATATTCTCTCTAAAGAAATGTGATGTTACTGCTCTCATAATGTTCAGCCGTTCAAAGTATTGTTTTTGAAATAGTTCCGATAGATACAAATGATAATAAATTGTATTTATGCAGGTTGGTTATATCCTATTATCGTGATAATTATGATTAAGCAATTTTTGATTAATCAGTGTTTCCTACTTTCCAGTCAGTTCGCTGATTAATGATTCTAGGATAACAATATATGTGAAGTCCGTGTTAATCTGGGCCAATTCAAGTGGCTCCCAAGGTATTTGCAGTTCATGGTGGTCCTTTGGGGGTGTTTTCCATTGTATGCAGCTCACACAGTTATAAGAGAGAAGTCTTGAACACCATCCACACACTTTCTTTGTATTTTTGTTTTTTCCTTTTTTGTTTTTTCCTTTCCTTTTTTTCTTTTTCTTTTGATTTATTAATGTCTTCCTTATTTTTTGTTACACATTTTTTTTATATTTGTTCACATTTAATTTACCTTTTTATTTTTAATTTTTAATTTTTTTCTTACATTGGATATATGTATAATTTAGAAAGCTTATTCAGTAAGTAGCCAAATATACACAAATACTCCCTGCAATATTTATTGTTGTAATATTTAATTGTTTCCAAACATTCGATTTGTGTTTCATCAATTTTGCTGTGTTGCTATTTTATCAGTTTTTGCTGTATTGCTATTTGTACACTTGAATGCATATTTGTTTCACAAAATAAGTTGCATGGCGATTTATATACATATACAAACATTTTAGACACATGTTTATGATTTTATTTCATAGTGTAAATATGTCTTTTTATATTTATGTCATATGATTTAATATGATTTTTATGACATTTTTACATTGCAATTTATTCATTAGTTCAAATATATATGTTTGTATGTCTCTTTATTTGTTTTTTATTTGTTTTGAAATAGCCCCTGAGGCAGCTCGTTGAGCGGAACTCGGCCAGAGTTGGGCAAGATCAATAAAGTCCATTTTACCGATTCCATCTTGTTGTTTGTTTGTTGAGTGCCTAATATGCCAGTGCATTTGTTCCATGCCCTTGATGGGCCCTTTGATATAACATATTTCAGACATGTGTGCTGGGGTCACCTTTACTTTGGTGGGGTGAGGGTCTTTCTTGCCAGCTGTTTTAGCTATGGTCTAAAGCAGAAGCAATTGTTCTTTGTGGGCAACATGGCTTTGACTTATTGAGGTGAGTGAGGAAATACTAGCTGTGAAGGTTCTGATTCTGCTTTCACTACTTTTTGAGTTGGCCACTGTTTCTGTGCTACATTCCTAATCTGCCTCAGCCTCTATGTCTCCTCTTAACACCCCCTACTTACCAGCATCTCCTTAATGAATGTGAGATGCTGGGACTGCCCATCCTAAATTTAGATTCCTAGCTCTCCAGTCTAGCTGCTAAACCTCCAGTATCTCTTATGACTGATAGAATATTGGTCAAGATATGAATTCTTTATATCAACCGGGTGTGCAGAAAAACCCACCTGCACTTTGATGCTCCATCCCTGCTAGAGCTGCTTCAGCCATATCCCACCAGTGCGCAGTCAGAGAGAAGAAAGCATGCATAGCTTTTGTGGAATTCCAGATACTGCTGGTGAATGCACGTTACTCCCCTCCTCATTATCCAGCTGTGTTTACATCAGCCTGGATGTGACTATGACACTAGTTGTACAGGTTGTGGATGATCTTTCCTACTAAATGTAGTTCTGGAAGAGATTTTATAATTGAGGATAGAACATGCATCAGATTATTAAAACCCACATTCTCCACTTCTACCAGGGGCTCATCAAGGGCATTTATTTCCCTGATGCTTCTTATTAGAACTTTTGATGCTGCCTGCCTCTTTCCCCTAGAACAGGGCTACAACCACTCCATTTCCTCCATGGTCAGTTAAAGCGTCTAATGCATGGATGAGAAGCTGTTGGTTTGCCTCTGACGTCTGAATATGGCCATGGGATTAGCTTGGTGAAATGTTGTCCAATTACCTCTGGCTTTTACCTGGAGTGGTAGAAGGAGTCCCCAAGCTAATAATGCCATGCTTCCCTGATGCTAATACTAACAAGTGATGTGTCCTCCAAGTGATGCTGAATGCCAGCATTTACAATATGTCCCTTTTGCTTCCCTTGGTTGATATCCTTCATGCATTGAATATCCTGAATTATATGCAGGTCCTCCCTCACTTTGAAGTGCCTCCAGATGAGAGTTTTCTTCTGTGACCCCTTCTCTGTATCCTTAGGGCTGATGCTGACACTTGAGTTTAGGTAGATGATGATTCCTGAGGAACAATGCCAGGCACATCACTCATGGTCTCTACTGTGCTCTCTGCTATTCCACATCATCCTTAGCTTCATCTATCTCCTCTATGACTGACGTTGAGGCTAAGATACTACTAACTAATCCTTCTTTTTTTTTTTAAGATAGGAGCTCTTCGGTTTCTGATTTAGGGAGTCCATACAAAATGTTTCCTTAGAATCAGTTGTTGCAAATACTGCCTTTACTTCTTCAGCAGCAGTAACTGGATAAATGTATGCTGCTGGTTTTGAGGATTTCACTTCTATTACCTCTGCATTAGATCGCTCTGCTACCTTTTCCCTCTGCTCCAAAACAACAGGAAAAGGAATAGGTAGCAGTGAAATATCTTCTCCAATTTCTTCTTGCTGGAGCAGTCTTTCTCTACTTCACTTCTGTTCTTGAAAATGTCCCTTTCTAATTTTTT
Organism: Rhinatrema bivittatum; assembly: GCF_901001135.1. Taxonomy (NCBI): domain Eukaryota; kingdom Metazoa; phylum Chordata; class Amphibia; order Gymnophiona; family Rhinatrematidae; genus Rhinatrema; species Rhinatrema bivittatum. The sequence continues at coordinate 103,641,835 of NC_042615.1, read as the reverse complement.
AGTGCTGCCTGCCAATAACATTCTTTTCTCTGCCTTTTTCTAACATGATGGAATTTGTCACTGCCTGTTGGGAGTTTGGATATTAAAATTATTTTTTTTATTTATTGATAATATAACTGTACTCCCACTGACAGTATCATTCTGCTTGGTATGTCAAGAACTGTATGTCACACACACATTCACAAACAGGCAGTGCAGTGCTGTGCCAAAACATTTACTAGTGCTGACTACTGATAGACTTCACACTCAAAAAAAAAAAAAGACTTGCAGCCTGGTACACCTTAGTCCTGAACCCTCCTTAGTGCTTACCTCACTTATGCCCAGATATACAAACATATAAACATCGTGAGAACAGCTGCATCTCTACACACTGTCTCCCACATATACCCATACACTTCTACAGAGAAGAGAAAAATCAGCAGAAATATGTTCTGCCTGTATTTCTCTGCTAAATGCCACAGTGAGTGAGACCAGTGCAGCACAGTCTAAATTAAAATCAGTCAAAAACCTTTTTGAAAACTCTTTGAGGGCTGAAAATAGTATGTCCTTCTTGGACCAAGCATAGGGCCATATTCATTAAGGTTTTTCTACCATTTTGGGTCTATGAGAAAACCCTTAGTTTATCAGGTACATAGAGAGGAAAGGCAATAGCAGCCATGGGCTAATAAGAAAATGCTTCACTTTGATTTAACGTGAGTATGGTTTTCTTGTGAATGTGCCCTGACTCAGCTATGACAAGGCAGTGAAGTGATACAGGGAAGGGATTGTTACTCTTGTTACTTGCATTTGTTGCAGAGAGCCATAAACTTCAATGTGCCATTATTTCAATAATGATATAGCAGAAGTAGAAAAAATTTAGTGAAAAGCAACCAAAATGATAAAAGGAATATAACACAAGACCCACTGAGTGCACAATTTTGTGCATTCGAAAACTATAAATGCTTGCACAGTTGGTAAAATTATCACAGCAAGTTGAAACTTACTGACTTTTAATCATTTTTGCTGACCTTCAGTTTCTGATGATTTAACACCCCCTCTGTCTCTTTGGTTTTCCTAAAAAAAAAAAAATAATAAAATAATCTAGAATCACTGAGTGCCCATTTTTTGTGCACATGGACGTCTACTGTACATATTTCCTGCATTATGCTGAGTTTCAGTATCTGCTTGTGGTATCTCATGCCTTAGATCTCAGCCACTTATCAAGTACCGCATGCAGGTTTTCATATATGTTAGTTTGCACTGTAATATTTACTGTATTAGGCTGACAACCAGTGTCAATCTATGGTATTTCATGACTTAGAACATCTGCTACATATGCAGATCAGTTTTTTTTAATTGTCATTGTGTTTTTGAGACACTTTGAACCGCTTATGAAGTACCACATGCACATGAGCTTGTACTGTACTATTTTCTGTATCTTGCCAACAGTCAGTGTCAGCCTGTGGTATCTCATGAATTAGAACCTCTGCTATATCTACAGATCTCTTTTTTTTTATTGTCATTTTGTTTTTGAGCTACTTTGAGCCACTTTATCAACAGCCAAATTCATATTTTTTGTACATTTTCATGTATTTGAGTTGGTACTGTACTACACTAGAATCACCAAGTGCACATTTTCGTGCATTCAAAAACTATAAATGCTTGCACAATCAGTAAAAATTATTGCAAGTTGAAACATCCTGACTTTTAATCATTTTTGGCCGACCTTCAATTTCTGATAATTTAACACCTCCACCACTTTGGTTTCCTAAAAGAATGAAAACACCCTAGAACCACTGAGTGCAGGTTTTTGTGCATGTGTATTTGTACTGTACATATTTCATTTATTATGTGACTTTCAGTGTCTGCTTGTGGTATCTAATGGCTTAGAGCATCTGCTACATACACAGATCACTTTTTTGATTGCAATTGTGTTTTTGAACCATTTTAACCAGTTATCACATACTGCATGCAGGTTTCATGTATGGGAGCTTGTACTGTACTATTTATTATATTGTGCTGCCATATCATGGCTTAGATTTTCTGCCACTTACATATTACATTTTAATGACTGTCATTCTGACTTGGAGCTACTTTTCCTTTTCCTTTATCTCTTCTCATTGCTCCCAGCACAGTGTAATTTCTGGTTGTTCTTAACTTTGTGCCTAGTGACTGAGACTTGATAAGTATTCTCTGTTTTCAGAGATTTGGAAAGGTTTTTTAGCAGCATACAAATGTGTTAGAAAACTGGATCAAAAATATTTTTATTTTTATTATTTATTCAATCATTTATGGTACAGTAGATGGACAGCTGTTCCCAATGAAATCCAGGTGCCAAATTTTGCAGTTCAAGCCTACTATGCTATGTAAGAACAGCAAGTAATAGAAATAGAGTACAGATAAAAGTCAAAGTGCCTTAGACGTTGAATCAGGATGAGGGGAAAGAGGGAAGCATGCACTGGTGCATGTGCTGCCAGCTGTTCTAGAGAGTGACCATATGTGGATAAAATCTGAATAGGGTGGAGGGTAAAATTCTCAGACATAGAAGTTCATCATAAAATATTGTTTTTAGTGAAGAAATGCAAAGTCCTGAGTTTACTTTCCAAGGGGAGTATGTACAGTAGAGGGCACAAAGGCAGATATAGCAATAATGTATTTGCCAGGTGAGTATAGCCAGAAATAGAAATAGAAATGCACGTACGTCCAACTTAAATTACATTGTAGATATGTGCAATACTAATTCATAAATGATAAATCTGCAATGTGCTATGATCAGGTACATGAATTGTGTGAGCCTTCACACTTCTCAATTGTATAACCATATGCCTGTAGCAGTTCTAGTGAAACTGAACTTTGATGTGAAAAATGTCATCAAATGCCTGTAAAAATAGCTGACAAAATGTGAAGGAAAGATATTTTAATTTGTTTTGTAAGTAAATCTTACGTTTTCTTTCAGTTATAGAGCCTAAAACATAGTTGTATGTTTCATGCATGTTCTGGTTCTAGATGCTTGACATACCTAGTGGTTTGAAGTACATTTTTAGATTTTACTGTAAATATACAATCCATGATTTGGCTTTTATTTTTAATGATTTTGTTGCTTATTGCATCTAGTTTTATTTCATTTAAAAAAAAACATTTTATTATCAGCAAACCAAAACCCTACATTGAGTTTTTATTGAAATTGTATGATACAAACAGTAAAGAAACCACAGTGGTCCAGAATGGACTGTCAAACCTTTTAAATAATTTGATGAAATGTTTAATTATAGTCTGTACTATTTATAAAGCATCAATTTATACACAAATATTTGTTTTTATTTCAATTATAGAGCTTAAACCATAGGTATGGAAGGGCAACGCGCTCATGCGGGGAGGCCCCCATTAACAGGGTGCAAGCTGAGGGGACCTCCCCTTACCTGGCAATCTGGCCGGCGATCAACAGAGCAGGGGAGAAGGGAGGGGTGGGAATGCAAGGTTGACGTGCTCAAGTAGACACGGCTGATGTCAGCCTCGCATTAATCGCGAGACTGAGGACAGCCATATCTCTCCTGCGGGCGCCTTGCACTTCCTCTTTTGCTCGGTTGGCACCCGTGGTGCAGGATCTTCAGCCACACAAATCACGTGGTGGGGCCGCCTGGAGGGCCGGGTGCGAATTTTGCGGTCGGGAGACCCAGAGACCTGAAGCAATCGAGAGCCTCATGATCACGTGGCCCCAAGGCTCAGAGAGTCACAAAAAAAAAACACGTGGCCAGCGGCATGGAGGCAGGAGGACACAGCAGAGGTACCTGACAACACCAGAAGCCTGTACTGTCCTGCTTTCCACATGGCTGACGGAAGAGGATGGACACTGAAAGGAGCACCCAAGGGAGGGGAGCAGCAGCGAGAAAGGCAGGGAGGCCAACCCCAGAGAGCAGGAGACAGTGGGGTCCAGAACACGGCCATGGGAGGTAGACTGGTCATAGGGAGACCAGGCATGAGGTGACAGAGAGCTCAAGTGAAGAGAAGAACGATAAAACAGTCAGTGGTGCTGGAAGCAGAATCGGGCACACCTCAGAGCGGCAACATAGCAGTGATGCATGGAGAGCAGAGAAAAAGAGGTGCAGCAGAGCTGACCATCAATCAAGGGCAAGCTGCGATACACCCAGTGAGCGGGGCCTGTGGTCCAGCACAGTGGCCATTTTGACCCATGTGGCCCCGATAGGGCCAGGGATGCAAGGGTAAGCTGGTACAGCTGCTGCAGGCAGAGGGCAGGATGGAAACATTAACAGCGGAGCACCATGGACTGCACCAGCTCTACAATTCCCACACTTATTCCCACAAGGATGCTCGCAGATGTGTAACCCATGGTGGCAGCCAATGTCAAGCTGGAAAGGTGGTATGGGACAGTATCCCATGCAGCTGGAGAATACGTCTGCGGTAGAAGGAGGCAGCCAGAATACGGAAGCAACAGGAGGTGCGGATGGATGGCACGGGTGATATTGCGTCGGATACCACAACGATCGTGAGAGCAGAAAGCCAAGTAGCTCTGGAGGCACTGGGGGGAGTACGGGCACCCCAGGATGTGGAAGCAAGTGCCGTAACATCAAACAACAGAGACAGCAATGACTCAAGGGAGCCTGGTGCTGCCACCGAGGCAAGAGCAGAGCAGGAGACAGCAGCAGAGGTCCGCGGTGCGGACTTAAGGGTATCATGGGAAACAAAGAAAATTGGTAAGAAAAGAAAAAGGAACAGAAGCGGTCATCAGGGGGCAACTCTGACGGGAGTGACTCATCGGCAGACACGCACACTAGGCCGGCCCGAGACCCCCTGGAGACAAGCAGGGCAAAACCGCCTCTTCCTAACTTATCTGAGCTTTGGGAATGTGTAGCCAAGGCATTGAGGAGCAAGATAAGGAAGAGGGAATATATAGACATCTTTACAATACTTGAAGGTCGAAAAGGGGTAACAGTGAAAAAAAAAGGGAAGAAGAAAGAGGACACAAAATGGACAGAATCAAAGGTTCCCAGGAACTTAATCAACTGGACCAGGTCTTTCCTGAGAATGATTAATGTGTTAGGACAGGATGACCCTTCACAGTATGCCCCAATGCTTAGTTATGTGGACACTATTCTGGAAGCATACAAGGAATACCAAGGATGGGGCTTGTTAAATTAAGATGAAAAGTTTAGGGATAAAATGGAGGAAAATCAATGTATGTCTTGGGGAACACAAGACGTGGGGCTGTGGTTGTGTCAAATGACCAACAAGGCTGTGGATGCAGGGATACCCAATAAGGCAGGGCGGGCATATAGTGGCCCGGCTATGTCCGGGGGTAATTAATGGGGGGAGAACGGAAATAGTAAAGTATGCTGGCAGTTTAACAAATCAGGGTGTACATTCCAGGAGTGCAAGTTCAAACACATTTGTTCAGTTTGTGCCACCTTACATCCAGCAACCAAGTGTACGAGGAGGGGCACAGGAATCCGGGAGGGAGTGGTAGTAAAGGAAAGTAACGATAAATTTCTAAGGAATCTTTCACGGGTACAAGTGGCAGCTATAGATAAATGACTAGCCATATACCCTAGGTGAAAGATGCTCAGAAACTAAGGGAAGGTTTCCAGCAAGGCTTCAACATACCTTGTCAAGGAAAAATTAGTAAGGTAGTTGCGGTTAACGCCCCTTCTCCATTCGTCATGCGGAGATAGTTCAGCAAAAGGTGGATAAGGAGATTGAGCTAGGCAAATGGCAGGACCATTCACGTACACCCCATTCCGGGCAATAATGTTTTCACCTTTGGCAGTCGTACCAAAGAAGGAACCGGGTGAACTTACGTTAATACAGAACCTATCACACCAACCGGGAGAGTCAGTGAATGACAACTTGCCGGAGGAAGCGTGTTCGGTGCACTATGCCTCAATTGACACAGCAATTAGACTACTGAGGCAATGTGGAAAAGGGGCATTAATGGTGAAGGTGGACATAAAATAAGTGCTTAGATAACTCCTGGTTCACCCCAACAGTTTTCCCATTTTAGGTTTTCAGTTTAGAGGTTTTTACTATTTCGACCAATGCATGCCTATGGGGTGCTCCGTATCTTGTGCATATTTTGAGATGTTTAGCACGTTCTTGCATTGGGAAGTAGAGAAAAAGTCAAGGAACCATATAATGGTGCACTATCTCGACAATTTTCTATTCATAGGCCTGCCTGACAGGGACACTTGTCTACAAACATTGCTGACATTTCAGAGTATGGCAGAGTTTGGGGTCCCATTAGCGCAGGAAAAAATGGAAGGGCCAACTACAATGCTATCCTTTTTGGGGATCAAGCTCAATACACAGGCAATGACATCAAGATTGCCACTAGATAAATTGCACAAGTTGCAGAGCATGCTCAGACAAAGATCACTTTGGTCTCCATGCAGTCATTAATGAGAAGCCTTAACTTTGCATGCTGGATGATTCCCATGGGAAGGGCATTCCTTAGGCATCTAGCGGATGCGACAAGGGGAGTGATGGACCATACCACCATATTAGAATGTCTGATCCTATGAAGAAGGACATATTGATGTGGCTGGAATTCCTTGACAAGTTTAATGTTGTTGCCATATGGCAGGACGATGTGTTGACAAACCAGGATATGGACATCCATTCCAGATGGGGATTCGGTGTGTACTGTCAGGGTGCGTGGTGCGCAGCCCAATGGCCAAGCGAGTGGAGGGCAACAGGTCTAGTAAAAAATATAACCTTTCTGGAGTTATTCCCGATACTGGTAGCTTTGACAGTTTGGGACCTGAAGTTGCCCAACAAGAAAATAGTTTTCTAGTGCGATAATCAGGCTGTGGTGGTGTTTATCAACAAACAGGCAGCACAATGCTCTTGGGTATTGGCATTGCTAAAGGAGGTAATACTTCAGAGTTTGAGACTGAACATGACCATCAGGGCTAAGCATGTACTGGGTGTTAATAAGAGAATAGCGGGATTCCCTTTCCCCCTCTAAGTGGGATCTCTTTCGCCAACAGATACCAGAGGCAGAGGAAGAAGGAGTACCGGTCCCAGACCGTTTATGGCGGATTGGAACCCTACTGAGTTAGGGCTGCTGAGGGCATCAGTAGCCCCGGTGACATAGAAATTTTATTGCAGGGTTTTAGTAGGGTGCAGGAATTTTTACAGGACAAGAATGGGTAAAAGTACCATCTGGTAGAAGGCAAACTCATGGTCAAGTTCATCTCCTGGGCAAAGGAGTCGGGGTTATCTAGAGGGGTAATGGTAAATCAGTTAGCGGGTTTTGCATTCTTCATGAAAGCACAGGGGTGCGGGAATCCGCTCAATAACTTCATCGTAAAGAAAATGTTGGCAGGTCAGGCGAGGGGCTTGGAATGGGACGGAGATAAGAGGTGGCCAATAACTCACGACATACTGTTCCATTTATGGCATGCTATGCCGCAAGTATGCCCATCAGAATTCGAAACAGAATTATTTAGGGCTGCCTTTTGCACAGCGTTTTTCATGGCAATCTTGGTTAGTGAGCTGGTAGCTGCATCGAAAAAGGATAAAGGTATAAACGGTATACTACTTAATAATGTACAGGCACAGGGTCAGATCATTAGCATACTAGCGCACCAATCGAAAACGGATCAGCGTGCAAGAGGGGTGGAGGTTAGATTAGCACAAGTAGCATCGCAACTAACTTGCCCAGTAAAAAATATAACTCAATTCCTGCAGGCAAGGCCAAAGGGGGGGGACGGGGGACTCACCTACTGGTGCATGCAGACGGGATACCTCTCACAAAATTTCAGTTTGCGGCAGTGCTCTGGAGGGCCTTGACAGAAATTGGGCTTGATCTGGCTGAATATGGAACCCACTCATTTAGGATTGGGGTAGCCACCAGCGCAGCGCAAGCGGGCCTGCCCATGGACACCATACGTAAGATCGGCCGGTGGCAGTCCGCAGCAGCCAACCTGTATGTTAGGCTGGAATTGTGCGGTGTGTCTCCTACTAACTCATTCTCTTCGCAGGTATGAGGTCAGAGCGGAGGATAGTATGGGTGTTAGGACACTCCTTCATACATTGGTCCACCAAGAGGGCACAGGAGAGACCGTACAGCGCACATTTGGGCTTGTCCCGGTGGGGAGCCAAGTTGTTATGGATGGGAATGTGAGGAATGAGATTGGGGCAATTGCTACCAGAAGTGTGCCGCAAGTTGAACACAATCGAGAGACCCCACGTTATAGTGATGCATTTGGGAGGGAATGATATGGGAGAGTATTCATGTAAGCAATAATAATTAATAATTAATTAATAATAATAATACTTTTGTGTAAGCTCCGCGCAACGCAGACGGCCACTTTTCTGCACACTGCAGCCAAACAACCTCTGTAAGGGGCCTGAAATTTCGTGGATTATTTCAACTAAGTTCCTATGCAAAGTTTAGAACCTAACTTGAGCTTGCCACCCTTTTTATGGGCCAGCAAAGTACATGAAAAATTTTATGAAAGACATGTAAGGCCTACTTTGATTCCTCATTGCTCATGATGTATACTTCGAATCAGGCCATAACTGGATCAGAAGTCATAGCCCATAATGTACTTCTAGGATTTGCCCTAGGAGGCTTTGCAGCCAACTGGAAAAAGATGACATCCCATCATAGTTTATTAATGTTTAGATATTTTATGTAAGTTACTTTGTTTTTATTTACCATTTAATTTGAAAGTTTTATATTGGATATTATTTTATTGTATTGATGTATCTACTATGAATTTTAAATTGTATAACTGTAAACTGTGCAAATAAATAAGTAATAAATAAATAAATAATGAGGAGGGATTTGGCGGTATTAATGGAGTTGACCCCCCCCCCCCGACCACGTTTATATGGTCGGATATAATACACCACATCAAAAGGCGGGCATCAAGTTGTGAGGTAGGGGTAGGAATAGGCAGGTAGGATGGGAGGGGAACACATTAGGCATGACTGGCTGATGAATTATGTGAAGGCTTATATGGGCTGGACAAAATACATCTATCTGGAGTGGGATATGACCTATTTAATAATGCCATACAGGAGGCAATAGAATAATAGTTGGGTGGTTGGGTTAGGCCACAGTAATTGTGGTGGGGGAAGGCCTGGGGCAAGTAAGATACTATCCCAGGCTGGTGGCGGGGGTACCCGAGTCAATAGGCAAACAGAAACCTGGAGGACATGGTGTGGACAAATTGGAGGTCTTAGGGGGACAGAGTAGTATGTCAAGTGGGTGTGGGTGGTCCAGAGGTGATGGCCCCCTTGCTTGGAGCCACAGCGGGGGGACAGAAGATGTTGGGCAGTCTGGATTAACATGGCGGATGCCGGCACAATGCCCGGGTCTTTAATCTTGTTATACACACCAGAGACTCGGGTACCGGTATTGTTATTTATGTTAATGGTTAATAAAAGCTGCGGCCTGTTTTCCCCAAACTAAGTGGTGATAGTGTCTTAATTGTGGTGGGGCATAATGGTAATGGGTGATGAGGCGGGAAAGGGGAGGACCCGAAGTTGCAAGCTGCCGATGTTAGGAAGGGTGACGCGCTCATGTAGGAAGGCCCCACCATTAACGTGACGCAAGCCCGAGGGGACCTCCCATTACCTGGCGATCTGGCCAGTGATCAATGGAGCAGGGGAGAAGTGAGGGGCGGGAACGCGAGCGTGACATTGTCAGGTCGATGCGGCTGACATCAGTCTCATTTTAATCACGAGACTGAGGCCAGCCATATCTCTCTTTTGGGTGCCTGGCACTTCCTCTTTTGCTTAACCGGCACCCGCATTCCCTCCCACCCACCCACCCTGTGATTACGGCAAAGGAAATGGTTGGGGGGGCTGGTAAGGAAAAGTTTTAGTTAGAAACAAATGTAGAAAGTTTATGTTCAATCATGTATAATTGTCGTAGCTGGGGGAAAGGCGGGGGTTACCTGAGTCGGTAGGTAAACATGGACCTGGAGAACATGGTGTGGACAAATTGGAGATCCTAGGGGATGGAGTAGTATGTCAAGTAGGTGTGGGCGGCCCGGAGGTGATGTCCTCCTTGCTTTAAGCCATGGCTGGCTTAACATGTTGGGTGGTCTGGCTTAAAATGTCGGAAGACGGCATGATGCCCAGGTCTTTAATCTTGTTATACACACCTGCGACTCAGGTACCGGTATTATTATTTATGTTAATGGTTAATAAAAGCTGCGGCCTGTTTTCCCCAAACTAAGTGGTAACAGTGCCTTAATTGTGGTGGGGCATAAAGGTAATGGGTGATGAGGCGGGAAAGGGGTGGACCCGAAGGTGCAAGCTACCGATGTTAAGAAAAATGTGTGCACGGTGGTTCTGGGGTGTTGCCACACCCAGTACATTTTTAGATTTTACTGTACATGTTCAGTCTATATTTTGAGTTTTGTTTTTAAGGATTTTGTTGATTTTTCTATCTAGTTTTGTTTTATGTTCAATTTTGCTTATATAAACTATCAACAAGCCAAAATACTTCCAGAGGCCCCACACCCTTTGCAATAGAAGAGGACTGGAAGGCTCATCTGCATACTGCTCCCAGCATCCCCCGGGAGAGGAGTCCAGAGCTCACCACAAGCGTTCCAGAGATTGAATTCCACAGCCCCAGCTTCCAGAGGCCCCACACCCTTTGCAGTAGAAGAGACCCAGAAGGCTCATATGCATACTGCTCCCAGCATCCCCGGGAGAGGAGTCCAGATTGGATACCATGATGCCAGGTTTCAAATTATATTGACATGAAAGGACATATAAAATTAGTGGAGGGTTTGCACTATATGTTAAGGATGGCATAGAGTCAAATAGGATCAAAGTTTTGAAGGAAACAAACTGCATTCCAGAATCCTTATGGACAGAAATTCAAAGAGCAAAATCCAAAAGTATAATTGTGGGGATATATTCTACCACCCATTTTGCAAGGATGAAGAAACCGACTGTAAAATGCTAACATATAAAGGGAGACCATGCTAAAATGAGGACATGTTCTAAATTTAAAAAAAAAACCTAAAATGTACAATTCACAAACAAGTACATTTTAAATTGGTGCACTAATGCAAAAATACACTCAAATTTATATTGTGTGTTCAAGTACCAATGAAAATATCCCAACCACATGTATATTGGAGCCTTTTATGCACATACTCACAAGTGACTGGAGAGAGAGAAAGAGAAAGAGACTCTTTTAAAGAGTCAATCTGACACTCTCTACATATCACACTGTAAGAGTGACACTTTCATCTCAGGGTGGGTTTTGGGGGAGGCAGTGTTATAAGGGTCTACAGACACTTGCATCCTATGCAGACCAATGTAACACTGTACCCCCAAAACCCACACTGAGTTAAAAATGCCCCTCTAACAGTGGGAAATATAGAGAGTATCAGATTGGCCCATTAAAAGAGACTCTCTCTCTTTCTCTCCCAGTGTCAAAATCTCAAGACTTGCACCTCATCAGGACCAGTAGTAAAGTTACCTGCGAAACATGGTGTACATTGCCAGGGTCAGACATGCTAAATTCAGGGGTTACACATACCCGTTCCCCACCCTATCTCTGCCTCCTTAATAATGACACATACGTCATTATGTATGTATGTACTTTCCAGCTTCTTAAAATTTACATTGCTTAAGTGTGGCCCATAAACATGTGTATGTGGCCATTTTTACACCAGTAACACTTAAAATTTACCTAAAAGTTAAAAACTTGCAGGAGTCATGGACATTTTTTAAAATTACAATCCTTTAGACCAAGACAAAATTGATTCCATGCACTAAATAAGGTAGAAGGGAAATGGAACAACTTCTGATGTGGTTCAATAGTGAAGTGAAAAGGCAATTAAAGCCAAAAGTTATCTTTCAAAAAATGGAAAGCAGATCCAAATGAAGAAAAATGGGAAAAACATAAGCACTAGCAAGTTTGATATAAAACAGTAGTTAAACAAGGTAACATCTAAATGTATCAAAATGCTGTAGTATCACATGCCTAACACGTGAAATAAGAAAAATGGGCATGTTCACGCAAATCACTGCATTTTGGCACTGCAGAAGGTATTAACGCATGCCGCGGTACATAATCGTGGCATGCTGTACGTCATTAACGTGTGCAGTACATCATTGCTACCATGCTACATTATTGTGGTATGTGTTTCATCATCGTGTACTGCAGTACGTTATTGCGCATCGCAATATTTTCTGCAGACTATAAATAGTCATTTCCTGTCCCTTCTTCAATGAGAGTGTGTCAGGTGTTGGAGTGAGAGGAGAGGAGGTTAGCAGTCTTGAAGAGTTTGGAGGTAGTGTTTTGCAATTTCTGATTGAGTTGTGCTGACACTTGTTCTGATTTGTTTCCCTTTACCTTGATCTTTTGTGATATTGGTTGGAGTGAAAGAAACTGTAAGTCCTGTATATAATTTTCTGTAGAGAGGAGGAGGAGTGGAAGAAGAGTGTGAAGCTTGGAGGAGTATGATGAGTGGAAGAGGAGTGTAAAGAGCGGAGAAGCTGTGAAAAGCAGAGGAGGAATGGAGTATTGTGAGAGTAGAGAAAGACTGAAGAGAGGAGGAGTGTGATGAGTGGAGAAGTGTCAGAAGTGGGTGAGGAGTGTGAGCAGGAGTGTCAGGAGTGGAGGAGTGTGTCTGAGGAGGAGTGAATGGAGGGTGAAAGGCCAGGAAGAGAAGAGAGAAGAGGGGTGAGGATATCAGGGGGATGAGGAGGCAAAGGGAACGGGAAGAGGAGGGTGGGGGTGAAAGGGGGATTAGGAGTAGGAATAGGAGTAGGGATGGGGGAGAAGTAGAGACAGGCAGGAGAGAAGGGATTGTTGCACCTGAGGTGGACCCTTGGCCCTTGGTGGGGTTGACGCTACCCCCACTGTCGGAAGGCGCAGCTGGCTGAGCAATGGAGGCTGGCTGGAGCTTCGCCAATACCAGCCCTTGTTCACTGGAGGTTGAGCCCTTGGGTGCTGGGGCCAGCTGGTTTTAGGTGGGCCTCCATCTGAAGACTACCAGTGGATGATGTACAATTCTGCTAGGGGACAGCAGGGATCACAGGAAGTAGATGAGTCCAGAAGAGGCATGGATCCAGAGACCCGAGCACCAATAAAAGAATCATAGGCAGGGACAGAAGGTGCATGAGTAAAGAAGGCTGAAGGCTACAAGACCAAGTCCAGGGTAATACCAGAAGCAGAGATGGAGAGCAGGGAGTAGTCAGGACAGGTGGTAGACAAAAACAGGCAGTCGAACGAGCAAGGGTCAAACCAGAAGTCAATCCAAACATGGTCAAGCAAGAAATCAATCCGAACAAGGAGAGGCTGGGACCGGGTACAGAACAGGGGCAGGAACCAGGAACGTAGACAGGATCAGGAACCAGGAAAGTGGATAGGATCAGGAACAAGCAATGAGTAACCCCAATATTTATAAAGGGCTCCAGGGGCGATCCAGGAAACTACAGACCGGATAGCCTGACTTCAGTGCCAGGAAAAATAGTGGAAATTGTTCTAAATATCAAAATCACAGAACATATAGAAAGACATGGTTTAATGGAACAAAGTCAGCATGGCTTTACCCAAGGCAAGTCTTGCCTCACATATCTGCTTCATTTTTTGAAGGAGTTAATAAACATGTAGATAAAGGTGAACCAGTAGATGTAGTATTTTTGGATTTTCAGAAGACGTTTGACAAAGTTCCTCATGAGAGGCTTCTAGGAAAAGTAAAAAGTCATGGGATAGGTGGCGATGTCCTTTCGTGGATTACAAACTGGCTAAAAGGCAGGAAATAGAGAGTAGGATTAAATGGAAGGAAGTGGGCAGTGGAGTGCCTCAGGGATCTGTATTGGGACCCTTACTTTTCAATATATTTATAAATGATCTGGAAAGAAATACGACGAGTGAGATAATCAAATTTGCAGATGATACAAAATTGTTCAGAGTAGTTAAATCACAAGCAGATTGTAACAAATTGCGGGAAGACCTTCTGAGACTGGAAAATTGGTCATCCAAATGGCAGATGAAATTTAATGTGGATAAGTGCAAGGTGATGCATATAGGAAAAAATAACCCATGCTATAGTTTCACAATGTTAGGTTCCATATTAAGAGCTACCACCCAAGAAAGAGATCTAGGCGTCATAGTAAACACATTGAAATCATCGGTTCAGCGTGCTGTGGCAGTCAAAAAAGCAAACAGAATGTTGGGAATTATTAGAAAGGGAATGGTGAATAAAACAGAAAATGTCATAATGCTTCTGTATCTCTCCATGGTGAGACCACACCTTAAATACTGTGTACAATTCTGATCTCCGCATCTCAAAAAGATATAGTTGCAATGGAGAAGGTACAGAGAAGTGTGACCAAAATGATAAGGGGAATGGAACAGCTCCCCTATGTGGAAAGATTAAAGAGGTTAGGACTTTTCAGCTTGGAGAAGAGACGGCTGAGGGGGGATATGATAGAGGTGTTTAAAATCATGAGAGGTGTAGAATGGGTTAATGTGAATCAGTTATTTACTCTTTCGGATAGTAGAAAGACTAGGGGGCACTCCATGAAGTTAGCATGTGGCACATTTAAAACTAATTTGAGAAAGTTCTTTTTCACTCAACGCACAATTAAACTCTGGAATTTGCCCACACGCCTTTTTTAAAGTTACATAGTATGCAGTGCTAGATGATCTAGATGAAGTGTGGAAAGTCTAAGTAAACTAATGAAGGTGTAAGCAAACTGGTGATTTAAAATATGTGTAAATATTTTAAAAACAGTATTAGATGAATTTTAAAAGAGATGTGTGGGTCGAACTTGGGACATGAGCCCACATCTAGCACATGAGTGTGTCCACCCGGTTTTATAAAGTGAGAGGATGTGCGCATGTGTACCTTTGTGTGCATATCTCACATCGGAGAAAAAAGAAGTTAGGTGTGGGCGGGGTATGGGCATTCCGGGGTGTGGCCAAGAGATATGCATCCTAGTACCTATGTGCCTGTTCATGTGCCAGGTACATTGCCGCATAAGTTTACTTCTTCTTTGAAGGAGGTGTAAGTTAAACAAAATTACAAAATCAGGTATCTCTGGGGGATTTAAGGGGTTTGGGATAAGTGGGGAGAGTGCAAGCTTAAGAATCAAGGGGGTTTGGAGGACCTAGCTCTAGACTGGGCTAACTGGTGGACAAACTGGTGAAACTTGCCATTGCGTAGATATGTGACTGTTATAAAATTCCCTCACTTATGCAGCTCAAACCTGACTTTGCATGGCTGTGCAGATCCACTTGGAAAATTATGCACACACATATGCAACCCTAGGCTATTTTATAATGTACACATTATAAAAATGGGCGTGGGATAAATACTGTGGATCCATAAAGTCTAGAGGATGTGAATGAAGAGAAGAGGCATGGGGGTGGCTTGAGGGAATGATGGCTACTACCTGGAGATGAATATCCTTATTCAATAATGTGACTCCAACACTGCTCTATGCTTCAACGGCAAGAGGAAATATGGAAACAAGGATTTGCAACCACATAAAAGCAGGGGAGTAGCTTGCTTGTTACGGCGGTTACTACGCCAAACCAAAAATACCTGATACTTCACTTTCAACGCAAATCCAGCATAACTCTCTGCTTCAACGGCAGGGGAGGAAGTTTGATACTTCACACATATCCAGCATTAGCTCTCTGCTTCAAACAGCAGGGGAGGAAGTTTGATACTTCACACATATTCAGCATAGCTCTCTGCTTCAACGGTAGGGGAGGGAGTTTGACACTTCACGCATATCCAGCATAGCCCTCTGCTTCAACAGCAGGGGAGCAAGACTGATACTTCATTTTCAATGCATAGCCAGCATGGCTCTCTGCTTCAACGGCAGGGGGGAATGAAGAACGGTGGATCTATATTCAGGCATCAATCAACAAGGACTGAATTACATAGTCTGAATAAACAGATAAGCATGGGTGTAGCTTGCTTAATGCGGTGGTTAATACCCCTAACTAAATTAAGCTATTTCACTTAGATGCAGTTCCAACACTGCTCTCTACATTAATGGCGGGGGTGGAAGGGAAATAGAATAAAAAAAGGTTACTAAGAGCCAAGAGAAGCAGATAAGTATGTGAGAGGAATAAAAAGTGTGAAAGCTTGCTGGGTAGGCTGGATGGGCCGTTTGTCTTCTTCTGCCGTCATTTCTATGTTTCTATGTTTCTATGTGAGCATATGTTATAAAATCACTGCAACTCTGGGTGTTCGCTGACACTCATGTGTACATGTGCACCTGCGTGCCATGCCGAGGGATCGCGCACGGGCAGCCGGCTGGCACGTGCAAGTTACGCCTGCCATAGGCAGGCGTAAATAACACAATAAAGGTAGGGGGGGGTTTAGGTAGGGCTGGGGGGCGAGTTAGATAGGGGAAGGGAGGGGAAGGGAGAGGAAGGTGGGGGAAGAGGAAGGGAATGGGAAAAGACATTGGAGCTCCCCTAGAGCTCGGCGCATGCAAGGTGCACAAGTGTCCACCCCCTTGTGCATGCCGACCACAGATTTTATAACATGCGTGCGGTTGTGCGTGCATGTTATAAAATCGAGCATAGATTTGTGTGCGCTGGGTTTCGCGCACAAATCTATGCCCACGTGTAGCTATTAAAATCCGGCCCTGAGTATATTAACACATCACACCAAAATGATAACTACATGTTAGAATATACTGGAAACAGTATCAAAAGAGATGCCCAAAAGATACAATCTGCTGCCTCGCACCATGCAATGGGCCTCAAGCAGTCCTCAGACAACAGCGCTAGGACTCCATCACTTACCTTATCCAGTATGTAACCATCTTTTATTTTCTAATAAAATCAATTCCCCCCCCCCCAAAAAAAAATATCTATAAATGTCACTAAACATGAAAAATATTTTAGTTATCTTATAAAAACTAGACTTGTAATCAGATCACAACTTCTATACTCCCAACACTGGTCAATGTTTCAGCAAAAAATTGCCTGTTTCAAAGGTTACTGAGTATTGAAAAATAAACAGCAAGGTCTCATGTTGGCAACAACACTCCAAATGTTTTCACATTTATAGTATGCAAATAATTATCATTAATAATAATAATAACAAACATCAAATTGTAAGAGCACCTTCCACTAACATGAATTTAAATATTATAAGGTTTTTAATATCTACTAGAAAGAAAATGGATCAGAGATAAATAAGTACAAAATGATATACAATATTTGTGGATCATAATGATTGCAGGTAAAGTAATGCTTACAGAGACTTTGGGCATGGAAGATAATGCGAAGGGAAAAATGATAATATCATCCATTATTTGGATAGCTTTCTGTTTGAGAGACTGGCAGATCCACTGGCAAGTGAGAACTTACTCTCTGCTTTGAAGAGAATTTGAAAGTCTAAAGCAGCAGAAAAAAATAAAGATTTCTGAGAGGTGATGGTTGTTTGGGTTATCACTCTGGACATTGGAAAAATGGTGTCTAAGCTGCCTTGGAGATGGGTAGAAGAATGCAAATTATCCCATGCCATATTGGAGGGGACAGCTATATCTTTAAAGGTGAATTTTAAAAGCCTGGTGTGTGCAACAATTAGGAGATGCGTGAAGAAGTAGGGCTTGTGCACACTGACCATAATTTAAAAAGTATCCAAAGGTTTCCAGAAAGGGGAGGGGAATAGGTGTGGTCTGAGTGGGGCATGGATGTTTCTGGGCATGACTGGTGATGTGAGCATAAATACTTACACGCTCTGGTGCACACCAAGGTCCCCTGCTGCATAACTTGACTTCTGCTATGGATGACGTGAATTATAAAATAAAAGGATTGAGTCATTTTTTAGGGTTTTAAAAGGTCTGGATTAACTGGGGTGTGTGTGTGTGTGTGTGTGTGTGTGTGTGTAGGGTATCAAACCATGGGGGGGGGGGGGCGGTTTCAAGGACCTAACTGTTAATGGGGTGAATTGGTGGATGAACTGATAAACTGGGAATGGTGTGGGCGCATGCCCCTTTTAAAATCCCCCATCTTACACGATAGAAGTGGGATTTGCGTGCCCATGCACATGCCACTAATAATTAGGTGCACATGTGTATGTTTTAAAACATGCACGTATATACAAGTGCAAGTTATAAAATGTCCATGACCCTGGGCAAGGGCTAACGCACATGCACAAATGGATGCCCACACACTGGTTTGAAAGTTATTGTCCCTGTGAGGAAAGTAATCTTGAAGCACCTTCATTATCTAATAGATTACTTACATTTTTCATGCAATCTTATTCCGATGAACAGAATTGTTTTTGAAAGAACAAGAGTTATATAGAAACATCACTTCATTATGTTTGATAAACAGATGAAGAAGTTTTGTTTTGTTTTGTTTTTTTTACATCTGGTACATATTTCTTAAGGAATTTCAATGTGATAGCTATTTGGTGGTCTGTTCAAGTTCTTAACCATAACATGGAGCTATTTTTTGATACATGTGAGAAGAGAGGTTTCATAGTGTATTCTCAATGCATCTGGTGCACTGAGATCTGACTTGCCTCATGGATTGTAAGTGGTATAGTAAAGAATAAGCAAAAAGGACAACAAATCTTCAAAATAAAAGGAAAGGGCAGACATAATATCTTGTTTGCCTTATAACACTGTGTAACAGGGAATGTCATTTAATTGGGGTCCTTATTGCTTTTGTTTAAATGGTTTGGATAAATAAGAATTGTAGGGGAAAGAAAGGGGATAAGAAAAGTAAGAGGGTGGCTGGGAATTTAATGTTGGGTTAATAGGGTTTTGGTTTTCTTAGTTTGGGTGAATTGGGAAGCGGTTTAATTGAATGTTTAGATAGAATGCTGAGGAGGGGAGGAGCAATTGGGAGTGAGCAATGATGATGCAAGGGTCTGCATCCACTTCAGACGGTCATGATGGTCACATCATCATGCTATCTCTCTCTTTCTCGCACCAAAATGAGCATCTGAAATCACACACTGCTACCATCCCCATCGCTATACCTCATCCATGTCTCATCCCAACTTTTCTCATTTCAAAAATGCCACCGTTATGTACAACTTCACTATCCCACCCACTTCCTGTATGCTAGGTGACCACCTTCTCCACCTAAAGCTCCTGCCGGCCCTGGGTGTGAGAGAAAAATGGCGTTGACAAGGTTTTGCCCACCTTGTCTTCTCCTCAACAGTCACAGCAGATTCTGTACTTAGGTCTGAGGGTTTTGTTTTTTTTAATCATTTTTATTGAAGAGACAAGGAAAAGACATCCATCTCAAAACAATCAACTCAATGAACATCCAATCATTACAATATCAGTAGTTAACAATAGCATTAACAGGATATTTGCCCTATTTTTCCCATCTCATTTTTTACAAGAAGAAAATCCCCTTCATGTCTCAGTAAAGAAAAAAATATCTCCCCCTTCCTATCCCAACACACACACATTAACCCAAATATCCTCTAGAGTGCAAGTGAATTGTTAAAAAGAAAGGGATGAGTATTTGGTGGATAGTTTGGTGTGGTAATACCTGTAGTATCTTGGCGAGATCAATGGTGGTTGAGTGTGGTAAGACTGGGAGGGTTTTGGCAGTAGCTGCAGATGTTAGCAATATGGATTATGAAACTATTGGGGACAGGTCTGTTGCAATGGCAAATGAGGTGGGTCTTGTTGATGACAAAATGCAGCAAGGTAGAATAGGAGGGACATGTATGAGGCAAGTGTCATCGAGAGGAAATGTGAGGCCTTCCTTCTGTAGGTAGCAGCATTGAAGGGAGAGGTTTCTTTGGTGTGGAAGCGTGCAAGTATGTGGCTTGTGAGAGAAGGAGGTTCATGAGTAGTGAAGGACTTAGCAGAGAGACTGGTGATGGCAATGAGGCAGATGAGGGCTGGGACATTGAAGTGTGCTTTGAGAGCGAGAGACATTAATTTGATTGATAGGGATCTGTTGTGGTGGCCAGTGGGGTGGAACGGAAATGGAAGTTGGTTGGTGTGAGGGGGAATGAGCAAAGCTCATACTGGCTTGAAAGGCACCTGTGTTATTACTTCAAGTGAACCAACAGTGATTCAAAAGAGAGTGAGCATTACTGCTGTACATGATAATGCCAAAAGGAGAAGCTCTTTATCGTCAGTTGTGCAGCACTTCTCACAGGTTGGTGAGTATGTTGATGAAAGTGAAAAGGGTGGAGGTAAAAAACGGTTGTTAGAAGTGGAGGGAGGAGACAATAGGGTGGCTGAAAAGTGGGGCAATCTGGAAGATTTGTAGGGAATGTAAGTAGGGGTAATTTTAGAGGTACGCTAAGTGTGGGTTCTAACAAAGTGTTATATAATATTGAAAGGCAGATGGCTGATGAAGTTAGTAGAGTAGTACATGGTTGGAGTTGAACAAGGAGGGTGGGTAGGGGTGGAGTAAGTAGGGATGATTTTAGAGGTAGAGAGTTAAGTAGGGTAAGTGATGGGGTTGGTAGAGAGGATGTTTTTAGTGAGATGTGTTGTGAGTAAGCTGTTTAGTGGACCCTTGGGCCGACCTGTGAGAGACTGGGGAGAGGTATACTATAGTCTCTAGTGATTGACAGGTCAGGAGGAGGATACCAGGCAGGAGCTGGACGTAAGCTTCACCCTGGAAGCCGGTACTCCCCTGGGAGGATCCCGTAGGAGCCCAGCCTCTGGGACTTAGGTGATTCACCCTGGAAGCCGGTGCTCCCCCGGGAGGAGCCCGTAGGAGCCTGGCCACTGGGACTTAGGAGATCACGGAAGCTGGAGCTGGAGTGGACAGGCAGGCAGGGATCAGAAGTCCGGCAGGAAATGAAGCAGACTGGGACTGAAGCAAACAGGAACTGAAGCAGGACTGGTTACTGGAACCAAGCAGGAGCTGAAGCAGGACTGGCTACTGGAACCAGACAGGAGCTGAAGCAGGACTGGCTACTGGAACCAGACTGGAACTGAAGCAGAACAGGTTACTGCAAGCAAGCCAGACAGAAGCAAGACTTGGGCACGGAGTGAAACAAGTCTCAGGTAGGAATGGAGTTGCTAACGCAATAGCACACTCCGGGGCACGGCGCAACAGATGACCGCAAGGAATCCCATTGCAAGGCAAAGTCCTGGGCTCCGTAGCGGCCTTACATTGGCTGCAGCATCTGACGTCACAGATAAAGCGGAGCCTTCAGTGGCGGGAAACGGCCTTTATAAGCGCGGCTTGCGAGCGCGCCTAGGGAGAAGGCGTCTAGGCAGGGCTTCTCAGCGGCGTCCCCCCCGCGGGGATGCCGTGAAACAGGCCGCAGACCCTCGGAGATGGGCCGGGACCAAGGAGGTAAGGGCCTAGTCGCGGCTGCCGTGACTGGGACCGCAACAAGGTGAGCAGGATGTGTTGGAATGTGTTACTGAGAGATGGTTCGGTGAGTGTAGGGTTGTGGATAGTGTACCTTTTTTCCAAATGGATCAGATGCCAGAACCTGGACCTGATATGAAGCCTAATGATGGTGGGGTAGTTGAAGAACAAGTAGTTGCAGCTTCTGGTGGTAATCATCAACTGGATACTGTGTTGACATATTTCCAGAATTCTTACACTTCAGGTCTCTTCAGCAGTTGTGAATACCGGTATGAATTCTAAAGGAACGTAGGCAGTGGTTGAAAGAGAAGTAAGTCAGAAGGGAGGAGCGCAGAAGGTGAAGAAGAGGAAACATAGGAGGAAAGGTAGTTTTGAATCATCATCCAGTTCAGATTTAAGTACTTCTTCTTTTCAAGTGGAATTAGTGTGGTTATTATGAATCAGCATAGGCATAGTTTGGGAGTTGCTGCTAGGGGCCCTACAGCTTTGGTTATGGGAGTCTATGCCAAGATCATTGTGGAAAAAGATCAGAAAGAGAAGGTATAAAGATATATTTAAATTACTTGAAGGTGTAAGAAAAAATGTGAGGCTAAGAAAAGAAACAAGAAAGAGGAGAAGTTGGGTAAGAGAAGAATACCAATAAATATTATTGATTGGGTGAGATCCTTTTTGAGGTTAGAAAAAACATATAGTAGATTTAACATGGTACAATGTGACCCTATGTTAACTTGTGAGGATTCAATTTTGGAGGCTTATAAAAAACTTGAAGGACATAATTGAAAAGAACAAGTATATATCTTGGGGTATACGTGGTATAATTTTATGGTTGTTGTATATGATGCAGGGTAGTCAGTTTTCATTGAGTCAAATTGAAGGGAGAGAACAACTGTTAGCAGGCCAGGTGTCTGGGTGTTCCTTTCAGGCTGGGCCAGCAACAATGGCTTCAGTATATCAACCAGCTGGGGGACATGAATTCTGTTGGAAATTTAACAGATCAATATGCCCCTTTTCAGACTGGAAATTTTATCACGCACGAGTAACCTGTTTTCCCAACCACCTAATGCTCAAATATGGAAAGAAGGATCAAGCGGGGAGTGGGCAGCAATACACAGGAAAAGGATGTTTTTCAGCATGCTCCCACAGTGGTTCAGACGGAGAGGATGAAGCCGTGGTTGCACAAGTATAGTAAAAAGCAAAATTCTAGGTTATTAGAGAAAGGTATTGGGTTTGGTTTTATGATTCCTTTCATTGAGAATATTGTTAATGATCAGGTGGCCAATTCAATATTAGTGCAATGAATGGAACAGGTTGTCATGAAGACGTTAGAAGGAGAGAAGCTCTGGGGAGAATTGCAGGTACTTTTCAATCTAGGCCTTTCCTGAATATGTTTTTATCTCTGTTGGCAGTAATTCCAAATAAAGTGCCTAGTAAATTTTACTTAATACAAAATTTATCATACCGGGCTGGAGGGTCTATTAATGATTTTCTTCCTCGAGAATGTTGCACTGTGCAATATGCATTTTTTGATTCTGCAATTGCACTTGTCCAGCATTGTGGTCCTTTATCCTGGCAGGCTAAAGTTGATATTGAAGCAGCATTTAAGTTATTGCCAATACACCCATTGTGTTTCCCATTCTTTGTTTACAATTTTAGGGCTTGTATTATTTTGATAAGTGCTTACCAATGGGATGCTTGATATCATGTTCTTTATTTGAAGCTTTTAGTTCATTTATTCACTGGGTTACAACTCAGGTATTGAGCTTTCAGAATGTATTTCATTATCTAGATGATTTTTTATTTGTTGGCCCAGATGTACAGATCAATTGCTTCAGAGCTTTGTGAGAGTTAGAGAGGATTTGGTATTCCACTAGCTGATGAAAGGACTGAAGAACCAGTACAGATTTTAACCTTTTTAGGCATAGAGATTGATACTATGCAGAAGCTATGTGATTTGATTGAGAAGTCATTTAAATTGAAGAAAGTGACATTGAATAAGATGCAATCATTAGTCAGTAGTTTGAATTTTGATTGCAATGTTATTTATATGGGAAAAACTTTTTTAAGGAGATTATCTGTGTCTATGGCAGAAGTTCAGAAAAAAACATCATTTTATTAGAATTACAACAGAAATGAGAGTTTGTTAGTTTGGAGGATATTTTTACAGGACTTTAATGGTGAGTTGACTTGGCAGGCAGAGGTGGTAATTTGCAACAATTTGGAAATGTATTCTGATGCAGCAGGTTCTTTGGCTTTTGGAGTTTATTGTTGTGGGGCATGGTGTGCTGCACCATGGCCTGAGACATGGAAGAGGACAGGAATAATGTGGAATATCACCTTTTTAGAACTTTTCCCAGTTGTGGTAGTGATAGTAGTTTGGCCTCAGTTTTTGAGGGATAGAAAGGTTATATTTTGGTGTAATAATATGGCTTTTGTAGATATTATTAATCACCATTCAGCTAAGTGTCCTAGATGTTAATGACGATAATGAGGGAATTGGTTTTGTGCTGCTTGAAGAGTAATATTTCTGTGCGAGCAAAATATGTTCCCAGCTACAATAACAAGATTGCTGATTGTTTATCTCATTTTAAGAGGGATATCTTCAGCAAGATAGCTCCTGTAGCAGATTTGGAGGGTGCCTCAATTATGGAATAGTTATGGAGACTTGCATTCAGTGGCTTTACAAATCAGTGGTACAGCAATCCAAACAGTGTATATTGGTGGATGGCAGAAAGTAACTGCATTTCTAAATAACTTAGGATGGCATTCAGGACTTGTACTGGAAGAATGAATGATAAAATATGTGATGTATGCTGATGAGCAGGATTATTGAAGGGGGACGGTTGCGAGTTACATTGCAGATTCTTCACTTTTTATCAAAGCATATGGCTGGGGTGATCCATGATCTAGTTTTCTATTAAAGAAGATTTTGTAAAGTTGTGTGAATTCAGATATGATATCTTTGGATTGGAGGTGACCTATTACAGATGATATATTGGAAGACTTCTATGAAGCTCAAATTTTGAAATATATTCCCTAGTCTCACATATCATGAACTACAATAGTCCAACTGTCCAAGAACCAATACCTAAGTGCAGTTCTAAACATTTCCTTAGATACGACATATTTCAGTTGCTTCATTAACTTCAACTTATAAAAAGAGGTTTGAGCCAGAAAGCTCTTAACCGTGTTGCAATCACTTATCAGTTAAAAATGAGTGTTAACTGAAAAGGTTTAAAAAACATTATTACATGTAACTAAACATATGGAAGGAATATTCAGAAAGAACAATGCACCCAATTAAGCTACCAGGGATTCATTTACAGAAAATGCTTTCTCTTCTTTTGAGTCATTTTGGTTACATCAAGAAATATTTGTAAATTCATCTGAAAAACAACTTCTTCACAATGCATGAAAAATAATTTGAGTAGCTAATCACTAACAAGATCTAGAGCCAACATTGCAATTACAGTTGAGGGCTTAGCCAAAATCTCATCAGAAGTTTAAAAAAAAGATGACAAGCTCCAGACTGTCCAGATAATTGTGACAATTTAGTCTGAGGGACTCCAACTTCATAAAGGGTGAATATAGTGTACCCTCACAATTAAAGGGATTGATTGAACTGGCAAATTCAAAATATAAAAATATTTCATCTCAATTACTGACACCATTGGTATTTTAGGAAAATGTATAAATCTTACAACCCTTAGCCAAATTTTACATGCTCTGCAATAGGCAGTAGAGATGTGCAGGCAAAAAGTTTTCGTTGCATACACGATCCGTATTCGTGGGGGGTCAATTCCGTTCCATGAGAACGTATGGAGAATTCAATAAGTTGTCGATCTGTAAATACGTTACTACTAAATTAACTACAACCCCCCACCCTCCTGACCCCCCCCCCAAGACTTACCAAAACTCCCTGGTGGTCCAGCGGGGAGTCAGGAAGCCATCCCTGCACTTGTTTGCGGTTTCCTCACGGCGCCGATAGCCTGTGTCACAGGGGCTGCCATTGCCATTGGTCAGCCCCTGTCACATGGTCACCGGCGCCATCTTGTGCTCCTACCACGTGACAGGTAGGTCATGTGGCAGGAGGTCGCTCCGGGACCCTCGTTGGACCCAACCGGAACTTTTGGCCAGCTTGGGGGGGGGCCTCCTGACCCCAACAAGACTTGCCAAAAGTCCAGCCCCTGTCATATGGTAGGAGCAATGGATGGCCGGCGCCATCATGTGCTCCTACCCTGTGACAGGGGCTGACCAATGGCACTGGGAGCCCCTGTGACATAGTGAGGGCAAAGGCTATCGGCACCATTTTGATTACTGGCAGCCGACAGCCCGAGAGCAGGAAATCGCTCCCGGACCCCCACTGGACCAACAGGGACTGCACTTTTGCCAAGTCTTTTGGGGGTCAGGAGGCTCATGAGGGAACTAGTAGATGTGCTAGTTCAGGCTTGGCCACAAGAGAAGTTACTCTATGCATTTCTGCCATAGCCCATGATTGGTCGTTTGTTGCAGAAGACAACGCAGCATCCAGGCATGGTGCTTTTGGTGGCCCTGGATTGGCTGTACAGGCCATGGTACATAGATCTGCATCCTCTTCTGATAGGATACCCTTGGAACTCCCTTTCCTCGGGAGATGTTATGGCAGGGTCCAATTTCTCATGACAATTCAGGTCAGTTTTGTCTTACAGTTTGGCCTTTGCGAGGACTAGCTCTTAAAGCAAGATTACTCAGGGACAGTGGTGTAAACTCCTCTGAGAGCACATAAGTTTTACACCTCCTTGGCATATATTCATGTTTGGGGGGTTTTGAGCATTGTTGTCCTAATCATGCTTCTATGCCTGCTTCGGCACCTGCTCCCTAAATCTTGTATTTTTTACAAGTCCTTAGTACATGCTGAAGTTACAGGTGGCTGCTATAGCATGTTATCATGGCCTCATGCAGGGGTGATGGCTCTCTTCTTACCCAGATGTGTCTAGGTTCTTGAGGGTAGTGAAACACCTTCGACCTCCTTTGCATTTCAAATTCTGGGATTTGAATCTGGTTCGACATCCTTTGCATTTCAAATTCTGGGATTTGAATCTGGTTCTCTCTTTTCTGGTAAGTTTGACCTTTTACCATCTTCATGGCATTTCCTTTCATTTACTGACCCTGAAGAAGGTGTTTTAGTTGCAATTTGTTCTGCAAGGTGGATTTCGGAATTGCAAACCTTGTCGTGCAGAGATACTTTTTTTATTATCTCGCTGGATGGGATGCAGATGCAGAGAGTAGCTGCCATTCTTCTGAAGGTGGTTTCAGAGTTTCACTTAAATCTCTCGGTTGTGTTACCTTCCTTAGATAGGGATATGGATGGTCAGGAATACAGGAAATTGCAGCCATTGGACATATAATGGCATTTATTGTGTTATCTGGAGGTAACGAACAAGTTTCAGAAATCAGATCAGCTTTTTATTCTTTACCGTGGATTGAGAAGGGAGAGGCACATTTTCAGGGCCCAGTAGTTCATTGAATTAAGGAAATGTTATCATCAGTGGCCTCTCTAAGGCAAGTTCAAGTGCCTTCAACCTGGAAATAGGTGGTTTCCTGAGCAGAATTGTAGAGATCTGTAGTGGCGACGTGGTCTTCTTTGCATACATTTGGTGGCTTGGGAAGGTTTTGGTCCAGGAGAGAATTCATGGGAGCCATCAGTGAACATTTTTGATAAGACCCTACTTCAGCAATTTCATCTACTACACCCTGAGAAACCCGGTCCCTCCAGGAGGGGGCGTAAGAGGGGGGGTACTGTTACGACTTCTGGCCGGGGAAACCCTTGGCCAAGACCCCCTACCTCTCTCTGCGCGGTGGAGCGGGACCGTTTTTCGGCGCGGCAGGCAGCGCACGGACTGCGACGCGATTTCTCTGGCGTTAGTACAGCAGCGTCGGGGAGACCGCGGAAAAACCCGCCTCTTAAAGGGGCCAGGGCGCGAGGGCCGGGCCGGCCCCGGAAGATGATGTCATCACCCAGAGAGATTTAAACCTCTCCCTGGGACTTAGCAGTTGCCTTCGCAACAAGGTTCCAGAGTGGCTGCTTCCTGTGCTTCTCTGTGTTCGCCTGCCGTGACCCTGTTTGGACCTGGACTTGTGTTTGCCTGCCGCCTGCCTTGACCCTGCTTGGACCTGGACTTGTGTTTGCCTACCGCCTGTCTTGACCCTGCTTGCACCTGGACTTGTGTTTGCCTGCCGCCTGCCTTGACCTCTGCTTGGACCTGGACTTGTGTTTGCCTGCTGCCTGCCTTGACCTCTGCTTGGACCTAGACTTGTGTTTGCCTGCTGTCTGCCTTGACTTCTGCTTGGACCTGGACGTGTTTGCCTGCCGCCTGCCTTGACCTCTGCTTGGACCTGGACGTGTTTTCCTGCCACCTGCCTTGACCCAGCTTGGACCTGGACTTGTGTTTGCCTGCTGCCTGCCTTGACCCTGCTTGGACCTGGACTTGTGTTTGCTTCGCCTGCCTTTAGCGACTGCCTGGACTTCGCCATTCCCCCTTCCAGAGAAGAACTCATCAGGCCGGTGCCTTGGTGAGTACCCTCTGGACCAAGGGTCCACATTCGAATCTACTTATATAGTTTGGAACAGATTGCGAAGGCCATGGACCCGGGGGATTTGTCAAGCCTCCAGGCCATTCCAGGCCTGGCCCAGCAACTTATGCAACAGAGACAGCAACAACAACAGCAACAACAGTGTCTAGAAGCTTTGACCACAACGGTAGAATGTTTAGCAAACCGACTTGACTTGACTCGAAGAGCAGAAGCTGCCGGTTCTATCCCTGCAAGTCCCAGCACTCAGTGCTCGGTCACACACTTGCCTGCTCCTTCCCGATACGCCGGCGATGCCAAACAATGTCGTGGGTTTCTAAACCAATGCTTCATTCGGTTCTCCCTGCAGGAACAACAATTCTCCACGGATCGAGCCAAAACGTCCTTCATCATTTCTTTGTTGGATGGGAAGGCTTTGGCCTGGGCATCCCCGATCTGGCAATGTGGAGACTCCATTTTGAATGATTTACAGCGGTTTGTGCGAAAGTTCCGTCAAGTATTTGATGAACCAGGACGGTTATCCACTGCCTCCTCGGAACTCCTCAACCTTCGTCAAGGTAACCGCACTGTAGCTGATTTCGCTGTGGAGTTCCATACCTTGGCTTCCGAGCTGGGATGGCAAGATGACTGCTTAAGGGGAATTTTTTTGGAAGGACTCTCACCTCGTATCAAGGACGAACTGGCAGCACGAGAGATCCCAGATGATCTCGAGGCTTTGATTGACCTCACGGGACATATTGATCTATGGTTACAACAACGTGCCATGGAGTCCAGATTATACCGTCGTACAGTTCCACTGGTCCCTACCTTCTCCCATCCTATGGTACATCCTACCACTCCAGAAACACTGGCTGAGGGCAGTGAGGAACCTATGCAGCTGGGAAGGAGTCATCTGACTACAGTAGAGAAACAACGCTGAAGAAGGTGGGGACTCTGTCTCTATTGTGGCAATAAGGGACATCTTCTAGCCCAATGCCCCAAGCATCCGGGATACTTCCGAACCTAGGCGTCTTAGAGGGGCTGACCCTAGGAAGCAATCTTGCCCCTCATTGTACGGTTCCAGTCACTCTACACTACCACCAGGGAACCCTGACCACCTTGGCTCTCATTGATTCAGGGTCTGGAGGAAATTTCATTTTTGCAGAAATTGTCCACCAACTACAGCTACCTGTACTACACCGAGAACCACCTTTATACATCTCATCTATTCAGGGAGAGAATCTGCAGGGTCAAGTCACGGCCTATACCGTTCCGATAACACTTCATATGGGGGTCCTCCATAAGGAGGAGATATCCTTCTTCATTCTGGAAAAAGCAATCCATTCGGTGGTTTTAGGCCTTCCCTGGTTACAGAAACACACACCCGTCATTGATTGGAAGACTCTGCAAATTACAGCCTGGGGGTCGGGATGTTTTACTACTTGTTTAAAGCAGAGACCTCAACCCAGGATCCAACTAGCTACTACTATCCTTCAACCACCTCCGCAATACGCAGATTTCATGGGTGTCTTCTCCAAGGAAAATGCAGAGATTCTTCCAGCACATCGACCTTTTGATTGTGCTATAAATCTCATTCCTAATACCTGTCCACCTAGAGGGCGGGTATACCCTTTATCCGGGCCAGAATCCCAAGCCATGTCTCAATACATTAAAGAAAATCTTGAACATGGGTTCATTCGACCTTCGTCTTCGCCGGCAGGCGCAGGGTTTTTCTTTGTCCCAAAAAAAGATGGATCGTTAAGGCCGTGCATTGATTACAGAGGACTTAACGCAATAACTCATAAAGATCATTATCTGCTCCCGCTAATTCCGGAATTATTGGACCACCTTCATGGATCTAGTATATTTTCCAAACTGGACTTACGTGGTGCATATAACCTGGTGCGAATAAAACCGGGGGATGAATGGAAGACCGCATTCAATACACGAGATGGTCATTATGAATATTTGGTAATGCCATTCGGACTTTGCAATGCACCAGCAGTATTTCAGAACCTTATGAACGAGATATTTCGAGACATGTTGAATCAGGGAGTAATCATTTATCTTGATGACATATTAATATATTCCAAGGATCTGGCCAGTCACCGTATGGATGTCTGTAAAATGCTGCAGTGTCTGAGAGAAAATCCATTATTTGTGAAACTGGAGACATGCTTATTTGAAAGACAATATTTACCCTTTTTGGGATTTATTATCTCTACTACGGGTTTTCAAATGGACCCAGATAAGCTGGCCAGTATCCGGGAATGGCCACAACTGGTAGGGCTCCGTTCTCTATGATTCCTTGGATTTGCTAACTTCTACAGGACCTTTATTCCCCAATTCTCTCACATTGTGGCACCCCTCATGACATTAACCAAAAAAGGAGCGGATCCTAAGAATTGGCTTAGTGAGGCAGTACAGGCTTTTAGGAATCTTAAGGCCACATTCCTACAGGAACCTTGTCTCCGTCACCCAGATCCCACGCGTCCTTTTATTTTTGAAGTGGATACCTCAGACTTAGGGGTAGGAGCCGTACTCAGCCAACATTCCAACCAGGGGAAGCTACTCCCTTGCTCATATTTTTCTCGTAAATTCTCCCCAGCCGAAAAGAATTACAGGATTGGGGACAAGGAGCTGTTAGCTATTAAACTGGCCTTTGAGGAATGGAGGCAATTGTTAGAGGGAGCTCAACATCCAATTACAGTCTACACAGATCATAAGAACTTGGAATATCTTAGTAAAGCACAACGACTGAAGCCCCGCCAGGCTCGATGGTCGCTATTCTTCAGCCGATTTGATTTTGTTTTACGCTACCATCCAGCCTCCAAGAACATTTGGGCTGATGCTCTTTCCCGACTGCACGAGACCGATGACGCACCTGACTCCCCCAACTATATCATCGACCCAGCTAAAGTGATCTTGGCTACCACTGACACAGAGCCTCCAGGGAAGACAGTGGTACCTCTCCGCCTTCGTACTAAGGTACTTTCTTGGGCTTATGATTCCCTGACGGCCGGTCATCCTGGAAGGATGGGTACACTGGACAGACTATCTTGTTTCTATTGGTGGCCTTCTTTACGCCAGGATGTGCGTGCATATGTAGATTCCTGCCCAAAGTGTGCCCGTTACCTGGTCGGCCATGGGGCCTTTTCCAACCCCTTCTACCACCTCAGGAACCTTGGACTCATATATCCACTGATTTTGTTGTGGACCTTCCTCCCTCTTCTGGTCACCAGGTCATATGGGTCGTGGTGGACCGATTTTCTAAGATGGCTCACTTTGTCCCTCTGCCCAAGTTACCCTCTGCTCCTGAGTTGGCTGGGCTCTTTGTTCTTCATGTATTCCATCTTCATGGTCTCCCACTTCATATAATTTCAGACAGAGGTCCACAGTTTACTGCCAAATACTGGGGGGCGTTGTGCAAGAAGTTTGGAGTACAACTGGATTTTACTACTGCCTTTCATCCCCAAGGAAATGGGCAGGCTGAAAGAGTTAATCGTGGCTTAAAGATGTTCCTTCGCCTATTTGTCAATGAATGCCAGGATGATTGGTCTACACTACTACCCTGGGCTGAGTTTTCTCATAATTCTCATAAACATTCTGCTACTGGAACTTCACTGTTTCAGATCATCTTTGGCAAGCAACCCCGGCCTCCTCTACCCCTACCTCTATCAGTTGCCTCTCCAGCAGCGTAGCTTTCCGCATCGCAGTTGCAGGACCTTTGGAAGACTACTAATGCCAGTCAGCTTCAAGCCGCCGATTCTGCCAAACAGAGGGCAGACAAGAATTGTCGACCCTCCGAACTGTTTAATGCTGGAGATAGAGTTTGGCTCAGTACATGCCACATTTGTCTCTGGGTTCCTTCCATGAGACTCGTTCCCAAGTACATTGGACCATTCCTTATCAGCAAGCACTTGGGACCAGTGACCTATCGATTACGACTCCCAACCAGTCTTTGGATTCATAATTCTTTTCATGTTTCCTTGTTGAAACAATTGGTTTCTTCTTCCTTCCATGCATCTCTGTCTCGATCACCAGCTGTGGTGTCTGAGGAGGACTCAATCTATCAAGTGCATGAAATTCTGGATGTCCGCCGTCATCACAGGCGGTGGGAATTCCTGGTGGCTTGGGAAGGTTTTGGTCCAGAAGAGAATTCATGGGAACCATCAGTGAACATTTTTTATAAGACCCTACTTAAGCAATTTCATCTACTACACCCTGAGAAACCCGGTCCCTCCAGGAGGGGGCATAAGAGGGGGGGTTACTGTTACGACTTCTGGCCGGGGAAACCCTCGGCCAGGACCCCCTACCTCTCTCTGCGTGGCGGAGCGGGACCGTCCTTCGGCACGGCAGGCAGCACATTGACCGCGACGCGACTTCTCCGGCGTTAGTACAGCAGCGTCGGGGAGACCGCGGAAAACCCCGCCTCTTAAAGGGGCCAGGGCGTGAGGGCCAGGCTGGCCACGGAAGATGATGTCATCACCCAGGGAGATTTAAACCTCTTCCTGGGACTTAGCAGTTGCCTTCGCAACAAGGTTCCAGAGTGGCTGCTTCCTGTGCTTCTCTGTGTTCGCCTGCCGTGACTCTGTTTGGACCTGGACTTGTGTTTGCCTGCCACCTGCCTTGACCCTGCTTGGACCTGGACTTGTGTTTGCCTTCCGCCTGCCTTGACCCTGCTTGGACCTGGACTTGTGTTTGCCTGCCACCTGCCTTGACTCTGCTTGGACCTGGACTTGTGTTTGCCTGCCGCCTGCCTTGACCCTGCTTGGACCTGGACTTGTGTTTGCCTGCCGCCTGCCTTGACCCTGCTTGGACCTGGACTTGTGTTTGCCTGCCGTCTGCCTTGACCCTGCTTGGACCTGGACTTGTGTTTGCCTGCTGTCTGCCTTGACTTCCGCTTGGACCTGGACTTGTGTTTGCCTGCCGCCTGCCTTGACCCTGCTTGGACCTGGACTTGTGTTTGCTTCGCCTGCCTTTAGTGTCTGCCTGGACTACGCCATTCCCCCTTCCAGAGAAGAACTCATCAGGCTGGCTCCTTGGTGAGTACCCTCTGGACCAAGGGTCCACATTCGAATCTACTTACATAGTTTGGAACAATTCTGTAGTCCAGACTGAGTGAAGTATTCCTGAACTCCCCAATGGCTACACACTGAACTATACAGGGGCCTGTACCACAAACCTGTCAGTCTCTCCAGCTGGAATTGGGAAGCTGGTACTACATGGTGAGTTCCCAGTCTCCACTTCCTTATTCTGACCATTGTGAATAAGAAATTCAAATAGGAGGCAAATTTTATAGGCACGCAGAGATGCTTGTTAGTGGAGCTGTTCCTATCATGCCATCTTGATCTCTTCTCCCCTTTGATCTGCATAAATGACTTTTAAAATAGGCCTCAGACTCCCAAATAATTTTGAAAAATTCAGAAATATAGCTTCCTCAATTTTTTAATATAATATTTTGTTTGTGAGCCCATTTATGTTTGTGCCCTGGTACTTATACCAACCTATTGCTGTATTCTTCTGAAATCAGCAAAATGCAAACACCAACAAAAGAACAAGATTTGAAGATGCTCAATTCAGAAGAAGTGCAGGCCCTGTTTTCAAATCAGGTTCTCCCTTTTTGTGTTTGTCTCATATCTCATTTGAAAATAAAAATAGAAACCTTAATTTACTTCAGATCAGTTCCTATTTTCTTTTGAGAAATCTTGATTTAAGTATTTTTATATGACATTCTAGAAGATTTAGGTATTGTGGATATATATTACATTAAATGGTATATGATTCACATCATTTAATGTGGTCCGTGAATTTAATGTGAATTTGAACAGGAACACGGCCTCATTTCTAACCAATATGGAAGATATAGTATGTCAAATAGTCAACAGCTCCTGAGCAATCTGAAAGCTATAACACTTCACATATATTTGAGTTCATATCAATCACCAGAAAGTAACTTTTTTCAAAATGAACTGTCAGCAGCAATTTGAATAATGACTGTGGAATTGGTATCCATACAATTTTTCTGCAAACTAAATGACTTGCAAAAGCAGATGTTTATTGAATACTATTTGCAAGGCATGCATGAATTCTTAGAACTAAAAGCTTGCAGGTTCCTAGCTAGCAATCTTATGGAACACATTACTGTAAAAACCATAATTAACTTGTTTAAAGAACAATAGACCCTTTTATTTGCCTATTTGTTTTGTTTTAGAGGGGAAAAAAATCACGAAATATGTTCCTATGTACTACAGTTACAGTTTCGAATAGTTATTAACAGAAGCTAAAATAAAAAATTGATGAAAAAATTAAGGGTCTATTCAGTAACTGACAATAATGAATGAATTACAGAAATCCTATCATAATAAATTCAGATTTAGAAAGATCACATGGAAATATTATGCAGTAAACATTGCTTCCAAATCCATTAGATTTACACGAGAAGGAAAAGTTATACACATGAGGAATTCCTGCAAAGTTCTCTTTATTAATAAACTTGAAATACTATGTCAAATATAAATGTGATACTAAATGGGACAGGGTAATTAATCAAGAACAGGTAATCTAGGTGCAGGCTCTGTGGGCTTTTATTAATCACAGGGTTTGCAGTATAATCAGAACAAAAGTGTAGGGATGCATGTGCTTTATCGTTCAACAAAAAATTATCCACAGAGATATGTACCTGCATGTTCTGTGGTAAGTTGCCAGCAAAAACCAATGCATATAGTTTTATATAATCTAATATTGTTCAATTCCCTGCCTTTTGCCAGTCTGTTTGACTGCCTCTGTATTCTGCAGAGACAAGTGTGTGTATATATATATGGTTGAGCAACATGTACGTTTGCCCATAGACAGGCTAGACAATCTTTTCAATCCTGATTTATGCAGATAATTTTTTGAACTCATGGAAAGGGCTTTAAATAGTGCTCTCTCTATGCCCAGTTATCTGTCTTAATGATTCAGGTGTTATTCATTGAAGTAAGATAAACTGTAAAAGACACAACATAAGTGAAATTATGTCAGAATATTAACTCAGATGCAGGCAGGTATTAGAGAGGACATAAACTGCTTATTAATGCTATGAATCCATTTGCTGCATGGTAGCTGCAGTAGCAAAGAGGGAGAAGATATAGAGGGACAAGGGAGATCCAGAGATAATTCAGGCATCAGGCATTGCAGAAGATATTCTAGACCTAGAGGGGCAGATTTTAAAAGCCTACGCGTGTCCTCGGCCACGCCTCCCGGACCGCCCCCGACTGCCCAGCCACGCCCCGGACTGCCATTCCATGAACCCGGACCATCTGCCCCACCCTGTCCCGCCCCCTGTCCCGCCCCCTGCCCCCGCGTCCCGGGGCTTTACATGCACCGCCGGGCCTTTTGAAAATAGGCCCGACGCATAACCCCCCCTATTCGCGTAAATCCTCCTGCATTTACGCGCGTAGGGCGTTTAAAATCTGCCCCTATATGTTTTAGGCCTAGATTTTTCATTCCACTATAAATATAGTGGAATGAAGAGCTGCGGCCAGAAAAGGATTGGGGGGTGCGATAGTGTGTGCACTCGGTTGCATTGCAGTGGTGCATTTTCACCCACTGCGGTTGAAGCCACGGTACACACTATCTCCCCCCCCCCCCCCCCCCCCATAGCAACCCTGCAAAAGGTGTAGTTATTTCCAGCACTACTGTAGCATAACTGGGCTCAAAAGTTTTTGAAAAAAACCCTGTTAATTTTGTATTCCAATTTTGATTTTTGTTATTTTGGCCTGGATACCTTCCTTTAAATTGCTGTAAATTGATTCTTTTGAACACCACCTTTGGACTTTGTTTTGTTTATTTTTTTACCTAGTGCTGTGATTGAATGGATGGACAATGATTTGAATGCTGTCTTCTACCTGTTAATCTGATTTTGGCTTCCTTGTTCCTATTCTGGACAGTTTGCTACCTCTTGGAGATTTTTTAGCTAGATTGTGAACTCATGTTTGTAGTAGTGACAGACCATGCCAGAGGCCCTGAAAGATTTTCTTCCTCATCCCCTAAAATGGACTCAAACCCAAATCCATAGCACCCCTGATTGAAGCTATTAATACCCTCACCGGACACCGCTACCATTATAATCCTAATGTCCATTGGGAGAGGCAGAACCATCATGCATGATCTGCTCAGGAAACGTTGATTTTGGAAGTTGCAGAATACAAGTATTTTAAATAAATACACACAATTGTACAGGTTGTTGGTGACATTTCTTTTTCAATATTGTGCTCAATCCTGAAGATTGTACCTCTGAAAGAATATTCACAGAGAGGATCTAGAAAAGAGTTAGTAAAATGCATCAAAAGTCCCATGACAACTATAAGACCTACAGAAGAAAAGAGATGGGGAATATCAAGGAGATATTAAAATACTTCAAAGGCATACATGCATAGGATAAGAACATAAGAGCATGCCATACTGGGTCAGACCAAGGGTTCATCAAGCTCAGCATCCGAAGAACACAATCAATTTTTAATCGATATTAAGAATTATCTTATGCAAAGCAACTTAGTAACAAGAATAGTTTTATAGAATAATACTTATCTGATAAAAGTGTATTTTGAATGAGTTGATAGTTGTTTCACATTTTCTTGTTTGTTGAGTACAGTAATTTCTCTAGAAAAAAACAGCGTATGAACAGAAAATTATCTAATTACTGGTATTAGAGTCTGCTTATTTACGTTAGAATTTGGTAAAATTATTTTATATATGTGCACAATTTTATTGATGTCATATCATACTTAATCTTAGTATTTTAAATAAAATAAGTTTCCATATACTAGAAGTGAAGAATATTCTTGTTCTTATTATCTTTTCCTCTTCTCTCAGTCTTGAGAGATTTTACTAAGAGGGTTGTCGGCCCCTATCCCAGTGAGAGATCTGCTTGGGAGGAGGGAACTATACCTGTACCACATTCCTGAGGAAACATCTGAGTGCTTGCTGCCCTGGTCAGATATACAACTACACTAATATACCATCAACCTTGGCCTTGATAGCAGAGTCTTCTACCCGCAGGAGTGGTGGTTTAAATTTGGATTGTGTGCTCAGGCCACATCCACACATATATTGCATTTTTTATACAAGTAAGAGTTTGAAAATTCACCTTTTAGACTATAAGGGTAAGTATGCAGGGTGCAAAACTTAATTTCATTGTACATTTCAGTATACAATTCCTGCTAGCTATGCCCAGATATTTAGATGTAATCAGGCAGTTATGTATTTGCATGTATGAAAATCCCCACTCTGTTTGGCTATTTATATTTAGTCAAGTATATCGGCACAGCCATCTAAATATGGGCAGTCAAAAGGAGCAGGAATTTTCATATATGAAAATATATAACTGGGTAGAAATGTATGTGGCTAAATAATATTAAGAGGATATTTGAATATGTGATTGATGTTTAATTTTGAATTTTCACACATAACTAGTTATCATTGTTATCCACCTAAGTGGCAAAATTAAAAGTTATGCGAGGTTGATGGCCAGAATAAGAAACAAGATGGATGCATGACTGAGACACTGACTCCTGTTGTTCTTGTCCTGTTAGCTTTTTTTTGCCATTTTTCTCTCTAATAGCTCCAAAGTGCAAAGGGAAGGTGAGAGTCTATGCCCCTGAGACTTCTTACCTTGAAGGACAGCAGCTCATTACATCTTTCATGTATCCTGCTCCTGCTTTAGACAGTGGAGGTTCTTTTGTGAGAGTCGATGGAGAAATATTGACTTCTCCTAGGGAAGAGGTCTCCCTCAACCCCTGCCCACAAGCTTCACTGCTGTCTCTCAGATGTGACACTCTTCTAATGACTTTTGCAGTGCAGAAAGATGATGATCTGCTGCCTGCTCGGAAAAGGGGATGTCAAAGGCTCCGCATCTGGCATTCTATCTGGAGGAGGGCAAGATATTGTTTTACACTGGCTATTTTCTTGGCTATCTTTACTTCAAAGACTTCAAGGATAGCAAAGTTGTTCGCAGAATGTTAGGAATTATTAGGAAGGGAATGGTTAATAAAATGGAAACTGTCGTAATGCCTCTATATCGCTCCATGGTGAGACTGCACCTTAAATATTGTGTACAATTCTGGTCACTGCTTCTCAAAAAAGATATAGTTGTGATGGAGAAGGTCAGAGAAAGGCAACCAAAATGATAAAGAGGATGGAACAGCTCCCCTATGAGGAAAGGCTGAAGAGGTTAGGGCTGTTCAGCTTGGAGAAGAGACGGCTGAGGGGGGATATGATAGAGGTCTTTAAGATCATGAGAGGTCTTGAATGAGTAGATGTGAATCTGTTATTTACACTTTTAAATAATAAGACTAGGAGGCATTCCATGAAGTTAGCAAGTAGCACATTTAAGACTAATCGGAGAAAATTCTTTTTCACTCAATGCACAATAAAGCTCTGGAAATTGTTGCCAGAGGATGTGGTTAGTGCAGTTAGTGTAGCTGGGTTCAAAAACGGTTTGGAAG
Organism: Rhinatrema bivittatum; assembly: GCF_901001135.1. Classification (NCBI taxonomy): domain Eukaryota; kingdom Metazoa; phylum Chordata; class Amphibia; order Gymnophiona; family Rhinatrematidae; genus Rhinatrema; species Rhinatrema bivittatum. The sequence goes on along the minus strand of NC_042615.1, from coordinate 103,603,540 downwards.
TTTCTTGGAGGAGATGTCTATTAACTGTTATTAATCAAGTTTACTTATGGAATAGCCACTGCTATTATTTGCATCAGTAGCATGGGATCTTCTTGGTGACTGGGTAATTGCCAGGTTCTTGTGACCTGGGTTTGCCTCTGCTGGAAACAGGATGCTGGGCTTGATAGACCCTTGGTCTGACCCAGCATGGCAATTTCTTATATTCTTATGTTCCTATGTCCCAGATCCTGGTGGTTTTATGCTCCAGCCATCAAGTGAATGCTTTCCACCTCCTAAAAAGTTGGCATAGGTAAATTTAGATTCCCTATGGGAACTGATGTCTCAATTTGGCCAGGCCCTGGCTTTTTTTAACTAGCAAGTTGGATTCCTTTGTGGAAAAATTGGACCCCTTGGTTAGTTTACATGAAGTTAAATTCGGTGACCATAAAAATAAGCTTACTTTAATAAAGCAAATTTTGGCTCAGATGACTACTATACAGGCCAAATTAATTCAAGAGTGGAATGCTATCCCTAGAAATATTGGGGTAGATTTTAAAAGAAGCGCGCGCAGCCTACATGTGTGCACGCTACCCGGCACATGTACCCCCGATTTTATAACATGCACGTGCATGAGTATATCTCTTACATTTTACTTTGTGAATATCAAAGCAAAGAATTCATTTAGACTCTCTGCTATGGCTTTGTCATCCCTAAGTTCCACTTTTATCCCTTGATCATCTAATGGTCCAACTGTCTCCCTTGCAGGCTTTTTAACTCTAATGTACCTGAAAAAGTTTTTGTTATGAGTTTTTGCTTCCATGACAAGCTTATTTTCAAATTTTCTTTTTGCGTTCTTTATCAGTGCTTTGCATCTGACTTGCCAGTGCTTATGCTGTTTCCTGTTTTATTTCCCCCTCCCCACCTACTCCCTCCCCCCCAGAAACACTCCCCTCCGTTAATTTTTGTGACAGAACATAGTTCAATCCCTTATTTAGAACTTTCTGTTGTAAAGCAGTCAAAGGGTGCTCCGATAAATTAATGACTGCTGAATCTACATCCAATCCTTCTGCTCTCCCTTTGGTGGATAATTGTTTGCTGTGTACTGTGACCTTGTTCTCGGACGGTTCCATTCCGTGTTTTGGTAATTTCTGTGTCCTCATCTTCTGCCTTTCGTACTCTGTCCCCTGATTGGTGCGGGAAGCGAATAGTCCCCCGATGGACGTTCCTCATCACTTCCTGATGAACTGTCTGAGAAATTAAATGTCGCCTGTTTTGGTTTTTGGTCCTGGTTGAGCCAGGAATAAATAGGGCCTTTCTTATATTCTCCCTCATCCCTGTGAAATTTTTATTACTGCACTGCCAGGTCATGACTCCAGGGCTTCAGCCCAGACGCAGGCCTGATGCCATGCACTGACCCAGAGGCTGGATCTTGACACCTGGGCCTCTGCCTAGGCTGGAGCTGGAGCCCAGGCCCTATGCTGAGACCTGACCCGGAGGCCAGGTTGTGACTCCAGGACATCGGCCATACCCAGGTCCAACGCCATGTACCCAAACAAAGACTGGATCCCAACAACTGGGGCTCTGCCTAGGCCAGAGACTGAACCTAGACCTGACACCATGACCTGACCCAGAGGCCAGGTCCTAGTACTGGGACCACATCATAGACCCAGGCCCAAAACCATATCCTGACCCGGAGACAGCTCCCAATGTCTGCACCTTAGCCTAGGCCAGAGCCTGAGTCCAAACCCAACACTGGTACCTGACCTGGAGGCCCGGTCCTGGCAAAGAGGCCTTGGCCTGGAGTCTGTCCCAACACTGCAACCTAACCTAGAGGCCATGTCCTGACATTAGGGCCTAGGGCTAGACCCAGTCCTAAGCCGAGGCTTTAGCCCAGGTTCAGACCCTGGCCTTGGAGCACAGGCCTGGGAGCTCCTCTTCTCGTCCTTTTCTTTCTTCAGCTCTTCAATATCAAATGACAGCATCCACTGGGTTCATGCCAGAGTTAATTAACTCTGACACATTCGCCCCAGAAGACAGTACTATTTTGATGTTTAATATTAAGAACGACCACCAGGAAAAAGATCTAGGTGTCCTAGGAGACAATACATTGAAATTGTCAGTTCAGTGTGCTGAGGTAGTCAAAAAATCAAATGTTAGGAATTATTAGGAAGGGAATGATGAATAATGATGAATAAAATGGAGTCTGTCATAATACCTCCGTATCACTAAATGGTGAGACCTTACCTTGATTATTGTGTAGATTGCTGGTTACTGCATCTCAAAAATATATAGTTGCACTGGAGAAGGTACTTAGAAGGCCAACCAAAATGGTAAGGGGGATGGAATGACTTCCCTATAAGGAAAGGCTAAAGAGGTTAGGGCAGCTCAGTTTGGAGAAGAGACAGCTGAGGGGGAATATGATAGAGGTCTTTAAAATCATGAGAGGTCTGGAAAAGGTAAATGTAAATCATATAATACAATGAATCAGATAATACAGTGACTAGGGGGCATTCCAATAAAATAGAAAGTAGCACAAAGAAAATAAATCAGAAAAAAATATTTTTCACTTAATGTAGAATTAAGCTCTGGAATTCTTTGCAAAAGGATGTTGTTAAGGCAATTTGCATAGGTGGGTTATAAAAAGTTTGGGCAAGTTCCTGGAGGAGAACTCTATAAACTGTTATTAATCAAGTTGACTTAGGAAATAGCCACTGCTTATTACCTGCATTAGTAGCATGGGATCTACTACTTGCCAGGTACTTGTATTCTGGATTGGCCATTGTTTGAAATAAGATGCTGGGCTTGTTGGACTCTTGGTTTGACCAAGTATGGCTACTTCTTATGTTCAGATTGGTTTGAATTGTCCATTTGTTTGAAACTAATGTACATCCTTACAGGAAGAGTTTAAAAGTGTTGCTTATTCAAAAATGGCTGCATACACATGCATGTGGGCAGTGCATGAGCAACATGAATTTTAAGAGCTTGGAAAGTACATGCATACATACCTGTGCACACATCATGAATAAGGAGGCAGAAAAAGGGTGGGGCATGGGTGTTCCAGGATGGGGCCAAGACTTGAGCACATAACCCCTGAATTTTGCAAGGCTGAATATGGCAATGCACACCATGTTACCTGCATAACTTTACTACTGCTTCTGATAAGGCAGAAGTCTGGAGGAGAGAGAGAGAGAGAGAGTGAGAAATATCTGACACTTTCTATATATCTCCCACTTTAAGAGGGGTGCTTTCAACTCAGGGTGTTTTTTTTGGTGAAGCAGTATTACATTGGTCTGCTTAGGATGCAAAGCTAGACTCTTGTAATACCGCCCCACCCAAAAATCAACCACCCTGAGTTAAAAGTACCCCTCTTACAGTGGGAGATATATAGAGCGTCAAAATGTTTCTTTAGCAGAGACTCCCTCTCCCTATCCACCTCCCCCTCCCCATGGTCACTTGTGATTATGCATGGCAGGGGTATTTTAAATGATATGGATGTGCTTGCACACACAATATAAAATTAAGCTTATGTGCTGGGTGCATGCACACTCCTTTTAAAATGTACTTATTTTTGTGTTGTTATTGATAAACGTGATAACACCAAGTTAATCCAATTGGTAAAGATACCAGTAGATCATTATATTAGGTCATATAAAAAATAATCTCTCTTTTTTTCTGTGTCTATGATTAGGTGTTCATGAGGACTTCCTTTAATATAGAAATACATTTATAATAGGATATCATTTCAGTCTTTACTGCCCAAACATTAGAATTTCCAATCTTGTCACCCAAAAGCAAAATATTGTAACAGTTGGCAAGGATTGGTATATCATTCATTATTAATTTCATGTTGCATCTAGATAATAGTTTATCTGATACTCAAGAACCCTTATGAAATTTATTCCTGTCAGGAGAATAGAAAAGTAATAGGAAACAACTTAGTGAAACAAAATACAGTTCTTGCTTCTTTGCCAAATGAGTATTCCTGTAACTGCTCTTAACAGTGAATTGAGTCATCAGATGTAGGAAATTCTTACATGATGTTAGCTATCTAAAAGATAAATAGCTCCAGGTAAATGCTTTCTGTTATCATTTGAACTTCAAGATATAGTAAATTGAATGACGGGGTTTACTTATTATTCTGCTATGTATATATAGTCAAAATATACTCTGATGTTCTATTGAGCTTACCACAGCAACTTGTGGTACCGAGCATTTTAAATAGTGAATCAGTAGATGGCATAATGGAAGAGAGAAAGGCTTTGTCACCTCATGCTATAACTCATTCTGATCCTGAGTCATGATTATGTACATATAATCATTTCAATGAAAATATATCACAAGAATATGGGGGTGATTTTCAGAACATATTTATCTGGCTAATTACCAATTTACAAGGGTAAATTTTCTATTTGAAATTTTCACAGCACTTATCTATAGAAGTATACATAGGGATCAACGTTATACATTCTTTTAGCTGGACAAAAAGTAGGTGAGTCTGAGGACATAGGGCCTCATTTCCCAAGCCGCTCACACACGATAAGGGACCTTTCGCACGCGAAAAGTCCCTTATCACGTGCGATACCAGGATGGGGGCAGAGTTGGGGCGGAGTCAGCCCCAGAAGAGGAGGAGTCGGGGCGTCACCAGGGCCGACTCTGTGCCGATGCCGTGGACAGCAAAAAGATAGGTGCCTTTTCGCTGCCTATTTCGCTCCCAATAGCTACACCTCCTATGGTGGCACTATTGGGTCTGTGTTGCCCCTGTGACATAGTAAGGGCAAAGGCTATCGGCGCCATTTTGAATACTGGCAACTGATGGCCCGATTGCAGGAGATCACTCCAGGACCCCTGCTGGACCACCAGAGACTTTTGGCAGAGACACTTTTATCATTGGACAGAGCTTCTTGCAGAGAGAAGCAGTGCACTTTATACCCAGTTTAAGACACATTGGGACACCTGATGGCTATAAAAGAGCACTCTTAACAGTGCATAGAGCTTCTTGGGGAGAAAAGCAATGCACTTTCACCAGTTTTTAGACCTTGTTGGTGGGACACCCCCACTGGATATGGAAAAGTGCTCTTCCCAGTGCATGGAGCTTTTTGAGGACTGAAGTGGTGCACTATTGTCTGACTTGAGACCCCAGTATTGGGACACCACTTATGGACATGGCAGGACATTCTTGTTAGTGTACAGGGCTTCTCAGAGCTTCTTTGATACAAAGTGAGGGACACAGAGAATTTTCTGGACATATGCAGGGCACTTCAGCCAGGTTTGGGACCTCTGTAACTCATGGGAGAGTGCTCTTCCTGGTGCATAGATCTTCTTACAGACAGAAGTGGTACAAATTCACTCTGTTTAACATCTCAATGTCTGGACACCCCTACCAGCCATAGAGAAGCACTCTTACCATTGCACAGAGCTTCTCTGGGACAGATGAAATGTGTAAAGCAAATTTTCCAGAAAGAAATGGGGCCTTTTAGCCCAATTTGAGAACCCACTGTTGGGGAAAACACTGCCAACTGTGGAATGTCGCTTTTCTTCAGTGTATGGTGCTTTTTATGAAAGGGCTGCACAATTGTCTTATTTGAAACCCAAGTGTCAAGACATGCCTACTAGCCATGAAGGGGTCTCTTACCAGTCCACAGAGCTTCTTGATAGGAAATGCAATGCACATTAGCCTGTTTTGAGACACTGCAATCAGGACACACCTGACGACTAAGTAGGGGTGCCCTTTCTGGTGCACGTATCTTCTTCCAGGCAGTTGTGGGCTGCCTCTTCCCAGTTTGACAACCTTCCTGCCATGGACTGGTGCTCCTCCCAGAGTACAGAGCTTCTTTGGGACAAAATTGAGGTGTATGAAAGTTTTTATGGAAATAACTGAGAACTTTATTCCATTTTGAGACTCTGCTGTCAGGACAACTATTCAGGGACAGGGAGGGGCACTCTTCCTGATGTACAGAATTTCTTCCTGCCAGAATCAGAGCATCTTCTCCTGGTGTGAGACCTCAATGTTGAGATATCACTGCCATCCACGAAGGAAAGTTTTTAGTGGTGCATTGGGGCTTTTTTGAGACAGATGTGAGGTTCACAGAGATTTTTCCAGACAGAACTGGAAACTTTAGCCTCATTTGAGACCCCCACTGTTAGGAAACCTTGCCGAATATGGAGATCTGGTCTTCACAATGCACAGAGCATCTTATGCACAAAAGTGATGCACTTTCACATAGTTTGAGACCCAAACGTAGGCACACCCCGGTCAGCAATGGAAGGCACGCTTCCCATTTCACAGAGTTTCTTGCAAAAAAAGGGGTACAGCTTCACCCAGTATGAAACTAAGATGTTGGGACATGTCAGACAGTCATAGAGTGACTGGCATGCCCAGAGCTTCTTACAGAGAGAAGTGGTGCACTTTAGCCCAGTTTGAGACACCACTATTTGGACACCCTTGTTGGTTGAGGAGAGGCACTTGTACAATTACACAGAGCTTTTTACGCTGAGAACCAAGGTGCTTTAGCCTGATTTGACACTTCATTGGAGGAAAACACCTGCTGGCCATGGAGGGGTGCTCTTCCTAGTGTACGGAGATTCTTGCAAAGAGAAGCAGTGCTCTTTAGCAAGGCTTGTGGTACACACCCCACCTGCAGCCATCCCGCACATGGGACCATTCACCTGCATAGTTCCTCAGTGGGTCCCAGGACGACCTCCCTCACGGTGGTTGATAGTCCAGCTAGGCCCCGGCGGTCCACAGCGATGGTCACTGAGCCTTCCACTGTGTGCCAGGCCTCACGTCTTCCTCCATGCTAGCCATGCCCATACGTGTGCGCGCGCAGCCTGCCCCAAGACTTGTAGGGCCAAGGGTGGGACTGGGTCCGCGGCATATCCTGATTGAGCTACGATATAAGGATGCTCCTAACTGGACTTCCTTGCTGTGGTGTAGTGCCTAAGGTGAAGAGACCTTGATCCAAAGGTTGTGGGTTCAAGTACCACTCTTGGTGCTTCCTAGAATTGATTCCTTGTTTGTGGGTCCCAGCCCACACATCCCTGAATCCAAAAACACTCAGTTTGAAACTTGTGGGTCCCAGCTCCTACTTCAAGGTTTCTAAGAATATGTGGAACTGGAATATATCTGCCTTGATCAGCTGCTTGCCCCAGACTTTGCTTCTATTGATTGGTTCTGTCCCTGGATGGTCTTCTGTGTTCCTGCCGGAGACGTGTCCCAGCAGGATGAAGATGGAGCACTGCTTTAGATTAGTTGCTAGATTGTCTTCGTGCTTGTTCCTAGTCTCATTCCAGGATTGCTCTATTCCTGAGTCTCTGTCTGTTCCTGTGTTTGTCTATCTGCCTTCCCAGGTAGTACCCTTGGACTGACTTCTCATACTGACCTCAGCTTGTTCTTGACCTGTCTGCCTGTCTACAACCCTTGCTAGTTCCTGACTTGTCTGTCTGCCGCCTGCCTCAAGGACTTCAGCCTTTTCCTGATCTACTTGTCTGTCTGCCACCAGCCTCAAGGACATCTGATCCTTGCTTTTGTGACCACTCCTCGGACTGATTTATGGACATTGGCCTTTCACCTGCCTGACCACGCTTCCAGATTCTGGCTCTGCTCGTTGCTGTGTCATCACCAACTCTGTTCTGGTTCCCCTTGTTCCAGCTTGAACATGACCGCGCTCCTTCTGTGTCTGTGGGCACGCCGGACTATCGTTCTCCCAGGATACCTTGTGAGGCCCACCTAAGTCCAAGAGGCCTGGGTCCCTATGGGCTCCTCCAGGTAGGACCTCAGGCTTCCAGTGGTGAAGCTCTACCTACACTCTGTCTCCTTCAGTGCTCCCACCCTGGGGCCAGTTACCTCCTGTTTCCTTTCAGGAGCCATTCCACCCTTGCCCCAGGCCAAGGGTCCACCCCCGAGTGCAAAAGCTTGAGATCAACAATCATAAATCCCCCTGCTGGCAGTGGGTTAGAGGACTTCCTGGTGCACAGAATTTCTTCCAGAAAAAAGAATGGCACCCTCTCCTGGTTTGAGACCCCCAATGTCAGGACATCCCTGTGACCATGAAGGGTCACATTTTCCAGGCATGGAATATCATGAAGTTTCTTTTAGATAGAAGTGTGATGCACAAAGATTTTTTTAGAGAGAAGCTGGACAGTTTAGCTCAGTGTGAGACTCTAGCCTCAGGATATTCCTACCTACCAAGAAGAAATGTTCTTACTGATGCTAATACATTCTTACTACAAGAATCAGGGCATCTTCTTCTGGTTTGAAACTCTTATATTAGGACACCCCTGATGGCTATGGAGGGCACTCTTCCAATTGCTCAGAGATTCTTGTGGATAGATATTCACCTTCATCCAGGTTTGTGAACCTAATGTTGAAACAGTCCTGTAGCCAATGGAGGGGTATTCTTACTGGTAAATGGAGCTTTCACCATCCATTTAGTGATTATAATATAAGAATATTAGATTTGACATACTGGGTCAGACCAAAGATCCATCAATCCCAGTATCCTGTTTCCAACAGTGCCCAATTCAGGTGACCAGTATTTGACAGATCCAAGAAGGTAAATAGATTTTATGCTGTTATCCCAGGAATAAGTCATGTAGTTCCCCAAGTTCTTCTTTATAATGTTTTATGAACTTTTTTTAAGGAACTTGCCAAAACATTTTTTAAACCCACCTACTCTAACATCTTTTACCACACCCTGAAGCAACACATTCTAGTGCTTAATTATGCATTGAATACAAAATATTTTCTCCTAATTGTTTTAAATGTATTCACTAGTAATCTCATTATGGACCTGCGCGCGGGTGTACATATGTGTGCGCTACCCAGCACACACACATGTACACCCAATTTTATAACTTGTGTATTCAGGCATGCGCAAGTTATAAAATCGGGAGTTGGCGCACGCAATGGGGTGCACACTAGTGCACCTTGCACGCGCCAATGCCCGTCGGCTTCCTCCGTTCCCTTACCCCTAACCTAACCTTCCCACCCCTTCCCCTAACCTTTCCCTCCCTTAGCCCTAGTCTAACCCCCGCCAAAATTCTTATCAAACCTTTTATGCCCACCTGGAGGCAGGCACAGGTTGCGCTGCCGGCATGCAATCTTCTGACACAGCGGCAAATGGCCATTGTGTCGGAGGCCTCTGGCCTCTGGTCCTGCCCCTACCTCGCCCTACCTGCAGGGTGTGGGCAGGATGGACTGCCCTATCCTGCCCACACCCTGCCCCCACACCACCCCTTTTTGCAAATCTCAGGACTTTGATGCGTCTTGTCGATTTTTGCGCGTAGAGCTTTTAAAATCTGGCCCGATGTGTCATCAAAATTTTTGAAAGCATAAATAACTGATTTGCATTTGTCTGTCCACTACACTCATTATTTTATATTCAGTACCTTTATCATATCTCTCTTCAGCTCTAACATCTTTAACCATTCCTTTATTAGGAAGTCATTTCATCCCCTTTATCAATTTAGTCGCATTTCTCTGTACCTTTACTTATTCTGTTATATCTTTTTTGAGATGTGGTAACCAGAATTGCACACAATTCTCATGGTGTTGTCACACCATGAAGAGATGCAGAGGAATTATGATATACTATATTTTATTCTCCATTCCTTTCCTAATAATTCCTAGTATTCTATTTGCTTTCTTGGCCACTGCTGCACACTGAGCAGAGGATTTTAACATATTATCCATGATGATGCCAAGATCATTTTCCTTGGAGGTAACTCAAATTGTGGAGAAACTTCCATTGTATAGGTACAATTTGGGTTGATATTCAATACATGCATCACTTTGTTCTTGCCCATATTAAATATTATTTGCCATTTGGATGCCTAGTCTCCCAGTCCTGCAAGGTCCTCTTGCAACAATATTCTTGATATTTAACAACTTAGTAATTTTGTATCATCAGCAAACTGGATCATCTCAATTGTGGATCCCATATCTAGGTTATTTATAAATATGTTAAAAAGCAGTAATTGCAGTACAAATCATTGTGGCACTCTACTGCCCCCCTTTCTCCATTGAGAAAATTGACCATTAGCCATACTCTCTGTTTACTATCTTTTAACTAGTTTTCAACTCACAATAGAATATTGCTTCCTATCCCATGGTTATTAACTTCCTCAAGAGTCATGAGGTACTTTGTCAAACATTTTCTGAAAATCTAGATATTCTATATCAACTGGCACACTTTTATCCATATTTTTGCACACCTTCAAAAAACTTGTAGCAGATTGGTGAGGCAAGATTTCCTTTGGCTAAAACCATGTTGGCTTTGTTCCATTAAACTATATCTATTTATATATAAAGTATTTTTTTTTTTATAATAGCTTCAAACATTTTGCCCAGTACTAGCACCAAGCTCACCAGTCTATACTTTCCAGGATCACATATGGTTCCTGTTACGAAGGGGCCTCGAAAGGCCTTGCATTCTGTTGAGAAGGGGTGTTTTAGTGTGCCCTTGGGCCTCAGCCCGGCCCCAGACGTGTCCAGAACCAACCCGAGGGTTGACGGCGTGCTCCAGCATGGCTGATGGGCTGACCCTCTGCCAGACCTGCAAGCTCCCAAGGCCAATATCAGGATGATGTTGGGAGTTGAATGGTCCTCCGACCATTCCGAGCCCTTTCGCACCTGCTGTTTGGAACAGCATGGAGCAGCAGGCCTGGCCTGAGGTTGAGGGCAGACGGAGGCCTTGACACCTAGACAGGACTATGATGGATGCGACGGCATCACGGATGAAGATACTCAGGTTGATGCAACGGCATCATGGACGAAGACACTTGGGTTGATGCAATGGCATCACAGATGAGACTTGGAACTTGACAACAACTGGGAGGAAGGACACTGGCACTGTCTCTCAGGGTGCCCTACTCAGCCCACCTGCAGGACTGAGTTGCGGACCACCCTGTCCCACTACGCACCCTACATAGCCCTAAGAGGCTGGTCACGGACCACGAGGAGAGCGGGACAAGCACAGGGAAGATCCAGGCAAGGAGGAATTCCAATGACAGAGCCAATGTCATCCGAAGCTTCACTTATGACTGGCGGGAACAGAGGCTCAAGAGCACAGGGACCAATCCCACCTGCAGGCCGCTCCATTCTCGGGCACGACATCATCCGAGAACCACAGCTCTACAGGAACAAAAGGCTCAGGAGCACCAGACGAAGACGCAGGGAAGAACATCCTGGAAGGCAGGCACATCAGGAGGTGGAGGATCATGACGGAACATCAGGACATGGTCAGGGACCTCAGGCAAGACATCAAGACACGAAGACGTGGTACGAAGGCAGACGAGACGAGGAGCTCCACGAAGAACAGGAGACCTTACAAGGCTCTGGCAGGCAGGAGCCTCCAGAGGGATGTCACTCCGATGCAAGGCACCAACAGACTGAAGGAGCAGCCCTTTATAGGGCTGGGAGAGGATGTCCCATTAAAGGTGAGGCAAGCACACTTCCTGTGTCTGGCACTTTAAATCCAATGAAGAGGTGTGCGCCGGCCCCTAAGAAGCAAGCAGGAGGCTGTGCAGGACTGCGGACAGTGGCCTGCACCAACACAGAGACGCAGAGAAGGCAGGGCTGGCCTGAACGCAGGCCCTGACGTCGGCAGCGGCTCCAGCTGCTTCAGGAGACCCCTGTGGCGGCTCCAGCCACCTGGAGAGACCGGGGCTTGCGGCCTAGTGCCGCAAAGGCGAAGCAACTTTGGCAGTGGCCTCTGGCCGCAATGGAGGGCAGGAAAGTCCGTGGCTCCAGCCGCGGTGAAGAGGACAAATTCGGGCGGCCTCTGGGCCGCGAGAGGCAGGTGAGACCGCGGCTCCAGCCGCGTTGAAGAGGCCCGACGGCGGCATCCAGCTGCATTGGATGAAGAAGCAGGGATGGTGAGTGAGCCTGCTCGTGGGGGAACCTGTGGACAGCGCAGTTAATAACAGATCCATTTTAAAAACCGTTCTTCTGTTGGTCACCCTCCAATCTTCAAGAACCATAGATGATTTCAAAGAGAGCTTATAAATTACCATGGGTGTGCAGTTGTTAGAAATGAAATGATATTTCCTATTTCATTTCATTTCATTGATCTAAAAAAATGATAGAAACCCCCCCAAAATTTTGTGTTTTATTCCTTTTCTTTTTTGGGGGGGAATGCCAGCCTCCAGCACTCAAAGGAGGGGTGAGATATTTTGATCTGGGAGGCTGCTGATCTCACATCTAATTTTTACAGCTGAACTGCAATTAAAATAAAAGATTATAAGTGAAGTAATTAGGTTAAAAATTAAATGTAAAATCACTATGTCTGAGGTCAGGGGGGCCTTAGAGGGACTCCTGAAATTTTTAAAAGGTCCAGTTGAACTTTAACCATTCCTATTCCAAAAATAATAAAACTACCTCCAAAACAATTAAATCAATAAAATCAATATTGGAGAACATGAAGTGTGATGTAGGAGACCCTTAATATGACCCCAGATGGGTTTTTCAGAGTTTAAAATTGATTAGAAGCTGGCATTTTATAGCATACAAATAAAATGGTTAAAAACAATTACAATGGAGAAAATAATTTAAACAGAGAGAAGCGGGCACATGTGAAGAGATAAAAGAACTCAACTATGTTTTTATTAGTTAATGAAAAACACCCAGAAAAATGATTTTAACACTGATTGAAATCCCATCATTGACAGTCATAAACTGGGGGAAAAGTTCATTACAAAATAATAAGGGTGGGATTTTAAAAACTCTAAGGGCGATGCGCATAAAGCCACGGGACGTGTCTAAGTCCCAGGGCTTGCAAAAAGGGGTGGCTGGGGACGGGGCCAGAGGCCTCTGACACAGCGGCAATTTGCTGCTGTGTTGGAGGATCGCGTGCTGGCAGGCTGCTGGCGCATGCAACCTGCATGCCAACAGGCAGGCACTAAAGGTTTGATAAGAATTTTGGGAGCGTAGAGTAGGGCTCTGATTTTGGAGCGGCCTGGGAGGGAACGGGGGAAGCCTGCGGTCGTTGGTATGCGCAAGGTGCACTAGTATGTACCATGTTGCACGTGCCGACCCCCGATTTTATAACTTGAGCATGCCTGCGTGCGCATGTTATAAAATCAGGCATACATGTGTGCACGCTGGGTAGTGTGCGCATATGTACGCCAGTGAGCAGGTCTTAAAATATACCCCTAAGAGTTTGACTGACAAAGTCTGTGAATGAGAGTTTTGGGACAAGTTATTTACGAAGACAGGTGAAATGTATCTCATATCTGTAGGCATTTATAATCATAAGATGAATCCTAGTAAAATTAAGATTGGTTCATTGACAAAAAACATTTTATTCACTAGCAGAGACAAACATTTCTGGGAAGAGGCCTGCCAAACTGTGCATGAATTGTAACTGCAATGTAATAGGCAATCACAAAGCCTATGGCTTAAACTGAACTTCCCAGCAAAAGAATTTTAGTATGGGTGGTACCCCAAAAACATTTTGTGGCATTTTTGTGAAGTGTTTATGGGCCATTTTGGGTCCACTCTGGGATCATTGTTTTTTCTTTTTGTTTAAAATTTGTATTTTTTTTTAAATAACCCTCCCAAAACCCACCCATACCTTTTCCATTTATTTAATAACTACCACATTAGCAGAGCCCCCAGCCCACCATCCCAACCTCCTAAGACTCACCTAAAGTCCAAGGTGAACTAGTGGGGTGCCAACGAGTGATATCCCACTCCTGTATTGGCGGCTGTCATTATTCAAAATGGTATCATGGCCCTTTGCCTTTACCATGTGACAGAACTGCTGGTGCCATTGGGAAGTTCCTGTCACTTGTTAAGGGCAAAGGGCTGCCGGGCCTGGTGCTGAAGATCACTCTCAGGCCCCCTGCTAGACCACCATGGACTTTGGATGAGTCTTGAGGGGTCAGAAGGGTGGGCAGGGGGCTCTGCTGGTGAGGGGTTTATATTTAAATATTTGGAAAGGCTTGTGGTTGGTTTTTTTTTTAATATGATATATTTTTAACCACCCCCCTCAAAAAAAAAAAATTGAAAAACCACATGGAATTTTATGGGTTCCCCTTTGTTTTTTTTTTTATTCAAGAAATGCAACACAATAGGAAGTAACATCTTTATTTCCTATTTCCTTTCAAATGACTATCCATCCCTACATTTTAGTGTTAAAAGCTGAACTAGATCTCCCAAGTAAACTCGAAAGATCTGATGTGACAAATTGCTGAAAGAAAGCAAGGACACATATGTCAGAAAAGATCTGAGAAAGAACCTCAGGGGTTAAGGAATCACATGAGTAGAAAACGATTATATAAATTGCAGCATTATCTACACAGGTACCATCGCTGCAGTGATATTGAAAAGTTATACTCATATGTACAGACAGAAAAAAGGGAGTGAGAATGATAAAACATCTGTAACACCTACATTATTGCTACATGAACATATATTGCACTTATTCCCTCCAATGACTTAAGAATAAGGATAGTTGCTTATCCTTTTATTTCTTCCCTGAAAGCTAGCAAAAGTATAAAAAGGCTACAAGAATACATATAGGGAACTCAATGTAGACACATCATCAGAATAACTTCATGGAGACAGTAGATAAGGTCCTTTCTCTATTTCTTTTAATTAAAGTATAGGGAACATTCTGACAGCAGAAGAGGGAATCTCCAGACAGCACGTTCTTCAGAAGACAGAAGATACAGAGAGAAGACACTCAAGCCACACTGTTAAATGTTGAATCACCAGTGGCAAGCGTATGAGTCTTTGTAGTCAAGTGGTACTCTCCAGCAGCATACGGAAGCCACATTCCAGAAGCAGAACATCTTAAATGAAAACGCCAACTGGAAAAAGGGTTGTGAGAAAGAAAGCAGAAATAAAAATAAAGGGGCGGATTTTCAGAGCCCTGCTCGCCTAAATCCGCCCAAATCCGGGCGGATTTAGGCGAGCAGGGCCCTGCGCGCCGGTGAGCCTATTTTACATAGGCCTACCGGCGTGCGCAGAGCCCCGGGACTCGCGTAAGTCCCGGGGTTCTCCGAGGGGGGCGTGTCGGGGACGTGTCGGGGGCGGGCCCGGTCGTCACGGCGTTTAGGGGGCATGTCGGCAGCGTTTTGGGGGCGGGTACGGGGGGCGTGGCTATGGCCCAGGGCGGTCCGGGGGCGTGGCCGCGCCCTCCGTACCCGCCCCCAGGTCACGTCCCGGCACGCAAGAGGCCCGCTGGCGCGCGTGGATTTACGCCTCCCTCTGGGAGGCGTAAATCCCCCGACAAAGGTAAAGGGGGGGCTTAGACAGGGCCGGGTGGGTGGGTTAGGTAGGGGAAGGGAGGGGAAGGGAGGGGAAGGTGAGGGGAGGGCAAAAGGAAGTTCCCTCCGAGGCCGCTCCAATTTCGGAGCGGCCTCGGAGGGAACGGGGGTAGGCTGCGCGGCTCGGCGCACGCCGGCTATACAAAATCAATAGCCTTGCGCGCGCCGATCCAGGTTTTTAGCAGATACGCGCGGCTCCGCGCGTATCTACTAAAATCCAGCGTATTTTTGTTTGCGCCTGGAGCGCCAACAAATGTACGCCTATGCGCGCTATTTGAAAATCTACCCCAAAGGCCTTAACAAATAAATACACCTACACAGACAGAGAGGAAATGACTGAGTTAAGGAAATAGAGGAAAAAACCGACATCAGACAAATAAAAGGAAGAGCAGGAATAATTTATTACACAAAAACCAATATCTATATTTACCTGGCAGTTCTATAGTGAACAACAGAAACATTTGGAAAAACAACTGAAAAAACAAAGACGCAGGTTCTTCTCAATAGCATAAGATCGTCATACTCAAATGTCTGTACTGAAAAAATATCAGAAATTAGGAAAACATTTTTATTTCAGCAGCCAGAGTACTGGTTATGATAATTTAAAAAACTTAAAAGAAACAAATGAGCTCTAAATATATTTTTGTTTTTGATTATTTGTTCAAATGTTAATTGGTCTTGCTTCACATAAACAATTGCTATTAATTTTCAATAGTTAACTCAGAAAGGAAACTTTAAATGTTTGATTCTTTTATCATTGTGATTCCATCTGATTTTAATTGAAGACCCTGATTTTCCTTTCTACCTCTGGGAGCTGACTGGGTGGACTCTGGGCCCCTTTATCCTTTAGGAAGACCCAGTAGGAAGCAGAGTACTATTTCCTAGCTCCTACTTTTATTATACCACCCAGTGATTCCACTCATAAAATCTGAAATCCCATTAAGACTAATTGCTTCCTTGGGGAAGTCACTGTACAGGAGGACATGTTTAGAATAGCTATGACTCTTTTAAGGTAGGCAAATGCCTTATCATCTAATTAGTAACACTCGGGAATGGATGAATGAGATTTCCACTATCCCTACCTGCTATCTAATGAAACAACCAAGGGAATGGGCTTCATGAAATCATCAGGGAAAGAAGACCTTGTTCAGCTTGACTCTAATCTGCTAATGTGAAGAGATATCAAAGGTTAAGGATAAGTGTGAGGCCTTTGGGGCAATGGTGAAATACCACTACTCTTATTGATTTTTCACTTACCCAGTGAGTTGAGAGAGGCAGGCCTGGATTGGCCCTCAATTTTGGATCCATGCATGCATGCATGCTGGGTCTGTGTCATGATTGGATTGTAGTGGCATTACTACATCATGTACACATCTGGCACTAACATAGCTGTAACTATAAAAGTGTTGTAAAGCAATATAATGAATATATATATTCATGTAGCATAACGGCTATATTGTTCCTCTACCATTTCTCTAAACCATATAAATAGTCTTCCGGTCCACTGTAACTTCTCTCTTTCAGTGGTCACCACTGTGTGACTCGTTCCAAAGTCAGTGATCATTGGGGAATTTGATTGACGTGATCTATACCTGTCAAACTGTAATGCAGTGTCCTAAGGTGAGCTCATGGAAAACAGAAACCTTCTGTGGAGCTCAAGGCCAAATGCTCACTTGATCTTGATTTTCAGAATAAAAGTGAGACCTTATGATCCTTCTAAATTTTGGGGTTTTAAGCAGGAAGTGTCAGAAATGTTACTACATGGATAACTGGCTTGCAGCCAAGCATTCACATTAATATTACATTTTAATCATTCAATATTAGCTCTTTATATCATTGTAAAACAGAATTCACCATGCATTGGATTGTTCACCCACTACTTGGGGATGTAAGCTGGGTTTAGACCATTATGAGAAAGGGTAATTGTACCATATTGCTGATATGTTACTACAATAGTAATCCTGATGAGGTTCAGACATTTTGTGAATGTGTTGGGCAGAGGTGCCAATGGGGCAAATCTACCTTCTATGGAATTATGACTGAACACCTCTAAGTCAGAATTCCCTCTGAATGGAATGATACCACAGTGCTACAGAGTCTTGGTTAGCCTGGGATACCTGGCCATCTGGTCAAAGAGTAGAACCACTTTCCTCAGGACCAAGTGTCTTTCTACTGTAGTGCATCACTTTGTGAGGATCCTGGTCTAAATCATTAGTAAATGATGTATTTCTGTGTCAAGGTTTTGAATGTGAATTGATTAGTAGATTGTAACTCCCCAAAAAATTTATTTGGGTGCTTGGTTATATAAGGTTTCATACATGACAGAGCAGCTACCTTGCTGCAATCTACTGAAAGTCATCCCTTGAGCCAAGCTTTTTGTCTTCTGCTCCAACCCAGATTTGAAATCATGCCTCCTGCATGAGGATGATGGTTAGGATCCAGCAGAGAGGGAAGCACTCTGTCAGGAAAGTGCTTCAATAGTTGTATTTCTGCCACTGTGACTTAAGAGAACAAAATGATCTAGGACAGAATGGCTGCTAGAGAGCCTGATCCTTTGTAAGGAGGATGTGGGGGCTTAATAGTCAGCCACAGGGAATAAAAGAACCAGATGGCCAGAGAGTGTGATCCTTTGTAAGGTGGGTGGTGGTGCTTTATAGTTAGTCACCAGAAATAAAACAATCACATGGCTGGAGAGCATGATCATTTGTAAGGTGGACTGGGTGCTTAATAGTTGACTACCAGAAATAAAAGAATCAGGGAGCCAGAGAGCATGATTCTTTATAAGGGAGATGGAAGACTTGATAGTCACCAGAAATAAATGAATCAGATAGCTGGAGAGTTGGAGAGAGTGTGATCATTTGTAAGGTGGATTGGAGGTTGCAGGGGCTTAATAGTTGGTAAGAACAGGTTGTCCGCACAGGTGTTTAATGCTTGCCTTCTCAGAGTAGGTACCAAAAGGAGAAAAATATGGGGAACATAAGAAAGATCTTATTGGTTTATGTTAAATGTAATCCCCAAGAAATGAAAGAGGTATGGTGATTTTAAAATAACAGCATTTCCTTTACAATTTTTTGAGTGCTGGCAGTTATTGTTGTTTGGCATGGAAGGATTACTATGTTATAACTGTAACAAGTTTTTCATGGCTTTCTGAAGGCAAAGCCCACACTGAACACGCATAAAAGGCCCAATACCTTATGGTTTCCAAGTGATTTTTTTTTTTTTTTTGCTTTCTTGCAGGGTTTTCTGGTGGCAGCCCAGCAGTGCATGTAAATGTAATATGTGCTAATATACATGTTGCAAGTGATATTTTTACCTTAGAAGACAGAACTTTGATTGTCATTTATAAACCCATTTTTCCTTCTCTAGCAGATACGTACATGAATATTGCAAAATTTTATCTAAGCAAATTGGTGTTAGAGCCCAAATTCATAGCCTCTCTTTGCTACCTATTTCAGAGTTTTCTGGAATTATACTTTACTTAAAGCTTCTTGTTTGCAGGTGCCCTTTCACACCAATCATGTATGCTTAATACATATAAGTTATGCCATTTACACTGCTTGCTATTGAATAGCTGGCACCCTCCTCTCCTACATACAACTTGTTCCCTGAACAAGGGTGATTGACCTGCTGTATTTCTGTTATGTTTGGGAAAAATTGCCCTTTGATACCATGGCTGTTATTTATTTTACAACTCAAGTTCTGACAGTTACTTACTGTGTATTTACCATTTATTGGCCTCTTTTGTGTCATCTTTCCTGGCAATAGGTTCATATCCTTTTTGTCTCTCTCTAACAATAGATTTTCTGCCAGCTTTCTTTTGAACTGCTTATCATAGCTCAACCAAGTGTTTCTCCATTATGTTCCATAAACATTGTAAATTATGTCCTGATATTTAAACAGCACACAACATTTTTCTTGGAATTTTTCAGCTTGCATCTTATTTTCAGTGTCTTTTATCCACAGATTGTTATTGCTGCTCTCAGTTGAGTACCCGACCTCTGTTGTAATTGGTACTTACACTAACTGCAAACTGTTCCTCTCTTGTATACTGATGAATCTGCTATTTCTTGATTCCTTTGCTATACTCCCCTTGCTGCCCCAGATTAACTTCTGTTTCTGGGCAGATAATAACCTATTCATGAAAGCTCTCTGGGTTTGTCCCATCAAAATGTTCTTTTTTCTACTTTTCCTCTTCTAACATCCATCGACCAGTTGCTTGCAGCCACCTTCTCTCTCAGCATCTTACTGGAGGAGACTGTTTTGTTGCTTCTTGTTGAGGCCAATCTTTCACTTTAATTCATGATTCAACTACTCCTGCCAATGTTAATCATCTTTTTTGTTAAATGAGAGTCTTGAATGCTACTGTTCTCTGGTAGAGAGACGTATAGGCATACCGGGCCATAAATTCTGGTGAATATCAGTGGCACAGAGTCACCATACTGTACCCTGCTTTGCTATTTCCGGTGGTCTGCCTTCTCTCCACTTGCTATTTGCTAATAGTGTACAATATTTGCCAAAACAAAAAATAAATGAAAAGTTTTTGTGTTTTCGTTAGGCCTGTGCATTCATTCCAGGTAAAACAAACTGAATTTAAAATGACTTGTACCAGATTTGACTACTATGGATGTGCAGCCCCCAATTTTTTGTTTTGGTTCATTTCTTTGTTTGGGGGTTTTTTTGTTTGGTTTGTTTGCAAAAATGAAGAAAATATTAAACATGAAAAAATCCCAAAAAGAAATACAAAAATAAACCAATAAAAAATGCAGCCCTCTGGCGGCCCTGGCTGGGCCTTCTCAGTCCAAATAACTGAGTTGTCCTGGGTCTGGAGCTTGCCAGGAGCTGGTAATGCTAGAACTGATCTGAGTACCCTGCAACAGGAGCCCCTGATTTATTTCCCAGACCCACATTCTGATATTTGAACTCTTATGTATTGGGAGTGTTGCAGTAAGAGTGCTTTTAGTTCCCTGGAGCAAAGGAGTCTACAGCCTTATGCCCCAATAATACCTGTTGTCAATGGCTATCACAAATTCAGTGGGCTCCAAATAGCCCCAACCCTAGATTTGTCATTAGCTACCCATTATATCTGTGCTTAGGGTGGCAATCATTTAGGGGCAGTAGTATGGCTAAGATTTGCTTCCTTCCAGCTCCGTTGAGTATCATTCTGCAGAGAATAGTCTTATTCTACTTTGCAAAAGACCCTTACAGGAGGTTGGGAATAAAAGTACCAAAAGTGACTAGGAGCAGCAGAATCTAGAATCCATCCTGAAGAGCCCTGTAATCTATATCTTTTGAGCTTGCTACTGCAATGACTGGAAAACTGGATGTGGAGAACTTAAATCAGACTGAACTGCCTCAAATGAATTGGTTCCAAATAAATTGGTTCCAAATAAATTGGTTCCAAAGTACAATTATAAAAGTGCATTTTAAAAGTCTGGCATGTGCATCAATTAGGGAATACACATTCAAGTTGGGATTATGCATGCTGAATGAATTTTCAAAGCCATGAGATGAGCACACATCTTCTGCCTTGCACACATCTCACTCATATTCAAAAAGAGGCATGCTCTGGGTGGGGTATGTGAATTTCAGGGCAAGGCCAACAGTTGTGCCCTTAACTACTTACACACATTGGTGTGTCCCTAGGGTAAGTGCTGCATAACTTTACTTCTGCTATGGAGAAGGTAAGTTAAAAAAAACAGACATCTCTAAGGGGTTTAAAGAGTATGATATATCTGGGAGAGTACAAGCTATTAAACCTGTTGTGAATGTGAGAGAGTATTCACTTGTTCAGAAGAGTGTGTGCCCTTGGACCACAGCATGACCTCAGAGAACATTGTGGAGAAGCGCCAAGGCAGGCAGATGTATCCGAGAACGGGCAGACGGCCTGAAGACTGGGAGCACTCAGAACTCTGTCGAACCTGTACGCACCCAAAAGAGACCCAACAATGCAATGTTTATCTCTCGGGTAGCCCTCCGGCCACTCGATAGCCCTTTTGGACCTGCTGCCTGGGAACAGCAGGTGCATCAGGATGGACAGAGGTTGAGGACAGGTGACTCTGGAACAAAGCGAGACCAAGGCACTTGGAGACTAATGAGATGAAGGGGCTGAAGAGTCAGACAAGGTACTGCCCTTCAGTGCACCCTACACAGCCCCCCTTGCGCACCCTATACAACATGAAGAAGCTGGTCATGGACCACATGGAGAACAGGATAAGCACAGGTCTGAAGCTCGAGGAACAAGAGGAATCTGGGCAGTGCTTGAGAGAGAATCAAAACCAGAAAGGGGCTCCAATGCCGGGAACAGGACAATGGATCAGATATGGATTCAGGCTTAACTCACAGATGGTCATCTGGAGACTGGATCTGGCAGGAAAAGGCAAGGCTAGAAAACCCAGAGCCAGGAACTGGAGAATCAGGAACAACCAGATGCAGGAACCAAAGAGGCTGGAACATCTGGAGATGGGAACCAAAGAGACTGGAGCATCTGGACAATGAAACAGACAAGGATGCCAGAACTGTTGAGAGACTAGGAACACAGGATGAAGACAAGGGAGCTCCCACAAAGAACAGAAGACCTTGAAGAAGTGAAGATGGACCTTGGAAGCCTCCTGGAA
This sequence comes from Rhinatrema bivittatum, assembly GCF_901001135.1. Classification (NCBI taxonomy): domain Eukaryota; kingdom Metazoa; phylum Chordata; class Amphibia; order Gymnophiona; family Rhinatrematidae; genus Rhinatrema; species Rhinatrema bivittatum. The sequence continues at coordinate 103,581,677 of NC_042615.1, read as the reverse complement.
TGAAGCGCTGGAGCAAGGGATCCAGGAGCAGGCAGCTCCTTGCGAAGGCAACGAGGAACTTGCAAAGTCCCCTTATATACCACTGCAGAGGTGACATGGAGTAATGTCATCCATCAGGGCCGCAGGGCTTTTCCTGCTGTGGGCCCTTTAAATATTGAAGAAAGGCTTGGCCATGAATCTAAGGAGAAGCTAGGGCCAGGAACAACAGTGGTGGCATCCTAGCCATGAAGAGGAGACCAGAGGCGGCACTACTGCTGCAAGGAGAATGACTGCGTCAGTGGCACCCGAGCCGCAGAGAGAGCAGTGACGTTGAAAGCCTCCATGCTGCAAAAGAGAGGACAGTGGCAGCGCTCCCGCCACATGGAGGATATCGGCAGTGGTGGCAGCTCCCCTGCCGTGAAGAGAAAAGGGCCCAAATGCAGCGGCAGCACTCGAGCTGCGGAATCGGAAGCAGTGTCAGTGGCACCCAGGCCGCAGAAGGAGCAGCGAAGGCAGCAGCTGCCTTGCTGCAGAGAGACAGGCTTGGCATCAGCCGTGGGAGGTGAGAGGCTGCTCATGGTTGAGCCTGCGAGCAGCAACACAACATTATCATCCTCAAAAGCCCCTTCCTCAAGCCTCCTTTCTTCAGCTTGGAAGAGACAAAGGTATACCATCCATACCATCAGGGGGAGATCGCAGATTCAAAAACAGAAGCTGGAATTCCTTGAAGTGGGACTGAAGTGACGAAATATTCAAGGCTGATAACAAGGAACATAGGTAGTCAAGGTAAAGATGAGGGCAGAATCAAACATCACTGGGGCATAGATTATATGTCATAGTGGATTGCAGGTCTGCTTCTTTGGGTACTCACTAGGGTATTGACAAACAAAGGTCATTGGAAAGGTATCGTCTATATTCCACCTTGGTGACGGCAGATTGGTTAGTTGTTTGGGAATTGTTTCTTAAATTCTCCAAAGCTGGAGCTATTGTTGAAAATATGAAGAATTGAAACACAGAATTGAAACTAAGTTGAAGGATCCTAGGAAAGGGTTGGCACTCCGATGATTCTATTGTGGATGTAGCTTCAGGCAAGGTGTCCAGATTGACAAGCTAGGAAGTACCAGTAATAACCTGGGCACTCCAATGGTTATCCAAGTCCTGGTTGAACATGGAGTGGCTTAACGCTAGCAGCTGCCACTTACCCATGTGGCCATCGTCCCTGCCTTCTAGCCCCTTCAGTACCTTAGACAAATTAAGTATTCATTTTGTAAAACATGTAAAACATGGAAACTGTTGTTGGTATAATAAGGCTGCAACTTTTATTTAACACATCATAAAAAACTTCCTTGGGTACCCGAACCGGTATGATGGATCCACCACTGCCCGCTGTAGGGGCCAAGCAAGGCAGCCTTCTCCCTGGGCCCCCCGCCTGAGTGGCTATATAGCATTTTACACTAGCCGATGGTTCAGGAGCAAGGCTTTAAAGGTTCCAGTGGCTGGGTGATAAAGCAATGTCTCTTAAATGATAAAAGAGTTAGGACAAGCATAAACTCCTTTGCTTGCAGTATTCCAATGGCATTAGGCTGAATAAAGTAGCTATTTACAGGTGATCGAATGAACTTTTCTCCCGGTCAGACTTAACATGAATGTCTTCTTTGCTGGTATTTGATCTTCATTCTAGCAAAGCATAGGTGTTGATTAACTAACTCTTGTTGAAGATATAATCTTACATGGATGGAGTATTAATTGGAATTAGAATAGAAACTATTACAGGCTTAAACTTTCTTGTAAGTGTACCTTAAAGCCGAACACTCAGGTGAGGCTTGGAATCAGAGTCTTTTGATTTTATAGGCACTTACTTACTCATGGGTTGAACTTGCACAGAGGTAGAATCTCCCAAATATTATTTAGCAGGCCAGGGCCTTGGTAAAAGAAGGATCATCTTGTTAAGGCACAGATGGAAAAATAGATAGTGTGGCATTTTCCATGGCACTTGAAAATCAAGCCAGACATTGTGGTACCAGAAGGGATGCACATAGGATGAAGTCCTTGCTAAGCTGAATAACCATAAGGCAAACTCAAGGATCTTCTAAGGACATGACAAAACCCAATAATAGGGTCTCCAAGCCATCACCAGCAGCTTATTTTCCAAGCGTTGCAAGAAAAGCATTGGAACGCAGGAACTGCTGAGAGATGGCACTGGTCTTCGGAGTGAGAGATAGTATGTTGCCTTGCAGGACTTTGGGTAGGTGGGCTCTCAATTTTCATCTTCTAAACACAGGAGTTCCTCTCCACTAAGAGGTAGATTGCTGAAACGTTTAAAACCGTTGCTTTCGCAAAATAATTTTAGATATGTTCTTCAGATGTTATTGTTTTCAGGACTAGATTATTGCAATTCCACTATGTTAGGACTTCCAAAAACAGTTATACGACCCCTACAGGTGATTCAGAATGCGGCAGCAAGAATTTTAACAAATACAAGAAAAAGGATCATATTACGCCAGTCTTAAAAACATTACATTGACTGCCAATTGAGTTTAGAATTAAGCACAAGACTTTATGTATGATTCATAAGATTATATATGGAGAAAACACTGACTGGCTGAACTCAACTATTAAACTTCATGTGCCCCAACAAGAACTAAGATCAGCAAATAAAGGCTTTTTATCAGTACCCACAGTAAAATTGGCACATCTCAGCGAAGTGAGAGACAGAGCAATTTCGATCGCAGGGCCAAAATTGTGGAACAGTTTGCCAGTTCAGCTTAGAGTGCAGGACAATTTGAAAAAATTTAAGAAAGATCTAAAAACATGGTGTTTCCAGCAGGCTTTTGAAATTGAACCTAAAGAGTGTTAGCTAACACAGAAGTCATTTGAGGAATCTTTTATTTTCTTTGCTTTTTAATGAGTAGATTTTAACTATCTTATTATTTTATTTTTATTGAAATTTTAATGTATTTATATCAGTTTCTAATTATTTTTTGTATATTATTATGTAAACCGTACAGATAGAATTTTGTATTCTGAGACACAGTATATAAAAGTTGTATAAATAAATAAATAAATAGAAAAATAAATAAATAGAGACCAGGGAACATCCAGGGGTTCATGACAAGATCATGTTCACCCAGAAGCTGAGGAAAGAAGGCACAACTGTTAAATCGGTGCTTGCACAAAACAGAGAAATAGTAAGGCAGGACTGAAGCATGGAAGCTGATTGAAACTTGGAAATGCCATGACAAGAGATACAAAGAACAAGCTGGTGGCTCAAGACCTGATTAGGAGCAATGCTATACATGAACCAATTTGAAGATCTTGAATGAAGATAATGTGAGTGTGTCCTGCAGGTAGTTAGAAGCAAGGGGCCTGGAATGACTGTAGAAATTGGGGACCACTGAATAGAGGTGCCCCCTGCAGGATGATGATGCTTGAGGACAAGGAACATGAATATCTCAACTGCAATAGAAGTTGACAACCTGGGTGCAGGCACCTCCTGCATGTCATTGAAAAAATAAATCCAGGGGGAAAAATATAGACATCTCCAGCAAAACTGAAAAAGACAGAAATGAAGGAACCAAAAGCAGCTGTGGAAGCAATTAAACCTGGATGCAGGTGCCTCCTGCAGGTCATTGAAAAAAATAAACACAGGCAAAATACAGATGCTTCCTGGAAGAAGTAGTTGGCAGTCTCAAGCAGATGCAGGCACCTCCTGTGGGTCATAGGCAGCAAGGGAAACAACCCCAAGGCGTTGGACACATCAAGGATGTTGCGCGCTCCATCTGTGTCCAGCCCGCGCATGGGCCTGCTCACCTCTCTGACGCCTCTGCAGGTCCTGGGTCGGCCTCCCCAGTAGCAGCTACGAGCACCTCCAGGCCTCAGCGTCCCGTGGCGGCAGTCACCGGGCCTTCCACTGCGCATCAGGCCTCATGCAGGAGTTCGGCATCTCCCGTGGCATTGGCTATGCCCCAACATGCATGTGCGCAGACCACCCAGCCTCTTGTATGGCCAGGAACAGGTCCTAGCTCTACGGTGTGCCCTGATTGAAGGAACTACTTAAGGAAGTCCCTGCCTGCACTTCCTGGCCTTGGCAATCGGGTCGGCATTGTATTGTGTGCTAGATTGTCACTGCGTTGTAAGCCTTGTTCCAGTCTCGTTCCAACCTTGTTCCAGGATCCTACTGTTCCAGCCTTGTTCCAGTGTCCTTCTGTTCTTCTCCCCAGGTAGTACCCTCAGACTGTCTCTTTGGTACTGACCTCAGCCAGTTCCTCGACCTTCCTGTCTGCTGCCGGCATCCTGACCTCTGCCCTCCTTGTGACCTCATATGACCTCTGGAACCTGACCTCTGCCTTGCCTGACTACTCCTCGGACTGATCCTAGGATGATGAACCCTGCCTGATTGACTACGTCTCCTGATTCTGACTCTGTCCCTTGCCTTGTCATTGCCTATGCTGTTCTGGTCTTCCTTGTTCCATCTGAACCTCAGTCTCAAGTCCAACCATGCTCCCTTGCTGTTAGTGGGCACGCCTGTCTACCACCTCTCCAGGAGACCCTGCGAGGCCCACCTAAGTCCAAGCAGCTTGGGTCCCTATGGGCTCCACCCGGGGAGACTGCGGGCTTCCGATGGTGAAGTTTCTCTTAGCCTCTGTCTCCTCCAGTGCTCCACCACCTGGGGGCAGTTGCTTCCTGGTCCCTACCAGGGAGCCGTTCTCCACTGCTTCAGGACAAGGGTCCACCCCCGAGCACAACAAAGGAACTATGCAACCTGGGTGCGGACACCTCCTGGAGGTCGTTGAAACCCAGGAGCTGAGTACAGGGACCTTCGGTGGTTGGAAAAAATCCTGAACAATAGATGGCAGCTCCAGCAGGTCAAGGGATACACAAAATTCCACAGGAAAAATATAAAACAGGAGTCTTGACAAAAATTCTGAAAGTATAAAACATAGGCCCATCACAGGAACACACTCACCGAGCACATAGCCTTCACAACCTGTTGTGAGTGTGGGAGAACGGTTGCTTGTTCAGAAGAGTGTGTACCCTTGCATCACAGCACAACCCCAGAGGAGACTCTGGAGACGCACTGAGACAGGCAAAACATATCCGAGCATGGCTGGATAGGCTGAAGACTGGGAGTACTCAGACTTCTTCAGAACCTGTACGCACCCAGAAGAGACCTAGCAATGCAATGCTGATCTCTTGGGTAGCCCTCCAGCCACTCAATAGCCTTTTGGACTTGCCGCTTGGGAATGGCAGGTGCATCAGGATGGACAGAGGTTGAGGTCAGATGATGACTCTGGAACAAGGATGAGATAAAGGCATTTGGAGACTTAGATGAGATGAAGGGGATGAAGAATCAGACAAGTCATTGCCCCTCAATGCGCCCTACACAGCCCCCCTTGGGCTGGTCAAAGACCACGCTGTCCCAATGCGCGCCCTACACAACCTGAAGAGGCTGGTTGTGGACCATGTGGAGAATGGGACAAGTTCAGGATTGAAGCTTGAGGAGAAAGAGGAATCTGGGCAGTGCTTGAGAGATGATCCAAACCAGAAAGGGGTTCCAATGACCGGAAACAGGACACAGGATCAGATATGGATTCAGGCTTAACTCATGGATGGTCATTTGGAGACTGTATCTGGCAGAAAAAGGCAAGGCTGAAAAACCCGAAGCCAGGAACTGGAGAATCAGGAACAACTGGATGCAGGAACCAAAGAGACTGGAACGTCTGGACAACCAAATAGACAAGAATGCAGGAACCGTCGAGAAACCAGGAACACAGGACGAAGACAAGGGAGATCTCACGAAGAACAGAAGAACTTGAAGAAGCAAAGATGGACCTCAGAAGCCTCCTGGAATGAAGAGCTGGAACAAGGGATCCAGGAGCAGGCGGCTCCTTGCGAAGGTGATGAGGAGCTAGCAAAGAGCCCTTTTACAGGGCTGCAGAAGCAACATGGAGTGATGTCATCCATCAGGGCATCAGGGCTTTTCCCACCACGGGCCCTTTAAATACAGAAGAAAGGTGCAGTCGCGCACCTAGGGAACAGCAGTGGCGGTGTCCTAGCCACAAAGAGGAGACCAGAGGTGGCACTACTGCCGCAAAGAGAATGATGGCATCAACGGCATCCAGGCCACAGAGAGAGCAGCAATGTCAGTGGCCTCCAGGCTAAGAAAGAGAGGACAGTGGTGGTGTTCCTGCTGCATAGAGGACAGCAGCAATGGCGGAGGCTCCCCTGCCATGAAGAGAAGAGGACCTGAAAGCGGCAGCAGCACTAGGGCCACAGAAGAGGAAGTGGCGCGGAAGCACCTGGGTCACAGAAGGAGCAGCGATGGTGGCGACTGCCCTGTCATGGAGAGACAGGCTCAGCATCAGCCGTTGGAAGGTGAGAGGCTGCTCGCAGTTGGGCCCATGAACAGTATCCAAATAAAACCATGAGGACTTGAAGGAGCTAGCTCTATACTGGGGAAACTGCTGGATGAACTAGTAAATCTGGTCATGGCATAGATGTGCGTCCGTTATAAAATTTCTCAATATATATGGCAGAAATCCGATATGCAAGGCTGGCTTGCACATACTTAAAAGTTTGTGCATATATGCATGCGCACAGGCTATTTTATAAATGTGTGCGCATATATGCATGCAAGTTATAAAATTGTCACATCCTTGGGTGAGTGCCAATGTACTCAATTTAATGTGTGCCTACACACCCCTTTAAAAATTACTGTCTCTATTAGCTTAAACCAACGTTACAGCAGATTTTGATTAGCATGGAAGCCTTGGAATCAGAAGACAATAGCAAGGAAAATAAATAAACAAAAAAATTAATTGTAATGTTACATTGAAATTTGATATTGCCTCGTAATATTAAGCTGTGTTTAAATATTTGAAAACAGAGTCACCCGATGCTAACTTCACAATGCTTGATTTTTTTCAAGTTTTGATAGAACATTATAGTTTGAGGGTTAGACTGATAGCACACAGGCAGTGCAATGTGCTGTCATGTGGAAAGATTTGGGCTTGTATCCCAGTTCTGGACCTTTGCCCTTTCATCACCCCAGATCGGCAGGGGCTAGGGATATGAAATGGGCTGCATTCACAGCTCCTGGCAGGGAGGGTATTTGTCATTGAGCTTCAGTTACACTCAGTGATCCGAATTAAGGCCTATGATTGCAGGGTTACAGAAGGAGCCTGGTATATGATCCCCAGCCAAGAGCTGTTGTTACAGTGACTGAGATAAAGTAAGATGGGAATGGATATAAAATAGGAAAGAAAATTCCCAGCTAATTGCAAGTGAAGTTATTTTCAAGCCTTGGTTCCAACTGAACTCAAAGTTCAAAGAATCAAGAGGAAACTAGTGGATCAAGAAAAAAAGAGCTTAATATTTGGATCAGTGTACAAACGACTGAATGTGCATTTGTATCTTCACTTTCCAAAGAGATAAAGTTCGAGCTATTTTGAGATTAAAATGCATGATTCTGTTATAAGGATAGCCATTTGATATATTTGTAGTACACAGTAGCCATTTTAGTTGTGGAAAAATCTGGATTCCTGTAGGCTGTGGTAACTTCTATAAAAGTAACAAAAGAATTGGCAAATACCAAGTTTTTTTAAATATTAGATTTGATGTGATATTTTGTTGTAGCTCTAACTTTGTGATTTGTTGAATTCAACCATCTATAAGATGAACACAAATATTTACCAAAGATGTTGTTGAACTTTAAGTACCACATAGGCCACATTCCTAGATGTGACCTTTGGAGTTTTAATGGCTGTAGTTTCATAAAAGGTTTAAAAAGCTGAGAAAAGGAAATACTAGAAGAAGAATGGAGACATGAGGCCAATAGTTTTGGCATATTTTCCTTCTTTCCATCCTACCATGATTTTGCACTATAACCCGGATTTTGAAAGGCCAGCACATGGAAAACCTGGGGTTTATGCGCGTGACTGGGCCTTGCATGCACCGAGCACATTTTAAAACAGGCCCAGCCACGCGAGTAAATCCCGGTACGTGCACAAGTGCCGGGCCTCTCCGAATGGGTGGGCCAAGGGCGGGGGCAGGCCAGGTCAGCAGCATTCTATACTGTCCCAGGGCAGCATGCACCAGCAGCCGGCTGGCATGTGCAGATTACTTCTGCTCCAGAGGAGAAGTAAGCAATAAAGCAAAAAAAAAAGTAAGTAGATAGGAAGGGTTTAGGGGGTTGGGAGGAGAGAGGAGAGAGGAAGAGGGAGGAAGTTTAGGTAGGGGGGGATAAGGAAATTCCCTCCCAGTCCGTTCTTTAATTGGAGCTGACTGGGAGGGAACCTGGGAGGCCCATTGAGTGGCTGTGTGTATTAATCGAAAATTTGCCTCCCTGCACGCACGGATTTTAAAATCCAGCACACTTGCATGCAGCAATCAGATTTTATAACATGCGCACATCAGCGCGCACATGTTATAAAATTGGCGCATTCATGTGTGCACGCCGGGAACTGCGTGCACACGCACACGCTTCTTTTAAAATCGACCCCTCTGGAGGCAACATTCAGTTTCTCTGAGGTTTCAGTTCTGTATTTACTTTGCACTATGGATCTGCAAGCTCATTTTCAAAGGAGCTCTCTCTACAGAAATTGTCCTTTGAAAATCCAAAATTACCCATGGACTCTGTACCTGCTATTTGTCTGGTCAGGTCAGTAGGAAAAACTATGCACAAGGGTATGTAAATCAAATCCATCTGTGCACTTCAATCTCCTGATCACCTTCTATCCCCACAAATACCTCTTTTCCTCGAGGCAAAGGTATGCATGCTGTGAAACAGTGTGCATATATTTATTTAGTATACCTTTTTCTATTTTGCTCTTCTGAATTATCCAAAGCAAATTGCAGCATAAAAAATATAAATTCTTAATACTGAGTTAACACAAAACATGTTTTAAAAATTCAATAGAAAATCATGAACATCATGGGTTGATAAAATCCTGCAAATCTAGCTTGGTCAAAACCACACTAAATATATATACATTTACATTCTCTCAAATTGCTCGTCTCACATCTCAGTATCACAAGCTAAGTCACAGAAGAAGCAATATGTAAATATATACTACATTCAAAGGAAACTTCTAGAAGGGTCATTTCATAGTTTTGTGCAGAGGTAAACAACTCCAGTCCTCGAGTGTCATAAACCAGTTGGTTTTTCAAGGCATCCAACTTGAATATGTATGAGATTCATTTGCATGCACTGCTTTCACTGCAAGAAAATTCATTTTATGTGCAGATACCCTGAAAACTTGGCTATCTTGATGCACTTGAGGACAAGAGTTGCCTACCCCTGGATTTAGTGACTCCCCAAAAGGAAATATTCCTGAAAGAAATGATCAAAAAATGGGCAGCTCAGATTTGAAAGCCTGTTTAAAGTTATAATTTTATCATCTTTCTATTCTCGAGAAAGTCTTTCTCTACACCATAATTCTAAAAGCATGGGGTTCCACAGTGTTGTAGCAGCACAGGAAAATGCTCTGTTGCATGACAATGACAAATGGCATTTCTACAATGAAAGAACACATGTGCCTTTTTATTGTTTTTAATCATAACACCATAAATGATGAATAAAATAATACACAAGACTGCATGTAAGAAAAACACATCCCTTCAAAGTCTTAAAAGCTAGAAAAATTATTCTAAACGTGTCTTTGCAAGTTATTAGAATTCATTGAAATTTGCATGGAATTGGAGAGAGATGTTCTCTGTGTGTGTTCCCTGTAATGTGTGCAGAAGTATCTTGCACCAGCTGAAAACAATGCAATAAGGATAATCAGTATATTTATTTATTTATTTTTAGGTTTTTTTTATACCGATTTTCCTGCATAAAATGCATATCAAACCGGTTTACAATGAAACAGAATAAGCAGGAAGTAAAATTCCTTAGTCTAATACATTTAAACGTCAATAATGAAATAATTTTAAACAAAGCAAAAAGTATATAATGAGTTACAATAGTCCATCTGTGATCAAATCACTGCATGGAGAATTGTTTTTAAATCAGAAGGTTGCAAATAAGGTTACAGAAGATTCAAAACATTCAGATTATTAAAAGCAATTTTTACAACCATGGTTGTATTGGTTTTCATAGTCATAGTTGAGTCAAAATTCACCCCAAGATTCAGAACATAAGTTTTTGAGTCCAGGGACTGAACTGCTATTTGAATATTTCCATCTGTAGCTGATATATTTACACACTCAAAACTGTGTTTTACATGTGTAAATACACTTAACCCATGTAAGGAGGCTTTTGAAAATTGCTATAATATAAGCCATTGAATTTACAAAAGATTTTACCAGTATTAAGTGCCCTTAAGGCACGTAAATTTCTTTTGAAAATTGTATGTCACATTTATATGCCTAATCCCTTTGAAAATTCATCTATCACATGAAAAACACTGTTTACTACATGTTATATGTTTATCAAAGTAATATTACATAAAAACATAAGAAATACCATGCTGGGTCAGACCAAGGGTCCATCAAGCCTAGTATCCTGTTTCCAACAGTGGCCAATCCAAGTCACAAGTACTTGGCAAGTACCCAAACATTAGATAGATCACAAGCTACTATTGCTTATTAATTACCATCATAGCAGTTTATAGGGGTGTACATTTGTTCCCTAAGAATTGGCAATTCGCAACGTATAGGGACATATTCGTTGTATTTGTGGGGAAGCAAAACATATTGCGAATCCCCACGAATACAACAAATCTTCGCTGAGTTATTCGGCCATCTAAAGGAGCCAATTTAAACAACCCCCACACCCTCCTGACCCCCCAAGACTTACCAAAACTCCCTGGTGGTCCAGCGGGGGGTTCAGGAGCCATCTCCTGCACTCACACCCTCGAGTGCAGGTTTCAAAATGGCGCCGATAGCCTTTGACCTACTATGTCACAGGAGCTACTGGTGCCATTGGTCAGCCCCATCACATGGTAGAAGCAATGGATGGCCGGCGCCATCTTGTGCTCCTACCGTGTGACATAGTGAGGGCAAAGGCTATCGGTGCCATTTTGAATACTGGCAGCCGACGGTCCGAGTGCAGGAGGTCGCCAGACCTCCACTGGACTTTTGGCAAGTCTTATGGGGGGTCAGGAGGTCCCCCAAAACTTTCCAAAAGCCCCTGGTGGTCCAGCAGGGGTCTGGGAGCGATCTCCTGTACTCGGGCCATCGGCTGCCAGTTATCAAAATGGCGCCGATAGCCTTTGACCTACTATGTCACACGTCCATCTAGATATGACAGAATGTAGGTAGTCTTGGCATAGGCTGTGGGAAAGTGTCCAGGTTGTAATTAGAGATGTGCTTCGTTTTTTTCTACCGGGTTGTTTTTGACTCGGATTCTTCGTGGTAAAATTCGGGTTTTCTCGTTTAGTTTTTTTGAAAAACGAAACGAGGAAATCCGAAACCGAGCCAAAAAACGAAGCGGGATACGAAGCTAAAAAAACCCCCACCCCAAGCATTTAAAAGCATTTTCGTACATACATACAAACTCCCCCCCCCCCCATCCCGATCCCTCCCCAAGACTTACGAACATCCCTGGTGGTCCAGAGGGGTCCCGGGTGCCATTTGTTCCTCTGTGCACATGTGCGCCATTGTCAGCCTTGCTCCTCAAAATGGTGCCGAACAGCCTCTGAACTACAATGTCACATGGGCTACCGGCACCATTGGTCAGCCCCAGTCTCATGGTAGGAGAACCGACCAATGGCGCCGGTAGCCCCTGTGACATAGTATTGGCAAAGGCTATCGGCGCCATTTTGATTTCTGGCAGCCGACAACGAAATCGCTCCCGGACCCCCAATGGACCCCCAGGGATTATTGGCAAGCTCCCCTGACCCCCCCAAGGCCCATAGCCATTCCTGGGATGCCAGAGAGGTAGGCTTGACGACGCTGTGGTAACCATCTTTCCCAGGTAAGCGGGAGGAGCCATGAATAAGGTGAGGCAAACGAGGCAAAGCCGTCGAGGACCAATGGACACAACAGAAGCAAAAACTTTGTTTTCCAGTGAGGTTACACATTTTTACTAATAGTTGTGAAATGTAATTTTTTATTTTTTTTTCAGAACCCTGGGGTGCTACCATCTGGTCCAGGTGATTTACTACTCTTCAGTTTGTCAATCAGGGCTACCATATCTTCCAGGTTCACCATGATTTGGTCCAGTTGATCTAAATCATCACCCTTGAAAACCTTCTCCACAATGGTTATCTCTCCAACATCGTCTTCAGTAAACACTGAAGCAAAGACATTCTTTAACCTTTCCACGATGGTCTTGTCTTCTCTAAGTGCTCCTTTAACCCGTTGATCATCGAATTGTCCAACCAACTCCCTTTCAGACTTTCTGCTTCCGATATATTTTATAAAAATTGTATTGTGAGATTTTGCCTCTATGGGCAACTTCTTTTTAAGTTTTCTCTATGCCTGTCTTATCAATGTCTTACATTTAACTTGCCAATGCTTATGCTTTATCCCATTTTCTTCAGAAAGAACCTTCTTCCAATTTTAGAATGAAGAACTTTTGGCTAAAATAGTCTCTTTCTCCTCACCTTTTAACCATGCCAGTAATCATTTTACCTTCCTTCCACTTTTCTTAATGCATGGAATACATCTGATCTGTGCTTTTAGGATCTTATTTCTAAACAATGTCCATGCCTGCTGCACACTTTTTACCCTTGTAGCTGCACCTTTCAGTTTTTTCTAACTATTTTTCTCATTTTATCAAAATTTCCCTTTTGAAAGTTTAATGCTAGAGCGATGGACTTATATACTGTCCCCCTTCAAGTCATTAATTCAAATTTGATCATATTATGATCACTATTGCCAAGCAGCCCCACCACCATTACCTCTCTCAGCAAATCCTGCCCTCCACTGGGAATTAGATCTAAAATTGTTCCCTCTCTCATCAGTTCCTGAACCAATTGCTCCATAAAACTGTCTTTTAATCCATCTAGGATCTTTATCTCTCTAGCATGCCCTGATATTTCAGTTACCCATTCAATATCAGCGTAATTGAAATCTCCCATTATTACTGTACTATCAGTTTGGTTAGCTTCCCTATTTTCTCTTAGCATTTCTCTGTCCATCTTACCTTTGTGGCCAGGTGGATGGTGAATGTTTCCCACAAAACCAACTCTTTTTTAAATAAGCAGTTTTACATGAATAAAACTTGCTCATACATGCAAAGCAGTTCATTATTAGATAATCCTATGCAAATAAATTAATGTGGGTTGCCTCAAATAATGCAAACTGTGTTGTTTTCTGAAAAGCTATCTACAACTCCTGAGTTGTAGATAACTTTCTGCAGAGGCCTTCAGGATGCTCATGCATATCCCTACTCCTCCATGCTGCAAATTAAAGGGCCACCATGACAAATCCCTCCCTGAGGTCTGGCCAGCCCATTACCCACCTGCCCGCCACCTGTCACAGTGGCCAATTAGAGGAACATTTTAAAAAAGAATAATAAATTATTGTTGTGCAACAACACACAGCACTCTTCCAAAACCCCTCCCCTTTCAACCAAGTCAACCCCCCTCAAGAATCCTCTTCAATCATTATCCCCCCACTGTCCCTGAAACAGCTTCCCAACCCCCAAATCCCTTCCCCAGAAACCCCTTACTAAAAAAAAATTACCCTGGTTATCCTGTAAGGGCTTGAAGTACCCCTAGGCTCCAGGCCTGGTTATCAGGCATTTTTCAAAATGGCACCACCTTTCCTTTGTGACTCCCTATGAGGGTCATTTATCAAATTGCATTAGGGCCTTATTGCAGGCATTAGGGCCCTAACACCCAATATAACACCATAATGCATGTGATAAATAATGCATCACAAGATGCATACACACATTTTAAAAATTTAGTCAAGTTGGAGGAGTTTATGAAAATAAGGAATGCCTAACTTTGCATAACACACACTATCGTGGGATTTAATGCCAGAAATAACTACACCTTTTTTCCTGATGTTATGCCTGAAACACGATTTGTGATAAATATTGTAAATTCCATTTCAGACAAGAAGGGGGGAGAGTAAGAGAGAGAAAGAGAGAGAGACACTCTGGGGAGGCACTCATATTAGTCAACTTTTTATACCACTGTAAGAGGGGTCATTCTGAACTCGAGGTGAGGTTTGGTGGTGGGTTAGTTTTTGGGGGCAGTTTTACATGCACAGTCAGAGGTATAAACTGCAAGGTTACCATCAGTAAAGGTTTTATGTGATTTGGAGTGATGAAAGGTATATGAGATTTGTACAATGTACTCTCGACCTAACTTGATGCACTCTCTATTTAGCTGCTATCAAGCTAGAACAAAACATGTATTTATCTACATTAAGGGGTAGATTTTCAAAGGGGTACGCGCGTACCCCCCGAAAACCTACCCCAAACCCCCCCTGCGCGCACCGAGCCTATTTTGCATAGGCTCGGTGGCGCAAGCAAGACCCGGGACACGCGTAAGTCCCGGGGCTTGCATGGAGGGGCGTGTCGGGGACGTGTTGGAGGGGTGCATCAGGTGACATGGCGTTTCGGGGGCGGGCCACGAGTGATGTGGCATTTTGGGGCGGGCTCGGGGGTGTGGCGCTCGCCCGGGGTCGTGGTCGAGGCCTCCGGACCAGCCCCCAGGTCGGGTGATGGCTCACCAGCAGCCCGCTGGCGCGCAGATTTACACCTGCTTTCCGCAAAGGTTAGATAGGGCCGGGGGGGGGGGGGGGGGGTTAGGTAGGGGAAGGGAAGGGAAGGGAAGGGAAGGGAAGGGAAGGTGAGGGGAGGCGGAAGGAAAGTTCCCTCCGAGGCCACTCCGATTTCGGAGCGGCCTCAGAGGTAACGGCCTCAGAGGGAACAGGCAGCGCACACTGGGCTCGGCGCGCGCAGGTTGCACAAATGTGCACCCCCTTGCCCGCGCCGACCCCAGATTTTATAAGATACGCACAGCTACATGCGTATCTTATAAAATCCAGCGTGCTTTTGTTCGCTCCTGGTGCACGAACAAAAGTACGCCCGCACGTACATTTATAAAATCTACCCCTAAACTTTTAAAAAATGTTCCTTTCTGTCTATAGGGGATGAGAAGAAGGCTCTCATAGGCCAGGTTCAGGTTATGGCAACTTTATTCAAGCAATCTACCAGACAAAGTGTCACAGATGATCTTTTACATTATAAAACTGCTTGTGGTCAGAACAAAAAAAAAACCAATGCTTTCTTCATCACTATGAAAAAAAAAAAAAAAAAGCAAGAAAGAATGGGCAACAAAGAGAAAAAAAACATGCTGTAGCCATCCTTTATATGGGTGGTTGGAAGGCCTAGTTGCAGCATTCCCTTCAGTTTCTCTCTAGGCAGTCCAATGTCAGCTAAAGTAACCTTGGAGTCAGAGTGCAGTACCTCAGGGAAACAAGGTTTTCTCCTTTGGAAGGAACAGTGCAGATAAATTTGCAGGGTTAGCTAACACTTCTTCAAATCACTTAGCCTCTGTTAGTAACTCTTGTAGGGTGGAGGGAACCTACTTTCTGTGCTTCTTCCTCTCTCAGGCAACAAACAGCAATTTATGAAGCCTAAGCTGCTTCCTAACTAGAGAATGATTTGAACCTAGCTGTACAGTTTTTTTTTTTTCTTTAATGTCTAGCCTCAAGCAACTTTCAACCAGAAAGCTGGAAAACCTGTCCTAGTCAAGGGTCATAGTAATAAGGCTCAATCTTTGCTTTTATTTTCTCTCTTTGTCCTTTTTGTATATCTGAGATTGTGGAGGTAATTTTCAAAAGCATTTACATGCATAAAACATGGTTTTATACATACTTAAATAAAGGCATTCTCAAGGGCAGAGTGGGGTAGCAAAATTGCTTACAAGAATACTTATGAATTTCAAAAGCATGCATGCAAATGTATACATGCATATTTGCACCTGGTCCCAAACAATCACAAATGTGTGTATGTATTCTGCGCAAGTATACACATTCCCACCATTTTTCAATGTGGACTTATGCACATAAGTCTAACTTGAAAATTAGGATTGAAATCTGCTTGCAATCTTTACATGCAGAGTGTTGCCCCGCACACATCGAGAGGACAAAAGATGCTGTATATGAGTTTGGATTTTATTTTAGTTTGGGTACTGTTGCTTCTTAGGTTCTAAAAGAGACTATTTGCTTTAGTATTGCAAAATAATAATAATAATAAGCAGAATTAAATAACCAGTATTGTGGTGCTCATTGATTAATTAGGCTCAAAATAAAATTGGTTGATTTCAAATCATTATATAGTGTCCATAACATTATATAGTGTACTGTCCATATCATAGAAATGTTTCAGTAATTCAGTACTGGAAAATAATATTACTTCTATAAAAAATGAATGGGTATGAACAACATTAACTAAAACTATATTATTCTATCTGGTCCATTGTAATTCTAGTAAAATATTGGTGCATTTAAGATAATAATAAACATTGCATAATTGTACAAAACTTGCACCTGAGAAATGAGTTTTCTTAGTCCTTGATTGAGAAGAAACTAGAAACAGTATCTTTCAAATTGTAAATGTAAAATTACAACAGAAAAAATGTAATGCAGAGGTAAAAATACAGTAATGCCTTCTGGTTTTCCTCAAAACACACCGTAGGTAATTGTAAAAGGCATTACACATGTAAAAACAGCATACATACTAGCACATTTCAAAGTTCATAGGTGCAAAAAAACTTTTTGAGAATTCAGCCCTATGGATTACATTTTTAAAAAGATTTGCATGCGTAAATGTAGCAGTTTTCAAAAGCTCATTTATATGCATAAATCCGTTTGAAAATGATCTCTGCTGCTTTAATGAAATATTCTACTAGAACCCCTTTATAAAAGCTGAATCTCTAACAAATATTCCATGCATTGCCAGTCTGTCACCAACCTTCTCTTTGTCTTGGTGCTGCTAAGTTCCACCTATTCTTGTTTTAATTCTTGTGGAGAAATACTGTATTATTTTATTTATTTATTTATTTATTTGTATACTTTTATATACCGAAGTTTAGCAAAAGGCCTTCACTCCGGTTTACAGGTATAACAACAATTTACAGGTGTAAGAACAACAGGTATAACATCAGTTTACAAAAATATCAACGTTTACATTCATATCTGTGGGAGGTGGCATAGGCCTTCTCTCCGAAGAACAATTAAGAGAACATAGGTTTATAAGAACATACATGAGGATTAGAAAGTAACTGTGGGAGGTGTTAAAACCAGAGACAAATGAATCGTCAAACTGTGTGTGTTAATGCAGTCGGGTATTGTCATGGTATTTATGTCATCTAGTGTTAATGGTTTCACCGCGTGGTGATATCTCGTGATTTTTTATAATTTACAATAGTGTGACATCAGTTGGACGTAATAGGCTCAACTGAGTATGATGCAGGTATACAAGCTGGGTATTGATTGAGGTGGTGATTGAAGTGATTGAGTGAGGTTCTTGTTAATTTAAACTAAATGCACATGTGGCATACTTAAGTGTTCATTTACCTGCCTGGCTAGGGAAAGGAAATTAACCCCAGCCACTTTCTTTTGAACTCAGAAAATGCCCAATGGTAAGACAGCAAATATTCCTTTTTAAGCCAGTACTAGGGCCATTAATACTTCCTTGTGATTGTTATTACCTTCTTTTTGATGTCCCTGGGAAATTGCCATGTCACAGCAGGAACTGTGGCACAGGATTTGACTGGAAGCCAGTGCTGTATTATTTATTTATTAGACTACACTTACACCGTGGACACTACTGGAAAGGGAATATTAAAATTTATTGTTATAAACTTTTCTCAATCAGCCTATGAGGTATTGATTATATCTGAAATCACAAGTGATATATCTTTGCATCACTTTCAATAAGAGATAAATTACTTTTTCATTCCTACACACCAATAAAATACAAAGGATTGAGTAGAGTACTAATGAACCCTTTTTAATCAAGTATATAGTAACATAGTAATTACATCAGAAAAGGACCAGAGGGCCCATCCCGTCTGTCCAGCAAGCTTCTTAAGGTAGTATCTTCTACTCTATGCAGGATAACCCCATGTTTCCTTAAAGAGTAGTAACTGTCATTCCATGCATTCATTCCCAAGCCTGATGATAAGACTAGTAATATTTACCATCAACCAAAACCAAGCTACTGTCAAACCCCAAAATTACTGCTAGCAACTTTTTATTGAATAAGGATCCTTCTTGATAATTCAGACTTTGGGACTTGGCTGTAGAAGCCATTCTGTTCTTTTTCTTATGTCTTCTTGATATTCTGACAATGCTGCATGAGGTTCTTTGCTTTGGGACGTAGTCATTGAAGCCATCCTGTGCTTTTTCCCTTATGCTTGCGTATCAGTACCCCAGTCTGTAAAATTTAGGAACCATGTTGGTTGTTGTCTGTATCCAGTTCCCTCCCCCGCACCCCCCCCCCCCCTCAACATCAAAGTGGGGAGCGATGTTACAGTTGCAGCAAAAGAACAAAAGTTATTGATTAAGGGAAGTAATCCCCATGCTTTCTGTTAAGGGTAGTAAATGCCACTCCATGCAGGTTACCCTCATGCACCCTCTTCATTTCTATCCTCTAGCCTTTAGAGAACAACAGTGTTTATCCCATGCACCTTTAAATTTGTTGACTGTTATCTTCTTCATTACTTCCTCCAGAAGATCATTCTAAGTATTTGCCACCCTCTCCATGAAGAAATATTTGCTTACATTGGTTCTGAATTATCTCATTGGAGTTTTATTTCATGACCTCTAGTTCTACTGTTTCCTTTCTAAAAGTCTATATCATATCTCCGCTGCACCTCCTCTCTTCCAAGACAAACATATTTAGATCCTTCAGTCTCTCCTCATATGTATCCTTTGCATAAAAGGATACTTTGTCTTAGACAGGCAAAGAGAGGCAGAGATACAGGGATGTAATCATGAAGTAAGAACTTTAAGTGCAGCTTCCAGCTTGCTGCTGAACAAAAAAATGGCAGTTATTGTTATCTGGAAGCTTTCTTGAGTTATTAATCTAATTAAAATATGTATCCACTAATAGTAGTATGGCATATAAGTTTCTTAGGTAAATTAAAAAAAATAAATATGTACTCAGACAGATAGTTGGTTGCTATTTTGTAGCTAGGGCAAGCAAATTGATTTTTTTAAAAATAATCTTTCATTTGGTTTATTTTTAAGTTAGCTGAACAGCATTAGCACAGCCCATATATCCATTTAGTGGCAGGCAAATTTATTTTCAGGAGATTTTTTGTGAATCTATTCAGACTAAAAATGTGATAAAATTTTGCAGACTCCTCCATGAATGCAGTTGATTATGGACCATCTGGAGAAATTGCTTCATCAATCATCTGGACTGCAGAACGTCCATCTAAAGTTTTTAACAACCATGTGAGACTAAACTGAGAAGGCGCTACAGAGGCACAACAGGAGAGCATGAGGCAGGAGGACGCGGAGATCCAGCTACTCTCTCCACACACCATATCACAGGTAACTTGTTGGTGGCAACTTGAGGGGGCCAGCCCTCACAGGAGAAGGTTAACTCACCTCCAGAAGAGGAGATGCAAGAGGTCAATATTGCAGAGAGGAGCATAATGGTCATTAACAACTAATTGATGGAGGAGTTTGCTGAACTCTGGACAGAGGTGCATGGTCTGTGAGAATTAATGAGGGAGGAAATGCAGGGCCTCCAGGAAATGGTGGGGGAAGAGACATAGGACATCCATTACGCTATTGATAACCAGATTGCGGTGTGGAGGGAGATGCCTCAGATAATGCCCCCTTGGCAGCCATTGCCACCACCAGTTCTCAACTATGGAATGCCCCACAGGCTGCAGCCACCAATATCATATGCTGCATCAGAAGTTTAATCTCTGGAGCAACCTCTGGAGCAACCTCTTTAATCTGGAATTCCACTTGCTTGAGTGGCTCTTTCAATTATGCTTCCACCTGCACCAATCGTACTACCACCTCCTCTTATAGAACCACCTCCACCAGCACTTCCAGACATGCAGCCTGCAGCATCACCACTGTGTCTACCAGGTCTGACATGCTACCACCTTTCCCAGAGAACAGGAGGTACAGAAGGAAAGACCAACCACAGCTGCTGGCCTTTCTTCTCATAGGACTGAAAGCCATGCAGACACCTCTACCAGTTCAGAAGTGTCACACCTACCAGGTCAAGTGCCACCTGAGGCAATTGTCAGCTGCGACGGCACACCACTGTAGAGGAGTGTGAGAACTGGAGTATATATTGCTCCAGAGATTCCCCAACCCCAGAAAAAGGTCAGCCATGAAAGTACTAACTATATTTATTATAGTAGTAATCACATAGAGCACCTAATGTAAATAAAATCACATTCACCTATTAAAATGTCTTTGCCGATATATCTCTTGTAAGTCCTCCTGATTCAGCTCTTCTTCTGCATCCTCTTCTTCATCTGGATTTTCTTCCAGTCTCTCAGGAGGAGGCAGATATTTGCATTTTGCCATGTTATGAAGCATGCAGCAGGCTAGAAAGATTTCACAGACCTTAAGCTTGTAAAGAATGCATCTCTTAGATTTGGCCAGGAAAAATAATCATATTTTGAGTAGGTCAAAGGTTATCTTGATGATTGCCCTGGTCTGCCTTGAAGCGAGCCTCTGTAGTATCTGTTGGGTAACCATCAGGTTCATGAACCAAACTTTTTCATGGAATATAATAAGAAATCAGTAGGTGTATAAAAAGATAACCTATGAGATGTATATAGATATCTTTGGTGTTTAGCAGAGTCATAGGTTGGATTTGTTTTAATATTGAGTATGAATAGTTGTGAGTGATAGTGAGTATGGCTCTTTGTAATTATTGCTGTTTATGAAATATTGTTGTATATTTTTGTATTTCTACAAAGGTGTATATATTTATTATTGATATATGTGATGTTTTAAATCTCTTCTGGATATGTAAATTGAAAAAAGTAACTTTGTTTTATCTAGTTAACAGCATGAAATCCTATAAGTAGTTACAACTATGAATGTTAATAGGTTTTATTTGTAAACTCAGATTTATGTTTGTACCTTTGAATAAAAAAATGTAACATATATGCATGAAATCAGGTATTTCATAATATATCTGGGTATAAAACTTTCTTGCAGGGCTAGTGGAAGCATTAAGCAGGGTGGGTGGTGGCCTTGGGTGCTGGAAGTGGGTGGGGCAGCAGAGTAGCCAGTAAAGGCAGCAGTTTTGAAAGGATGGATAAGATGAGAAGTGGCACAGGTGAAGCACAGAGCTGGAAGGTGTTTTACGTTTTGGGGTATGTATTTCATTGAGGAGCTGGGGTCCTTTGACATGTGCAGAGATAGAGAGAGATATCAAGTGACAACATCACCAGCTAGGGCGGCTGGACACACTTCCATTGTCACTGGCTTCTTGCATGCATATTTGAAATCACCAGTTTGCTAGTACCTCTACCATTTCACAAAGTTCATCTCCAGTTCATCTACACTCTCTAGCACTTCATCCTGACACTCCCCCCCCCCCCACCAGTGCACCCTGTCTTCCTCAACCAAAAATTGCAGACAACAGACAAGTCCAATTTCAATTGAGCTAGGTGAACAAGTGAGCAAATAAGTTACACAATTTATACATGAATACCTCTTATAAAATAGCAACGTCCATGCATACCTCTTTAACCCTCCATGTAATACCTCAGACTGTTCCTTTTTTACTTTAGAAAAGTGGATGTGTGAAGCTAAAAATACATGCTGTTCTCTCTGATTCTGTTTATATAATAGAAGGAACACAAATGTAGGATACCTACTTGAGTTTATGCTAACTTTCCATGTATACCACCTTTGAAAATGTTCTCAATAATGCATATTGTAAATGTGCATGCACTGACTGTTTATATTACTTGCAATAATAACAATGTGTGTTTATTTAAGTTATTTTGTATTTGCTTCTCCAGCCTCTCCTCCCCATTCTTGGGAGAAACTTTATATATGTGGGCCCATTCTAAATCATAGAGCTGAGAAGTAGAGTTATTTATTTGGCCTCTTCCATAGGTGAGGGTTTACCCATATAACAGCAATCTGTTTTAGGAACAGAGGCATGCAGTACCTTCTACAGATCCATTTCACTAAAGATAATGATACAAGTCATATATATTCACCATCATTGGGAATGATTCTAAACTATATGTGATAAAACTTAAAATGTGATTACTAGGCAGCACAAGTGCTAGAAAGGTTATAATACCATACCAAACAATCTTTTGAAAGCTTAGCATGAATGAAACTGCTAGCTTTGGCAGCCTTCGAGAATGCTACTGCTGTTCGATTTGATTAATGACATATTTAAAGTTTAGTTATGAACAAAATATTCATGAGCCCATATTGAAATATAAAACAACGTAAAGTAAAGGTGCTATGCCATGCCCTCTGCTATATCGCTTGTCTAGTGCAGTTTGTATTTCCTAATAAATTCTTTAGAAATTGTGGGCATACCAATACTGCCTTAAATGTTAACATTTCTCTCTGAAGGACTGCGAGGAAATGACACCTCCAGGGCACCATAAATCTTGCTTTTCATTTGGAATATAGAACCCATAAAGAGTATAAAACAATATTTAAGCCTCAGAGAAGACCAATTTTCAACATAAAATGGGATTGCTCTGACAGTAAAGGAATGAGCAGATGAGATTGGGAGCTCACCAATTTACAAAAGCCTATTAGAATGAAAGGAGGAAGCATCTGTGCTCCAGGGAGTGTGCAAGATAAAGCAGTGGCTAGAAAACTGAAATATCCAAATGGATTCATTCATCTTTCCAAGCATATGAATAGCAACATATTCATAGATTGAAATAATGTTGTATTCTGAAAATCAAATCAAATATAATGCCAGTATTCTGTTCTGTACTTTAAATAGCACTCCAGAATTGTTACATCTTCTTTTATGAGAGAAAAAGAAAGTTCAAAATATGTTCAGAAGAATCTATCAGAAATTGGAAACCAATTTGGTTTTCTAGTTCATTCCCTGAACAAGAAACAAATTAAAAATGTGCATCTTTAGCTGTTGTAGAGTGAAATGATTTACATAGTCAACAATCTTTTTGTCCCCTAAAGTATAATATAACTATGTCAGTGTAGCCCACATCAGAAGGTGTATAGTTATTTTATAGTACATACATGGGGTACTTTTCAAAGGAAAATGTAAATGTAAATAGGATATACCTGATATTTGGCTGAGTTAGACGGATATCGCCACCCTTCCCCAGAATGCCCCTTTTTTATCTGGCTAAATCATAGCCAGGTAAGCACTTATCTGGATAAACTGTAGCCAGATAAGAGGCTGAATATGCCACATTTTCCATTTAGAAGAATAACTTTTTTAGTTATCCATCTAAATGTTGCTGTATATGGACACCCCAGTTTATTCATTTCCTTATTTCTTCAAAATAGTAGTCAAGTTAGAAATTCAAGTAAAGAGTGTTCAGGCATTTCTTTCCCATCTAACTTTCTATAAGGTGACATATAGAGATAGGTGACATACTGAGATAGGTGAAAATACATTCTCAGGAATATTAGGATCCTCTGCTAAATATTTTTTAAGTAAATCCATCGGGGACATCAATTTCTGTTTTCAACATTGTATAATCTTGATTTTTTTCCACCTAACAAAGGGCCTTATTTTCCAGACGGATCGCACGCGATAAGGGACGTTTCGCACACGAAAGGGCCCTTATCGCGTGTGATACAAAGATGGGGGCGGAGTCGGCCCCAGAAGAGGAGGAGTCGGGGCGTCACCGGGGTCGACTGCGATACTTTAGAAAATGAGGCCCAAAATTTGCAATTGTTTCTAAATTATTCTCTAAGAGGTAGATATTAAAAAAGTACACGTGCACTTATTTTGGTTCGCGCAACTGGCGCAAACAAAAGTATGCCGGATTTTATAAGATACTCGCGGCTATGCACGTATCTTATAAAATCCGGGGTCGGCGCGCGCAAGGCTGCACAAAATCGGCAGCCTGTGCATGTCGAGCCGTGCAGCCTTCCTCCGTTCCCTCCGAGGCCACTCCAAAATCGGAGCGGCCTCAGAGGGAACTTTCCTTCCGCGTTCCCCCACCTTCCCCTCCCTTCCCCTATCTAACCCACCCCCCAGCCCTACCTAAATCCCCCCCCTACCTTTGTTGTGCAAGTTACGCCTACTTGAGGCAGGCATAACTTGCGTGCGCCGCCTCTGCATCCCCCGGCACAGGCCACAGTGCCAGGGGACTCGGGACAGCCCTCCTGGCCCGCCCTCGGACATGCCCCCGGACACTCCCCTGGCCTGCCGACACGCCCCCGGACATGCCCCCTCCCACACCTTTTACGAAGCCCCGAGACATACGAGTGTCCCGGGGCTTTGGGCTTTGCGCGTGCCGGCGGCCTATGCAAAATAGGCGCGCCAATGCATGAGTGCCCTGCACGCATAAATCCGGCAGGATTTATGCGCGCAGGGCTTTTAAAATCTACCCCTAAGTGTAAAAGTCATTTCACCAATAAATTATCCATATCCTGTACAACTGAAACTTTTACTTCTAAAATGTCAACCTTCTGCTTAACAAGAAATAGTTCCTTCTCATTACTTCGAACTTCCATAGTTAAAGTCTGAAAATGGGAAAAAGCAGAGCCATCTCAGTTGACAAAGCAGCTATTGTTGCCCATTTTCCTTCTAAAGTAACTACTTCAGGCCAAGTAGTGAGGGGTTTAAAGTCACTGGCAAAGTATATTGGCTTACCTCAGCTGAATTCAAACCATCTCCAGCAGGTATTTATAGACATTGAAATTGATCAGGGAATGACAGGGAAGTCGTCTCCTGATAGTATACCACTCAATCCAATGACTGAGAGAGCTCCAACATTTCCTTGGGAGAAATATATATAAAAGTCTGCAACAGGTTGCTGCCTCTCTCCAGGGGTTGCCCAGACTGCCAAGGTGGTTCACACAGCTCCAGAGAAAAATATACATCAGGGGAGACAATGAAAGAAGCCTCCATTTCCAAATTATCGTGAGAGCTAACCATCAGCATCTGCAGTTCTGACTGATGGACAAGGGAATCTTTGGGGCTAGATGGGGATTGACTCAAAGCCAACAAAGAGTAAGCTTTAGTATTCTATTTCCCTTCCTTTCCCCCATTTAGCAGATAGAGAAAGTAGAGAAATATAAATGAAAAGAACTAAGAAATGTTCACCATCTTAACTCTTCCCCCTTCCCCTGATTTGATCAATCAGGGGCTGTGTGTCATTTTTAAATAGCCACAGTGGGGTAAGAGTGAATGAAGGTTATCTCTACCCTTTTGTACTGACAAAATTTCCTTAGAAGAATAAATGTGGGCCAGAGAGGTTCCCAATCTTGGTTGATTTCTGGGGAATGGAAGGGGGGGGGGGGTCATGGGTATCAGGGAGGTGTCAGATGGGCTTGGCTGAGCCCAAATAGGTAGGCCCCAGTCCTAGCTTTGCCAAAATGTAAAACACCCAATAATTTTGCACTTTTTCATACTCTATGATCTAACCCCCCATTCTTTAGGCATAATATGGTGACACCCCCCCCCCCCTTTCACTACAGTGACTGAGTGTGATAATGAAAATGGGGTTTAAGATGTTATTAGAGGAGTCACCAATATGAAGGAAACCAAGAAGTTGAGGGCAGGAAAAGGAATTCTCCTTCCACTGTCTTCCTTAAAATGGGAAACAAAAAGGGTCTAAAACCCACCCAGCACATCCCTCAGGGGTAGAGGGGGCAGGCAGAACCCAAATTAGAAATGCAAAATGTAAATGTAACCAGACGGAAACCCTAAGAGCAGTCAAGATACTTCAAAACTGATTAATTTTATTTGCAAGCAAGAACTATCAATGTTGTATCTACCATGAATAATATCTTAACAACAAAGCAGGATAACAGATGTTTATATACATGTTAACTAATATGAGCTCTTTTCTTATTTTTAATATCTCAATGAACTAACAGAACCGGTTCTGAACATAAACAAAGATAACTATCATATAAGTCCTCTATTAGTCCTCTCCTTTAACAGTGGACTATTAAAGATGGAGCTTTAAAACAATAGTTGCTAGTTTTCTTCCAACATACCAGTGGCTGTAACTGACTTTGTCAACATGTTCCTTGCTCTACCTGTTAATCTTAATCTTGCAGACTTGAGAGGGAGGGGTGAATTTCTGTAACATGCCAGACATATGTCAAGAGAAGGAGCCATCCGTAATGACCTGTGTAAGGAATATGGAATACTCCTTGTCTGGGACCACTTATTTACAAGGTCCCAAAAAGAATGCAGTCAGGATATATAAAACAAGAATTTATTTATAAAGTATTGAATTGACATACACACACACAATCATCATATCACAAAGCAATGTATTAGACCAGATGCTTTACCAGCAGTACTTGTTTCAGGACCTTATGTTTATAAAGGATTGAATCGACATCCACACACAATCATCATATTACAAAGCAATGTAATAGACTATACACCAGCAGTACTTGTTCAAGACCTTACTGTCCTATTTCCTCAAGCCGAGAAGCGGGGGCTGCCATCAGGAGCGGTCAACTGCGGGAACTCCCGAACGTACGTCTACGTTGCAGGATCTGCTTCTGACTTTGCCCAGGCTGCTCTCTGAATTTAACCAGGTGTGTTTGCGAAGAGGCTCGTGATTACTAATCCCTTAGGGGAGTGATAGCATTGTTACTGGAAACTCGAGCTGGCTACATCAGCAGGATTGCACAAGGAGGCCATTCTTGTCAAAACTGCCCCTGCCCAGCACGTAGTTTTCCTGCACAATGCTTTGAATTTCCCCTTCAATCCACCCTTTAATCACGAGTCTCTAGCAAGCACTCCAGTCCGTAGCGGGCCCGAACCACACGAACGAGGGTTTGTTGATTTCACATTTTGCGGACATGAAAAGCCAGGTAACAAGTACTGAGAGTGCATAAAATGCAAACAACACAAAGCACTAGAATAGGGTGGAATAGCCAATTAAGCATTTGTCGGGCAGTGGGGGAATGACCAGTGAAGATATCCCACCATGAATGATGAGTATCAGACTGTGCTTGCAAATAGTTCAATGTTTGGTGAAAAAGATTCACATTATCCGGTATTCAGTCGGCCATAAAGTTAATAGCGGTATTCATGTCTGTGCCAGCCCGAGAGACCTTACCCGCTAGTAGGGGTGTGCATTCGTATTGACCGCATATGTTAAACGCTACTTTTTTTTTTTTAACTTAAAAAAGTGATGGGGCGTATACGAGCGAATTTCCAACATATTCAACATACCTATGTTGGATACGGCGAACCGCCATGCATGCGCTTTCTCGCCGCCATTAGCTGCGAGCTCGGAGCCCCGGATTACCTGAAAATGGCGGCGCCCCTGCGGTAACCATGCCAACCTGTCTGATCCTGTCCTGTGAGTCGCAGTGACTCACAGGAAAGGGTGGCACAGGTCGGCATGGATACCGGAACGCAGCGAATCTGCATTCACGTTTTCAGAGAAGCACTGAATGCAGCGAATCGCGCTGTCATTCAGTGCTTCTCTGAGGATTTCCTGACGAGCCAGCACTATAAAAGCAGCAGCAGCACGAGGAATCACGGACATTTTCAGCGATTGTGTGGGGAGGTGGGCTCGGGATCGGGCTGGGTGCAGGTTCAGGCAGGCTGAGGCAGACAAGAAAGCAGAACCAGATTTGATAGACACAACACAGAACAGAACCACATTTGATAGACAACACAGAACAGATTCTTTGTTAGGGAAAAAAAAAACAAAAACATTGTTATTGAGTGAGTCTGTTCATTTTATCCTGGGCAGTGCCAGGCAGGGCTGGCAGTACTCTGCCTCATATCTACTTAAAAGGAAGCTAGTCCTGTGTGGACTCACTGCACACACACAGACAAATTCCGTGCATTGCCAGGCAGGCAGTGGGCATAAACAGAGTGAACATTTGCCTTCAGCGAGTCTGTTCAATTTGCTATTTTTAAACAGACTTAAAAGCATTGTCCTTGACTGGTTCAGTGCTGGGTGGGCAGTGCCAGGGGTGGCACTGGCAGTACTCTGCCTCATATCTACTTAAAAGGAAGCTAGTCCTGTGTGGACTCACTGCACACACACAGAGAAATTCCGTGCATTGCCAGGCAGGCAGTGGGCATAAACAGAGTGAACATTTGTCTTCAGCGAGTCTGTTCAATTTGTTATTTTTAAACAGACTTAAAAGCATTGTCCTTGAGTGGTTCAGTGCTGGGTGGGCAGTGCCAGGGGTGACACTGGCAGTACTCTGCCTCATATCTACTTAAAAGGAAGCTAGTCCTGTGTGGACTCACTGCACACACACACACAAATTCCGTGCATTGCCAGGCAGGTAGTGGGCATAAACAGAGTGAACATTTGCCTTCAGCGAGTCTGTTCAATTTGCTATTTTTAAACAGACTTAAAAGCATTGCCCTTGAGTGGGTCCGTTCATTTTGTTATTTTAAACAGACTGAGCATTCTTCTTGAGTGGGTCTGTTAATTTTCTTATTTTAAACAGACTGAGCATTGTCCTTCAGAGTTGGTCCGTTCATTTTCTTATTTTAAACAGACTGAGCATTCTTCTTGAGTGGGTCTGTTAAATTTTGTTATTTTAAAGAGACTGAGCATTCATCTTGAGTGGGTCTATTCAGTTTGTTATTTTAAACAGACCGAACATTATTATTGTGGGACAGTAGGCAGTGTTACCACTAGTACTCATTGACATTAAATCCATAATGTCAGGGAAAGAGAGATGCAAGCGACTTAGTGGGAATGGCAGCGGATGCACCGCAAAAGACACCAGTGCAACACCACCAGTAGAGCTAAAAAGGCAACTGTCGCAATCAAACGTCTTTGTAGGGGATGGCAGTTCCATGGCAAAAAAAAAGAAATCAGACCATGAAACTTTGCAATCGCCACCACGTGTTTCTGGCCCTGTAGTTTTGGAGGAGAGTGAAGATGAGGCACAGTCTAGCCAGACAAAAGTTGCACACCCAAGAGCAGCCAGGGGACAGAAGTGTCCAGCTAAACTTCGCGGTGACAAGGTAGCGCTGGCACTGTTAGCTTCTGATTCAGAAGAAGAATCTTCTTGGATGGAATTCTCATCAGAAATGGAAGATGTAATACCTGAGGAATCTTTGGTAGAATTGTCAGTTACTCCTGTTTTAGCCTCCACCTCCAGAACTCTGCGGCAGGGGAGACATTCCACTGATATCGAGGAGGAGGAAGAGCTGTCAGAAGGGAGACAGAGGGTGACTGTTGCCCCCGCTGGCATTGCTTCGCCGAGTGCAGTGGGTGCACCACCCACACCCAGTAGTACCTCAACTCCAGTGCCACCATCCACCCCCAGGGTGGGAAAGAGAGGAGGATCACAAAAGAAATCTGCGATCTGGGCACATTTTAAAGTGCAGAAGACCGGCGTTATGCTCGGTGTAATTACTGTGCCAGGGATATTAGCAGAGGCAAGCAACTGGGACATCTATCAAATTTTGGCATGGAGCATCATATTAAGAGGCAACACCCAACAAGATTACTGCCATCTGGGGATGGTGGCAGTTTCCGTCGGGGGACCCCTTCCCCTTCCAACCAGGGTGCAGTGGTAGGAAAGCAGCAGAGTCAGCCCACGCCCTCATACCCTTCTAGCAGTCAGGCGGCAGGCCAGCAACCCACTGACACGTGGCAGAAGCGACAATGCACCATGGAGGAAATGGGGTGGAGTGCGGTAACACTATCCCGGGGTAGGAGGCAGGCAGCCGCAAAAGTTGCAACCAGGTGCATTGGGGAAATGATTGCCCTTGATGACCAGCCCCTGCAGTTAGTGGAGAATGTGGGTTTCAAACGTTTTTTGAAGGTCGTACTTCCAAATTACAAAGTCCCCTCCAGAACCACATTTAGTAGAAAGGTCATCTCCAGCCTGTACAAGCACTGTCTCAGTCGCTTGCAAGCACTGCTAGGTAAGGCAGACGGAATAGTGCATTTCACCTGCGATATCTGGACCGCCATGAATGCTGCACACTCTTACCTCTCTCTGACAGCACACTGGTGGGACATGGCAGAGGCAGGGGCAGCCAGCAGCTCTATTACTGAACAAGCATCAGGGTGGAGGTGGGCTTTACTGCACACCCACCTGACGGACCATTCCCATACCGCTGCCAATATTCTAGCATGCATCAGAAAGATGCTGGCGAGCTACCAGTGTTTTAACCTAGTTCCTGTGCCTGTTCATGCAGGCCTTGTGTCCCTAGCTGGGATTGACCTCTGTCCTCGAATGATGTGCCTGTTCATCCAGGCCTTGTGTTCCCACACGTATTCTTATTTGTGAGAGATCCTAGGCTCCAATTCCTTTGTCATCAGCTGAAGTGCGTAAGTACAGTCGGAATTCACTAGACGCCAACGGAATTCACTAGACGCCAACGATATTCACTGGACGCCAATGTAAACACCGGGTACACACAACTCTAGGGGTGGACCCGTTCCAGGGAGTCCTTCCCTGAACAAGCATGAGGGTGGAGGTGGGCTTTACTGCACACCCACCTGATGGACCATGCCCATACCGCTGCCAATATTCTAGCATGCATCAGAAAGATGCTGGCGAGCTACCAGTGTTTTAACCTAGTTCCTGTGCCTGTTCATGCAGGCCTTGTGTCCCTAGCTGGGATTGACCTCTGTCCTCGAATGATGTGCCTGTTCATCCAGACCTTGTGTTCCCACACGTATTCTTATTTCTGAGAGATCCTCCAATTCCTTTGTCATCAGCTGAAGTGCGTAAGTACAGTCGGAATTCACTAGACACCAACAGAATTTACTAGACGCCAACGATATTCACTGGACGCCAATGTAAACACCGGGTACACTCAACTCTAGGGGTGGACCATTTCCAGGGAGTCCTTCCCTGCACAAAGGAAAGGGAACTCTCTCCTGGGCCAATTGATAAGAAAACCCCAATTCTGCAGCCAAAAATAGGCTGGAAATCCTTCCCCCATTGACTTTAATGGGCGACATATGGACATATACCCAACTCATTGAATTCTGTTTATGTCCATATTGACCGCAAATGGGACCCCCTTTGGAGATATGGACATATGAACTTAAACTTTTGCTCTGCACATCCCTACCCGCTAGTACTTCAACATCTATACTGTTAAGAACTCCAACACCTAGGCCAGCACTTCCTAAAAGAGTATCATACCATTCTCGCCTTCGCCTTCCAGTCCGGGGTATGGGGGGAAAAGATATATTAAAATACAATTTATGAACGGTTTTATAAAATACTACTGTAGCACAGGTTTCTGGTAGGCGAATTAATGATTGTTCCCGGAATCGGGGCTGGGACACCTGCCTCATGATCCAATAGTATGTAAACATTTCAGATGTACTATTTGTCTTGGATTCCATGCAGCCAAGTATCCAGGTCGGTTTGGAAACATTAATGGTAGGTAATGAAACAGAAACATTGTCACATTGGTATCGTAGTGCATGCTGAGTGCCCATAAAACGAACATAATCAACATTTTTACAAACATATTCTGTAGTGTTACTAAGCTCTAAAGTCGCATTTGTATTATGTTGGTACAACCAAACATACTGGTTGATATTAGGGATGTGAATCGTGTGCCCGATCGTCTTAACGATCGGGTTCGGCTAGAGGGAGAAATAAATCTGATCGGTGGTGATGTGAATCGGAATCGGTTCCGATTCACATCGTTAAATTTTTTTAGTGAGGCCCGACCCTTTAAAATTGACCCCTTACCTTCCCCCACCCTCCCAAGCCCCCCAAAACATTTTAAAATTACCTGGTGGTCTAGTGGTGGTACCGGGAGCGATCTCCCGTTCTCAGGCCATCGGCTGCCACTCATAAAGATGGCGCTGGCCATCCAGTGCTCCTACCATGTGACAGGAGCCAGCCAATGGTACGGATACCCTGTCACATGGTAAGGGCAAAGGGCCATCGGCGCCATCTTTATGAGTGGCAGACAAGGGCCCGAGAATGGGAGATTGCTCCCAGGACCACCACTAGACCACCAGGTAATTTTAAAATGTTTTGGGGGTCTTGGGAGGGTGGGGGAAGCTAAGGGGTCATTTTTAAATGTTCGGGTGGGTTTTTTTTTTTATCGGGCCATCGACACCATTTTTGAGTGGCAGCCAAAATGGCGCTGATGGTCCAAAAGTGGGAGATCGGTCCCCGTGCCTCCAGTGGACCGCCAGGTACTCGTAAAACGTTTGGGGGGGGTTCGGGAGGGTGGGGGAAGGTAAGGGATTAGTTTTATAGGGTCGGGGTGGGTTTAGGGGTTGTTTTGGTGTGCCGGGTTTCCCGCCTTCCCCCCTCCCCCGATTTACGATTTTTCACGATAAATTGGGGGAATTTCTATTGTATCGCGACTCTTAACGATTTTTGACGATTTAAAAAATATCTGACAATTTTTTTAAATCAAAAAATGATTCACATCCCTAGTTGATATTGTTAAGAGATATAGTGTACTGAGTAATGTTCTCTATAATAAAGTTCCATAGATTACAGTTATCATAGGTTGCATTGCGGAATAACTTCCACGTCATCTGATTTGATGCCTGGATCATTGATAACAGTTTGTGGAATCCACCTTGCACCGAAGAGGGTGTGTTTCCAACGGCCAGAGCCCATATGACTAGGAGGGCTAGCAGCTTCGGAACCTGTGTAGCACAAACATTTTATGGTATTACTCTCTGAGTTTACAAAGGATACTCGGCACTTGTATCCAATGATCAGCTCCTTCAGGAAGTACTGTGAGCACTGCATCCTTTCCAACTGCAAGGATTTCACCTTTT
This sequence comes from Rhinatrema bivittatum, assembly GCF_901001135.1. NCBI lineage: Eukaryota > Metazoa > Chordata > Amphibia > Gymnophiona > Rhinatrematidae > Rhinatrema > Rhinatrema bivittatum. The sequence continues at coordinate 103,548,882 of NC_042615.1, read as the reverse complement.
TCTGGACCTTTGTTATGAAAAAATATCCAGATTTTGTTTCCTGGATGAAATTTGGAGAGTACTTCCGTTAAGGAGGTGCTCCTGAAGATGCCGGTCCCTCTAGGAATTTTGCTCGGAATTTCCCATCCCATAGGGGTGGATACATGTGGAATGATTATTAATTGTGTCATTTTGGTCTGTTCGGGAACATATAGCTCCTTGTTTGTCAGATTGTGGAACAATACATATATCGATCCTCGGTAATCAGAATCAATAATGCCCCCAAGTATTATAATGCCTTGTTTGGCCCAGCTGGATTTAATTTGCAACCAACCAAAATGTCCAGTGGGGATACTGCATCCTATTTGTAAATCATATAGAAAGGATTTGTTCGGGGGAAAAATTACAGCTGTAGGGTTTGTTAAATCATATCCTGCTGCTTCAAAACTATTATGTTGGGGGAGTTCAGCTTTCCCTTCTGCAGTCGCCCAACAGACTATATTTTGGATTTGAGAAAGCTGTTGTGTGTCACCTTGGTACATTCTTTGAAAGGGTGTTTTGCCATCTCCCTTTAACGGCCGACTGTTAAGTAACTGGAAGGCCATGGGGAGTACGTCTTTGCACCCTTTGAAACAGCCTGTCTTTGTCAGCGTGCGGAGCATATTCTTTAACAACCCGTTCATTCTCTCAATCAAGCCAGCCGTCTGTAGATAATAGCTATATGGAATATCCATTCTAGGAAATTATCTTGGGCATATTGTTGGACTTGATGTCCGGTGAAATGGGAACCCCTGTCACTCTGTATCTGTTTTGGTAACCCATAATACTGACTCATTTCACAGAGCAATTTAAGGGTTGCTTTTTGATTGGCGTCTGGGGCTGGGACCGCCATTAGTACTCCACTGCACGTGTCTACTGCAGTGCATATGTAGGAATCACCACCACTTTTTCTGAGTGGACCAATAAAATCTATTTGCCAAATCGTGGCGGGTGTTAGACCAGATGTATGTGCCCTTTCTCTATTACTTGCGGGGATCTAGGATGGGTCATTTGACAGTATTCACATTGTTTAATCACATTTTAGAAGTCTGAGAGGGACCCTGGTATCCCTCTGGCTTGAGCCCACCTGTAAGTAGCCTCCGCCTCCAGATGACCACTTTTGCTGTGCGCCCATTGCCATAAACCTTTTTCTCCGCCACATTCGTCAGTAATCTCTGCAATTCAGATTTTTTGCATGCTTATCTGCAACAGAGTTGTACAAGTTAGATAATGAACTATATTTGACATGTGCATCAACGTGAAAAACCGTTACTTCTTTATCATGGCATATCTGCCAGATCTTTTGCCATAAGTCTGCTCCCCACACGGGCTGTGATATATTTTCTAATCATCCTGTTTCCATTTTGACATCCATAGTGTCAGTCCCTTCATTACTGCCCAGCTGTCAGTGTATACGTGACATTGAGTGCCTGCACAATGTAGGGCCATCCATATGGCATATAGTTCTGCAAACTGGCTAGATTTCCCTTTCCCTTCCTCATTATATACTTCGTTAGTGTGAGGGTTAAAAATAGCCGCTTTCCACATCCTCTCACTACCTTTCATTGTAGCTGATCCATCTGTGAACCATGCATACTGTCTAGATTCTGGCGATAATTGGTCAAATGGAACTCCTAGCTTTGCATGAGATGAAGGTAGGGTTAGTTTATCTAAACCATTTCCCTCTCCCTCGTTGGGAATATCTGCAATTTGTTCATGTAACATTGAGTGGCCCATTGGCCCATTTTTTGCTCTATCCTGAATATACCATTTCTATTTGATAACAGAAGCTTCTTGTGCATATCCAGTTCTATGTGTATGGGGATTACTCTGCACCTATTGCATTATGGGAATCAGGGGACGCATTAACACATCATGACCCTGTGTTAATTGGTCAGTGTCAATTAGAGCCCAATAGCATGCTAACAACTGCTTTTCAAAGGTGGAGTACTGCCAAGCTGCATCTGGCAACTTTTTGTTCCAGAACCCTAACGGTACTCTTTTCCCATCCTGTTTTTGCCATAGACTCCAATCAGCATAACAGGAGTTAAATGACACTTGCAGTTCCACTGGGCCCTCCTTCAGAGGCCATAAATCTAGTGCAGTCTGAATAGCAACTTTTGCATGTTCAAATGCATCCTGTTGTTCTTTTCCCCATTCAAGTTTCTCCTTTTTCCTCGTAACTCAAAACAAGGGAGCTAATATCTGCCCCAAGTGTGGAATATGTTGTCTCCAAAATCCAAATAGCCAAATAAATGTCTGTGCTTCTTTCTGAGTGTGTGGCGGGGTAAATAACAACACTTTAGCTTTAGCTTTCGGCAAACTTTCTCGTTTTCCCTCTGACCATTGTATTCCCAAAAATTTTACCACATTAAGGAGTATTCCATATTCCTTACAACCTGCATACTTCAATCACTCTGTGAAATGTCCATGAGCCTTCTGACTGGTGCTTAAAACTGTGGCCCAGTGATTCAATGACTCCTAATCCCTTTTCCTCACACAATAAAATAATAAAATTATACATACACGAACAAGGTTAGAAAATTACTTAACTTTTAATATGAAAGATGGAAATGTTTGCCAGTGTGCTCCAGCTTTTGTCACACTATCTATGCCTGAGCTGCTGCAGCAAACAATGGGACTTTGCCTTACATTTCCTACTAACTGTTGTCTGACCATAACTGGGGGGGGGGGGGGGGGGGGGTGTGGAGGAGCGCACAACCGCAGCAACAGTGGCTAGGGGTGGAAAACTCTTAAATCCATCTCTGATTGAATAAGATAACAGGTTCATTCAGATAGCCCATTTCACAAGAAAATCTAAATTCAATCCAGCAGTTAGATCAATTTCAAACAAGAAATGTAATAAAGGCATATTTAAAGAAAATGATACTTATCACAATTCATTTCCATGTACTAAATCTGACAATTGGCAAATGTGCTTAAAAAGAATCACTGGAACCTTCCATTCCACTCAGCCTTGCTGTTATACCACTCATTCTATACCTTGTGGGTCGTTGTACCACTCAGCTTTGCTGCATGCTCAGACTCTATACCTCTGGGATCTTTCTGCCACTGTGCCTTGCTTCCAATACCGCATGGCAAGCTAAGTATGGAGCCTTAAGGAGTTATCCTGGCCCCGCTGGATTACCAGGGCTAGCTAGATAAGTGCCAGAGAAATCATAGAGGTGGGCTAGGGCAAATACTGGAAAGGGTTTGTTAGGTAGGTGCTCAGGGACAGTAATTTTTTTTTTTTTGGTTACGTCAAGAGGCAGCAAGGTGTGGGCAGGAGTAAGACAAGGATTCTATCAAGACCATTTAGGCACTCATGGGACCACCATTGCCTTAAAGGGTCACTGGCCCCCCAAAAAAGTTGCTTGCAAATGGGAAGGTAGCACAGGGGTAAGTGCTGACCTGTGTCTCAACCGGGAGCTGCCAGTTGAGGCAGCTCTGACTCCCCCAAAATATTAATAAAAAATAAAAGAATTATGTAACAATGGCCCTGGCACCCCTTCTACCCTCCTCAAAGCTAAAACAGAAAATGTGGACCTGGCCCTGCCACTGCCATTCCTCCCACTTCCAAGTGACAGTAATGGCCACCAGACCGCAAGTGAAAGTGATGGCCTCCTCCCCTCAGCCTCCAAGTGACAGAGATCCCTCCAATTTCATACCCCCACTCTCCAAGTGACAGAGAAGCCCCACGAATGCCGTACCCGCAACCCCACTTCCCCAAGTGACAGTGATGGCCCCCATATCCTGCCCCTCAAGGGACAGTGATGCTATCTCCCAAGTTACAGAGAGAGCCTCCACCCCCAAGTGACAGTGACAGCCCCCTCCCCATCCATCCAAGTGGAAGAGATCCCCCTCGATGCCATCTCCCACCCCCCAAGAGACAGTGATAGCCACCAACCTCCATGTGACAGTGATGGTTACCTCCCTCCACCCCCCAAGTGACAGTGATGGCCCCCTCCCCCCATCCTTCCAGTGACAGGGATCCCCTGATGCTACACCCCCTACCCACACCCTCCCAAATTACAGAGATCCCCTACCTCTCCAAGTGATAGAGATGGCCCCCTTGATAGCAAAAAGAAAAGGTCCCAGGCCCCACCCCACTCCCAAGGAAATAAAATAGTGTCCCAGCTCCCTTCTGCCCCTCCCACTCTCCCCCCACCCCGACACATTTCCCACACTCCCTTATACCTAAAATTGGATTGCACGCTTTTTTTTTGTTTGCACAATTGAGTGCCATCGCTTTCACTTGGGGTGGTAGGTGGGGATCTCTGTCACTTTTGGGCATGGGAAGGGAGTATGGAATTGGAACATTCTGTCACTGGGAAGATGGGCAGGGCCCATCGCTGTCATTTGGAGAGTGGGGTGATGGCCATCACGATCACTTGTGGGGTAGGGGTGGGTAAGGCAATCACTTGAGGAATGGGGAAGTGGAGGTCACTATCACTTGGAGCATGGGGGGAGTCACTGTCACTTGGAGTGTGGGGAAGAAGGTAATTGCTGTCACTTGAGAATATGAGGGTATTGAAGCAGGGGGATATCTGTCCCTTAGGGATGGGAGTGGGGGGTATGGAAGCATTTTCTGGACTAGGGCTGCATTTTCTGTTTCAGATTTGAGAAGGGGAAAGGGAGAGTTGAGGCTGTCACTGCATGGTTCTTTTTTTTTATTCACATTTTGGGGGAGTCAGGGCCGCCTTGACCGGCGGCCCCAGGTTGAGATGGGGGTCACCTCTGACCCATGCTCCACCTCCCCATTTGCACGTGACTTTTTTTTTTTTGAGGAATGTCCCTTTAAGGCAATGGAGGTCCCATGAGATTGGTACTGCCATTGCATTATACAGCCTCTCACCATGTTCTTTTTTCCAGTGGTATTTATTTATTTATTTATTTATTTATTTATTTAAGGCTTTTATATACCGACTTTCTTGATACAAATCAAATCAACTCGGTTTACATCGAACTAAGCAGTTAACCATAACCAGTTAACAAAAGACAACATTTCATGAAGCATAAAGTTACATTATAACAAGGGAGCAAAAACTGGGGATAGGAAATAAAGGGGGGAGAACAGAGATGGTATACTATATACAGGTGAGGGTGTGGGAGGTAGGCAAATGAGCCAATGTTGTTATGATGTATTAGTGTGTCTTAGTGCTTGTTTATTTACAGTGGAAATGGGAACAGTTCTGAGTCAAGCTATTGGACTAAGAACAGGGAAAGGCTCGACCGAAAAGCCATGTCTTGAGTTTCTTTTTAAAAGTTAGGAGACAGGATTCCTACCTGAGGTCTGGGGGCATGGCGTTCCAGATGGAGGGACCTATTGTTGAGAATGCCCTGTCTCTGATATTTGAGTGGTGCACCGCTTTGATTAGAAGAACGTAAGGATCCTTTGTAGGCTTCCCTTAAGGGTCTGGCTGTAGAGTGAAGTTTGAGAGGGTGTAGCAGGTCAAGAGGCGTCTGATGGTGAATGTTTTTGTGAATGATTGTAAGTGATTTATGTAGAATCCTAAAGTTTACTGGGAGCCAATGAAGATCTTTTAATATGGGAGATATGTGCTCTCTCCGATTAGTATTCGTCAGGATTCTCGCCGCCGCGTTTTGAAGCAGCTGGAGGTGTTTTATTGTAGTAGCAGGAAGACCTTGCAAGATGGAGTTGCAGTAATCGACCTTAGAGAACAGGATGGCTTGGAGGACAGATCTGAAATCATGATGGAAGAGAAGCGGCTTGAGTTTTTTGAGTACCTGTAGCTTGTAGAAGCACTCCTTTGTAGTGTGGTTTATAAATTTCTTTAGGCTCAGGTGACTATCTATTATGACTCCAAGGTCTCTTGCATGGGAAATTTGTTTGTTGGTGTGTAGCTTTTGATGGAAGGGACTACCTTCTGGGTTGATGAGCAGGAGTTCTGTCTTGTTAGTGTTAAGCACCAGGTTGAGGCTTGAAAGGTAGAGGTTGATCGTTTGCAAGTGAGAATCCCTTGTTTTGAGAGCTGAATCCAGTGAATTAGATATGGGGATTAAAATTTGAACATCGTCTGCATATATGTAGAACTTCAGATTTAATTTTGAGAGTAAATGGCAGAGAGGGAGTAGGTAGATATTGAACAGAGTGGGCGATAATGAGGATCCTTGGGGGACTCCGAATGGGGAGTTAGTGCAAGTGGATTCTTTGTTATTGATTTTAACCTTGTAGCCTCTGTTGCTAAGGAAAGAGTCGAACCATCTGAGGGCGGGTCCTGCGACTCCTATGTCTGATATCCGGTTTATAAGGGTAGTATGATTTATGGTGTCAAAAGCCGCTGAGATGTCAAGAAGAGCTAAGAGGAAAGACTGTCCTTTGTCAATGCCAGTGTATAGCTGATCTAGGAGCGAGATGAGGAGAGTTTCAGTGTTGTGTTCTTTTCGGAATCCATATTGTGAAGAGTGTAGAATATTATGTTCCTCCAGGTAATTTGAAAGTTGGTTATTTATGATTTTCTCCATGATCTTGGCTACAAATGGCAGATTTTATATGGGGCGGTAGTTGTTGGGATCATCCGGGTCCAGGTTCGGTTTTTTGAGAATGGGTTTAAGGGTGGCCAATTTGAGAGCGTCCGGGAAGATTCCTTGTGAGAGGGAGCAGTTGATAATATCTGCTAGATGTTTAGAGAAGGATTCTGGTATGAGAATCAGGAGTTTGGATGGGATTTGGTCTAGAGGGTGAGAGGAGGGTTTCATTCTTTTTATCAGGGTTTCCACCTCTATAGCGTAGGTGGGATCAAAGGATTCCAAACCAACATCTAGGTTCGGGGGAAGGGGGGATCTGGAGATAGCATGTTAGGGTTAGTAGGTAATCTAGCCAGGGTATTGGAGATTTTGTTTTGGAAGAATAAGGCCAGATCGTTGGCTTTCGATTGGGCTAGGTCATCGGGGATTGTAGGGGGGGCAGTCTTGGTGAGTTCCGATACATACGAGAAGAGTGCCTTCGAGTCGAAGATCATATCATGTATACGGTGGGCGTAGAAATCTCTTTTTGTTCGTAGCGTTGCAGTTCTGTATTGGTGGAGAGCAGCTTTGTATAGGGTTAGGGAGTGAGGGTTGGGGTTCTTCCTCCATTCCTTTTCTTTCCGTCTCAGGCCTTGCTTTTGGGTGCGGAGCTCCCATAAGACAGTGGGCATAAGACAAAAGAACATGCCATACAATGTCATTGCTTTTTTGTGGGGAGGGGCCCCACTCTTACGGCAACATCCCCTTCCCCATGACAGTAGAATCCCTCCTGTGAAAGAACATTATGGCTTAGTTCATCTAAATATTCATTTAGTCAGATTACTTGTGAGTTATCCATCTAAATGCTTCTGAATATGGACCTCACTGTTGCCTAATAAGAAGCTAATTTGTATGAATTTTCATTTAAATCAGCTCATTACCATTCTAACATTATACTGTGGTTTTATTGGAGGGAAATAACAAGTGGAATTTGAAATATTATGAATTATCTCTGCATTAAAAGCTGAATTTTCAAAGGCTTAAATCGCATATAAAAAAGGCCATATAAGTGGTTATTCGGCCCGATCACATGTAATGCATATTTTTTTTTAAAAGGGCCACTTACACATGTATAAATGAGCTTGCAAGAAAAAGTACACTTGCAAAAAAGTGGCATTGTAGGGGTGTGTCAAGGTGTACTTAGCATGTATTGAGGTATTTTAAAAGCAACTTATATGTGAATGTCAATCAAGTTACACAAGTTCATTTACTACTGCTCATTTATGCCAACTTTCATTTTGATTTTTGGATTGACATTTTGGGGGTGAGCTTCTCCAGGAGAGTGGACACAGAAGCAGGTTAGGGAGTGGGAGGAAATGTACCTGGGATACACTGGGTTATACTGGGTGATAACAGGAACATACTGGTTTTGTACCGTGGATTACTGAAACATATTTGGAGTAACTAGGAAATATAGGGGCGGATTTTCAGAGCCCTGCTCGCGTAAATCCGCCCAAAACCGGGCAGATTTACGCGAGCAGGGCCCTGCGCGCCGGGAAGCCTATTTTACATAGGCCTACCGGCGCGCGCAGAGCCCCGGGACTCGCGTAAGTCCCGGGGTTTTCGGAGGGGGGCGTGTCGGGGGCGTGTCGGGGGGCGGGCCCGGTCGTCGCGGCGTTTCAGGGGCGTGTCGGCAGCGTTTTGGGGGCGGGTACGGGGGCGTGGCTACGGCCCGGGGCGGTCCGGGGGCGTGGCCGCGCCCTCCGTACCCGCCCCCAGGTCGCGGCCCGGCGCGCAGGAGGCCCGCTGGCGCGCGGGGATTTACGTCTCCCTCCGGGAGGCGTAAATCCCCCGACAAAGGTAAGGGGGGGGTTTAGACAGGGCCGGGCGGGTGGGTTAGGTAGGGGAAGGGAGGGGAAGGTGAGGGGAGGGCAAAGGAAAGTTCCCTCCGAGGCCGCTCCGATTTCGGAGCGACCTTGGAGGGAACGGGGTAGGCAGCGCGGCTCGGCGCGCGCTGGCTATACAAAATCAATAGCCTTGCGCGCGCTGATCCAGGGATTTTAGTGGATACGCGCGGCTCCGCGCGTATCTACTAAAATCAGGCGTACTTTTGCTTGAGTCTGATGCGCAAGCAAAAGTAGGCCTATTCGCGCTTTTTGAAAATCTACCCCATAGAGTAGAGATGTGCTTCGGGTTGATATATCGTGTTGGGCTTCGTTTCGGGCCCCCTCCCCCGCGGAAATTTTGTTTTTCCCGTGGGTTTTTTTTTTTCAGGGGCCCCGATTTGTGGGTTAGTGCGCACTAACAGGGAGTTACCTAAACATTCCCCCTGTCAAAGATGCGCATCTGGCAACCACAAGAGAAAGAGCCTTCTCAATCTCAATTGCCTCACCCAAAATGTGGAACACCCTACCTAAATTCATACGAATCCAACATGACCTAAAAACATTCGAAAAGGACTTTAAAACACTAATGTTCCGCAAATTCCTAACTGACTTTGAGTCATCTAATCATCCCAACTCTCAACTGAACTCTCAATTGTTTACAGCTTAATTTACCCCTTCTCCCTGTACCTGCATGCCCTCCCCTTCTAACCTAATAATTCACTCTGGACTTGATATCCATATCTCTGTTATTGTTTAAATGGTTTAAATGGTTTTTTACTGCTACCCAACTGCTAAGAATATGTTTAACGTTCATATTACTGCTCAGTTACTAGATAAATGTATACTTTTGTAAACCGTTATGATGGCTCAACCAAATAATGGTATATAGTAGGGATGTGAATCGTTTTAGGACGATTAAAATTATCGTCCGATAATTTTAATATCGTCTTAAACCGTTATGGAACACAATACAATACAGATTCTAACGATTTATCGTTATAAATCGTTAGAATCGTGAGCCGGCACACTAAAACCCCCTAAAACCCACCCCCGACCCTTTAAATTAAATCCCCCACCCTCCCGAACCCCCCCCCAAATAACTTAAATAACCTGCGGGTCCAGCGGCGGGCCGGAACGGCAGCGGTCCGGAACGGGCTCCTGCTCTGAATCTTGTCGTCTTCAGCCGGCGCCATTTTCCAAAATGGCGCCGAAAAATGGCGGCGGCCATAGACGAAAAAGATTGGACGGCAGGAGGTCCTTCCGGACCCCCGCTGGACTTTTGGCAAGTCTCGTGGGGGTCAGGAGGCCCCCCACAAGCTGGCCAAAAGTTCCTGGAGGTCCAGCGGGGGTCAGGGAGCGATTTCCCGCCGCGAATCGTTTTCGTACGGAAAATGGCGCCGGCCATACGCGTATGGCCGGCGCCATTTTCCATACGGAAAATGGCGCCGGCAGGAGATCGACTGCAGGAGGTCGTTCAGCGAGGGTTCCGGCGCCTCGCTGAACGACCTCCTGCAGTCGATCTCCTGCCGGCGCCATTTTCCGTACGAAAACGATTCGCGGCGGGAAATCGCTCCCTGACCCCCGCTGGACCTCCAGGAACTTTTGGCCAGCTTGTGGGGGGCCTCCTGACCCCCACGAGACTTGCCAAAAGTCCAGCGGGGGTCCGGAAGGACCTCCTGCCGTCCAATCTTTTTCGTCTATGGCCGCCGCCATTTTTCGGCGCCATTTTGGAAAATGGCGCCGGCTGAAGACGACAAGATTCAGAGCAGGAGCCCGTTCCGGACCGCTGCCGTTCCGGACCGCCGCTGGCCCCGCAGGTTATTTAAGTTATTTGGGGGGGGGTTCGGGAGGGTGGGGGATTTAACTTAAAGGGTCGGGGGTGGGTTTTAGGGGGTTTTAATGTGCCGGTTTTTCGATTTTTTCGATTTTTCACGATTTTTAACGATTTTTCACGATATTTTACCCCCCCAAACGGCAACAATACGATTCCCTCCCCCTCCCAGCCGAAATCGATCATTAAGACGATCGAGGACACGATTCACATCCCTAGTATATAAAACTCAACAAATAAATAAATAACCCAAAAATGAATCTTTCCTGAAATTTTGGAAAAAATTAAATTGTTTTTTGGTTCTTCCAAAAAATTCTGAATTAGACAATTTCATTGAAGTCTGATTCTGCTTCAAGTACCCCTAGACTATAAGGATTGTGAACTTGACATAAGATTTCATGACTAAAGCTAATATCATCTAATGTGGGGGCCCTGGATGGAAGTAGTATCTTTCCAAAAGACCTGATCATTGTAGTGGATGTGAGATGACATTAAAAAGGGATATTGTTATTTTTCTGTCAATACAGAGACTGTGGCTGTGTAATATTTGGCCTACCATGGCTTTATTCCATGGCCTGCCTCACTCACCCCTGAGATGTGATCAACTCCTCCATGAGGCATGACCGCCACAGCACCCAAATGCTTGTGTGGCCTAAGTAGACCCACAGTGGGAATCCCTTTGCGGTGCTCCTAGATGACATCAGGCTTGCTAGCCTATTTTAACACCAGCTGAGCATACAGATACTGCCTCATTAACATATCCCCTACTATGCCTACTGTCAACTGCAAAGCATGTTACTAATCTTGCTCCATGCCTTGTCTCTTCCAGACCCACTCCAGACATTGTCGCTACCTGTCCTGCTATGTGACTTGTTGCTCGAGCCCTGCTCAATGTCTTGCCTGTCTCTATCCTGACCTTGCCTTGTCAGTCCCAGTCTTGTACCTGTCTTGTTCCTGTTCTTGCCTTCCTTCCTTATCCCTTGGATTGTTTTTTGTGAACTGATCAATGCCTATATCTCAATGTTGCCTAAGTTCCACCTGCACTGACCATTCCCTGGATCTCAACATTGCTTTGACATTTCATCGGTGCTTTGACATTTCAGGTCAAAGCACCGTTTAAGCTGTTAACTCGTACGTTCTATGGTAACACTACTTATTTATTACCGGCCTTTCTTCCTTCCAGCTTGTTGTAAGCTTCCAAGTTCTCTCTCCCTGTTGATTGTAACTTTGACTTATTCCTACCATTGTTATCTGTCATTTCACTTGAATTGCTACTCCAGTTATTCCCTTGTTATATTGTAAACCGATCCGATATGGTTATTTACTATGAAGGTCGGTATAAAAAACTGTAAAATAAAATAAATAAATAAATTGCCTGATTGCTGTGGAAAATCCAGAGGGAAAGACCCTCATGGTATTTCCCCGAGGCCTCTAAATTGGCTTTACATAATTCAGCTGAAGTCTAGGTTAAAAACTTAAAAGAAAAGTTTGTAGTAGCATGCAATCAGCTGAGGCCAGTTTAAGGTCCTCTTTTTTTGATCTTATCAATTTCATGCAAAGAAATAAACAGGTTACAGTCATTGACCAAACCCAGACAGTTCTGAGTGGCACAGATCAAATTATCACTTTAGATATGATCCAGAAATATTGATAACAAGCTTCCAATCAATCAGCAACCAAATATTTCAATATTCATTAGATTCCTAGAATTCATTCTTAACTCTTGTAACAAATACTTATTTATAAGCTTATATTTTGTCTACGTGTTTTAATGGACAACCAGTTAACAAGTTACTTACTTCTATATAAGGTAAAACTTTAGCCTTTACAGAAATATATATTTAATTAAACCCTATCATGCCATAGCAATATGTCATCTCTGGTTCTCTGGACTTTATCAGTTTTCAGCAGCCATATTAATCAAATTCTACAACACAGTCTCAGATCTTTAAAATAGATATCATCAAATCTAACAAAGGAATCCAAGCCTGGATTCCAGATATTTATGGCAACCTCTTCCTTTTATGCTATCATCTGTCTTAATCCTAACATAAGCTACAAGCTACAAGCAAAATCCCGGTTCAATTCCCCTGTATCCACTCAAGCAACAATTCAAATCTATATGACTACCTGAGGGAGGACATTTCTGGAATTTCCAAAGGTAGTAAAGGCACTGGATGGGTATGCACTGCCACAGGGTTGATGAAAGCCTCAGCAGTAGGATTCTTCCTGCAGAAGAAGATAGGGATGTGAATCGTTTTTTGATGATTTAAAATATCGTCCGATATATTTTAAATCGTCAAAAATCATAAGAGGCGATATTTAATAGAAATTCCCCCGATTTATTGTCAAAAATCGTAAATCGGGGGAAGGGGGAGGGGAAGGGGGAGGGCGGGAAAACCGGCACACTAAAACATCCCTAAAACCCACCCCGACCCTTTAAAATAAATCCACCACCCTCCCGAACCTCCCCAAAATGTCTTAAATTACCTGGGGTCCAGTGGGGGGGGGGTCCCATTGTGATCTTCCACTCTCGGGCGTCGGGCACGTTGATAGAAAATGGCGCCGGCGCCATTTTGGTTTCTGTTCCCCAAAGTCACGAGCGTAGGAGATCGCTCCCGGACCCCCGCTGGACCCCCATGGACTTTTGGCAAGCTTGGGGGGGCCTCCTGACCCCCACAAGACTTGCCAAAAGTCCAGCGGGAGTCCGTGAACGACCTCCTGCACTCGAATCGTGTTGCCGTACAGCAATATGGCGCCGGCCGTACGGCAACACGATTCGAGTGCAGGAGGTCGTTCCCGGACCCCCGCTGAACTTTTGGCAAGTCTTGTGGGGGTCAGAAGGCCCCCCCCAAGCTGGCCAAAAGTCCCTGGGGGTCCAGCGGGGGTCCGGGAGCGATCTCCTACGCTTGTGACGTCGGGGAACAGGAACCAAAATGGCGCCGGCGCTACCTTTGCCCTGTCATATGAGAGGGCAAAGGTAGCGCCGGCGCCATTTTCTATCAACGCGCCCGACGCCCAAGAGTGGAAGATCACAACAAGACCCCCCCACTGGACCCCAGGTAATTTAAGACATTTTGGGGGGTTCGGGAGGGTGGGGGATTTATTTTAAAGGGTCGGGGTGGGTTTTAGGGATGTTTTAGTGTGCCGGTTTTCCCGCCCTCCCCCGATTTACGATTTACACGATATTTACAAACACAAAACCACGACAATCCGATTCCCTCCCCCCTCAGCTGAAATCGATCGTTAAGACGATCGCTCACACGATACACATCTCTATAAGAAGATGACAAATTGCAGAAGAAAACACATACATTATCAACCTAATCAGAAGTATGAAATAATCAATTTTCTTTCCCAAACTCCCAAACAAAGATATCCCAGTCATCATCAGTTTTCATTCCCCCAATTAAGTCATAGGCCTGGTTTGTCCATTCATGCAAGGTAAGGACAGATTTTTTGATAATCCTTGTTTGTCAATATAAACAAAGCAGGAGGTATTTATAACCTGGCAAACACCTCCTGGTTTAGATAATAATATGTCCAGGACCATACGATTGTCCAAAGCCATATCAAATATGGATGAGATTTCTTGTTGCAAGACACTAATGGCAGTTCCAGTGTGGCTGATTATACTTTCATTGATGAGGGGAGAGTTAAGGATGAGTTTCTCATGTTCAATGAAATCCAGGTTCAGGTAAAAAAAAAAAGTATGGACACGATTTCTCCAGCCATCTTATTTTAGGGAAGTATGCATTTTCCTCTTGACTCAGTGATCATGATGAGTATTGTGGTGATAAAGAGATAAATGTCTCCGGGGCATTTAGTTGCAGTGATGCAATCCAAAGGCCTTTTCCTAAATTATGGACTTTGCAAGTACTATATTTCTTTACAATACTCAAAAACAATATAACTCCCCTCTCCCCTTGTAGGAGTTAGGTAAGCAAGGGAAGACAGAATGGTGAAAGGGGCCACCAGACATCCATTGGGTACCCTCATGGAGGAGGCCATACAATATTGATGTTTCTACAAGAAACATCTTCAGTAATTTCATTCTGTATGTAAATGAGGTTAGAAACAAAAATCTGTACCAGCACCTAAACAGGGAACAATGTTTCATTAAGGGAGGAAAAAATTAAATGCCAGAAAGTGCCTCATGCATCACTATCATTATAGTGATGACAGAGAAATGAGGAACCACATAGCCCATAGTGAAACGGTAGTCATGTTAACATATAATCATTTAAAGGCCCTGTTCCCAGTGGTGAAGTAGAGACCTTGACATTGCCAAAAAGTTATGTATCTCCTTTGACCTCGGGGGTAGAGAGTCATCTTTGTCTTATTTTTGATATCATTGTCCATCTTTACATGTGGGTCATCCATATGGGAGCACAAGCTGAGGAACATGGAAAGGGGATATAAAGAGGCCTTTTCTGGTAAAGTATAATTTGTAGTCATGGAAGTCATTTGGCAAGAATAAATAGGGGTCTGAAATCATAAAAGTATGGTAGTGAATAGTATAATTGCAAAAAGTATTTACTCAAACTGAGTACTGTCCATATTTTTTTACATGAATATCAATGCGGGTGAAAGAGAACCAGCTCACATAGAGACCAAAGGCAGGACTCTGAGGAAACCATATCAAGTAGGTAGTAAGTTTCATCCAGGTGTCATCAAGAGTGACTCTTCCATCAGGGAGGTTATAAAGAATGTTATAGCATAGGGAATAGTCTTCTGAACTGTTTATATTTCAATTAGGAGTCATTGAATCACTGGGCCACAGTTTTAAGCAACAGTCAGAAGGCTCATGGACATTTAACAGAGTGATTGAAGTATGCAGGTCATTACGGATGGCTCCTTCTCTTGACAGATGTCTGACATGTTACAGAAATTCCCCCCTCCCTCCCTAGTCTGCAAGGTTAATATTAACAGGGAGAGCAAGGAACATGTTGACAAAGTCAGTTACAGTCACTGGTATGTTGGCCCAAAGCTAGCTTTGAATTAGATTTAGAACAGAGCTAATGGAATGGATGGATTAATTATGACGTTAGTAAAGATGAAGATAAGAGGTCTCAGCAAGCAAAACAAACAAGAACAGGAGTATAGATAGCATCTTGAACATGGACCTTGATCTTATAGCAAGATGACACAGCAGAGCTGTCCAAAGGATTAACTTATGGACCAGATGGGAAGATCTAGTCACTATCTGGAAGATCCATGTGGTCAGGGGATGAGTTGGGAGACACTTCAAAGTGGTAATCAAATGATGAATCAAATCTAGAAGATGACTCAGCTTCCTGAGGCTCAAATGAGGCAACACCTGACTCCAGGGGATATCTGGCTGTGTCAGGGTACAAGTGAGGACTAGACAATGCACTGACCTATTCAGATATCTGCAGGGCTGAGCATGCCTCACTGTCATCAATAATGTTCTCAGTGGCTCCACTGGACTACATAAGAGCAAATCCAATGGGCTGAATAGAAACAGTCTCTGGTTGGTATACTAAGATTTGTGGCTCTGGTTTATAAGTATTTTTACAGCATGCACCCAATGATCAAGTCCCTGTAATTTTAAGGTTGAGTAACTGACCAATAGAACTTGGTAAGGGCCTTTCCACTTAGACTGGAAACAGGTTTTCTTTTCTGTAACCCTTTCTAATAGACTTAGGGGTAGATTTTCAAACCAGCTTGCGGGCGTACATTTGCGCACTACCCGACACGCCCAGATGTATGCCCAGTTTTATAACTTGCGCGCGCCTTAGGGGATGCACACTAGTGCACCTTGCATGTGCCGAAGCCCATGGGCATCCCCCGTTCATACCAGTACCAGTACTCTTGTTGCTACCATATTTTAACACCTGCCAGACAGCACTATGTTTTCTTCTGAATGGCAATGGCATGATTGATTGATTATAATTTTAATATTACTATTACAGTTAGTTTCTTATGCTCATTACTTAGTATTTTTAAAGGCAAATGTTGCAGGAGTCGGAAAATACAGACAAAATATTAGGAAATCATATTTTACACTAATAAAGAATCTGAGCGTTCAATGAGCAATACAGCAAGTTCACTGAGAGTAGTAAGTCTATATGCTTCATGACTGGGAGGAAAAACACAGAAAAGTGGGGGAAAATGTACACAAATAAAAACCTAAAAGCATAAAGAAACCCAAAGAATGTCTCATACAAAGAAACTCTTGCTGAGTCTACACTCAGCTCAGCAGCAGCCTCAGAGCCAAAAGGTCTGACTGAATGAAAATAAAATGACTCTTTCATTACCAACAGAATAACAGAATTCTTAACTCAATGGCTCTCCTTTGTGCTATCCTATATGCTACTGCTGCAATCAGTGCTAAGCTATGTTTAATAACTATTAAAATAATCATCAATCCACCACCAATGCTACAACACATAGGAGTAGATTTTAAGACCTGTGCGCGGGTGTACAGGTACGCACGCTACTCAGCGCGCACATATGTACGCCCAAGTTTATAACTTGCGTGCGCAAGTTATAAAATCGGGGGTCGGCGCATGCAAGGGGGCACACGAGTGCACCTTGCACGCACTGACACCCACGGGCTTCCCTCGTTCCCTTCCCCCTAACCTAACCTTCCCACCCCTTCCCCTAACCTTTCCCCCCCAGCCCTACTCTAACCTCCCCTAAAAATTTACCAAACCTTTTGCGCCTGCCTGGAGGCAGGCACAGATTGCATGTGCCGGCAGCCAGCCAGCACGCAATCCTCTGACACAGAATGGTGAATGCAGCGAAAACAGGGGGTGGGGGGGGGGCGGGACTGCAAAATCCGGCAGCCATTGCATCACAGTGGTTTTATCGCTGCCGGCTTTCACAGCTAATAGTGCAACCGTGAAAGTTGGTGCTATTGGGCACGCTACTGGTGACGATAAAATGGCTTACCTTATCGCTGCCAGTGAAGACATCGTGGAGTCCGTCCTGATGCCACCCCGACTCCTCCCCTCACCATCACAACTCCGCCCCAGTAAGCTATCGCACGCGAAAAGGGACTTTTTCCATGCAATAGCGGCTTATCGCACGCGATAAGCTTTAGAAAATGACCCCCATAGTGTCATGAAATTCCTCCAGTACATCAATGAATGATAGCAAGAAAATAGCAATTTAGTTTGCACTGGGCAAGCACTAGCACACTGGTCAACAAAGAGCACACAGAGTGACACTGACAGTAAGGGCAATACACATACAATACAGACACACAGAGGGGCCGATGCTATATTGAACGTGGAAAGCGGGTGCTGTCTTTTCAGCGCCCACTTTCTTAACCCACGCATGGCGCCTGCAAGGGGGGTGCCATGCTATAAACATATTAGGGGCTCGCACTAGCAAGGAGGCACTAGGGTCACTTAGTGCTTCCTTGCTAACGCGACCCCACCGCGGGTGCTGGTTATGAAAACTGACGCCGGTAAACTCGGCATCCATTTTCATTTTTGGCAGATGGCCAGTTATGAAAACTGATGCCGAGTTTACCAGCGTCAGTCTTCATAACTTGGCGGTCTGCCAGCTCCAGGCAGACGTTAATATCTGAGAACTAAATGTGCGTCTAAGACACACACTTTATTTTTTGAATGTGGAGTGAATGAGCAATAGTCTCATTCACATGCATTTGCATGTGATGAGCTCTATCGCATTAACTCTGCGTCGGACGAATGTTAAATAGGTGCTAATCCCCCTTTTGCATTAGGGGGTGGATTAGCAACTATTTAATCCAATTCCGAGCGCACTGTATTGCATCGGCCCCTTAGTGTATTGCCCTAACTGGCAGTGGCTAATAGATAAGGCTGTGTGCCTGTCTGTAACAACTAAGTGCAGCATTGCTACTGTTGTTTGCTTTGATATCTATCTACCTATGCACATTGCACAAGGAGATCTGCTACTCTAGTGCTCTTACATGTATTTATAGAAATCAACTGGCTGTAGTGAATGACTAGCTTTGTGAATCCAATCTACTTCCAGCAATGCAGCACAAAATGAACTGACTAAGATATTAGTGTAACTCAGTCAGCATTACCATTAACTCACTGAGGCCAGTAGGCCACACTGCTCTGCACTGCACAGAGACACTAAGGACAGTGTTGCTTGCTTCTACATTGGCACACACTGATTGCTAGCGCTGCAGTCATTGTGTGTGTATTGTAGGATGTACAAGGAATGCAATTATTAAATAGATGTTTAATGATTTTAAAAATGTATTGATACTGAGGTCAGTGGACTAGTGGAAAGAAGCCAGACAACAGAGACACACAGTGATTGACAAACAATCTCACACTAAGGCCAAAGCAGCCAGTGAAACTTTAGACAGATTATAAAGCAGTAGTGTCTCTACTATGTAGCATAAGTTAAGCATTAGCATTAGCACAAACCCTCAGCCTATAAACAGTTAGGCAGTGGCACAGAGTGGCCCCTACCTTACAGGTGCTGGCTGACTACTGGGATACTACTGGCTGTGACTGTAGTAGCACTAGCTTTATCTTCCTCTCAAGACTAACACTAAGTCCATCAACATCAAACAGTTCACCTGCTGTAGGTAACAATTACTGAAGAGCAATTTGTTACCTCAAGAAAAACACTTAAATGATCAAAGAAATGTTGTCGCCTCAAATTCCACAAAGGAAGGAAGCAAAAAAAAAAAAAGAAATCACCCCTTATTATAAAAGCTATTACATTGCTACTGAGTCAATTTAGGTGGGGGAAAGAAAACACTTAGGCCTGGATTTATCAAAATGTGATAAGTATCTCATGTGATAGCAAAAGGGATGTGGTTTATGCTAATAGACAGTTTATTGCAATTTGTACTAATTACCTATGCAAAGAGCTAAGTTAGTGAAATTGTGATAACATTTTCAGACTTTGTGATAACTACCAGACCTGTTGTATTTCCTGCATACAACCACTGGGGGAGAGAGGTAGAGGTAGAGGGAGTGAGAGTGAGAGATAGAGAGAGAGAGAGCATCCAGCCATAATGTTCTCTCCCTAGATAGATATTTGTATCCCTCTCCCCCCTCCCCCCTCTGGTGCTTCAAACCTACTAAAACAGGCCCTTCAGGAGACATCATAAAATGCAGTAACACCTTAACCACTAGCTATCACACAGCTTAACACTACTGAAAAAGGTGTAGTTAAAATCAGTATTAAGTCCATGCAATAGGACTTTACAAACTGGTAAACCCAGCCCACCCCTAACTCCTCCTCTTTTTCAGATTTGCATTGCACCATACGATATGGTGCTATCGCATGCGTTAATGGGGCTTTTCACATGCAATAAGCCCATAACGCTTGTGAAAATGCCTTAGCGCATTTTGATAAATGACCCCCTTAATTGGCTAAGGTACCAATCACCATGTACCTCTTAAAATTGAAGCAAGATTATGGAATCCAAAGTATACATATCTTAAAATGCACTGTCCCTTTTCTAAAATACTCAGGGATTGGCAAATTCAAAATATGTACTTGAAAAACATTTCTTGTTTTTATTTTCGCTGCTGCTGACTTCTTGATCTTAATACTGCAATATAAATATACTTAATTGTTTACCCTTCTTACCAGGCATGGTGGCAAATAGCACACCATCCCCCCCCCCCCCCCCCCACACACACACACACACACAATACCTTGCAACCTTGGCAATGCAAACATGTAACTAAGAGACAGCCAATGGGAATGTTCCCTAAAATGACACTTTTTAATATTTTCTGTTTCTGTGCGGTAACTCTCATAACTGTGCAATATCTCTAGTTACTGTGCGATAATTTCAGGAACTGCATGGTACATGTAATAACAATATTGACAAAATTTTGGCAATTTTAGTTTGATTTTGCAGGGCCCCCCCCCAAAAAAAAAAAAGAGATGAAATAGGCAATTTTGTTGCAATTGTCTACTTCATTTCAAAAGATTGCATATCCCAAACATGTAATTTCAGAAGGCTGAATTTCCAAATCTGGATAGAGATAAGTCCTCCTCTTACATGCATTAGATAGATCTTCAGAATGTTGATACCACTGGTAAACCAAATAAAACATGATGATTTCATCACTGGTCTATATGCTTCTATGTGATGATGTCATTTCTAGACATAATTGAGATACAATGCTAAATAATTATTTTGGAAGCTGCTCTGTTGATTCAGTGTTGATTCTAAGTGCTACTATGCTAAATATCTGAGTTCAGTTAAAGAACCTGGCTGCTACTCCTTGGGCTAATTGAGGCTATGAATGCTTCAGATATTATGTTCACAGACCCTAGAGGGAAGTAGTCTCAACCACTACATATCAGGGTACATGTAAGCTGAGTTCTGAAAGGAGATGTATTCTGTGGTTCCAGGCAAAGGACTTTGAAAGCCTGGCTAGATTTGGTGGGGGGAACAGGGGGAAAATCTAGTGTAGTTGCATCTGACAGTCCATGGTGCTGTAGCTCCTGTAAATGTCTATTCTGATTGAGCTGGAAGTCAATAAAGCAGGAAAAAGCTGTCAGGTCAAAAAATATAATATTATAGAATGTGGTCATATAAGAATGCATTCTGTAACTACAATCATTACTTTGAGGCTTTTAAAGTCATTATAGCTACAGTCCTTTGAGATATCCAGTTTCATGTTAGATATTGAACTCTCCCCTTTAGAACCTCCTGGCAAATTGTCCTAAAGAACAATGAAAAACAAATCCTCCAATATCTTACTATTATTTTTCACTGACTTTGTTTTAGACGACCTCTGGCTTGTTGCAGAAAAACAAAAATAGACGAAACCATGAAATGCAACACAAAATACATTATCTTGTCGCTTAGAAATATTCTTAAATTACTTTAAATTATAATTTCATGATTAACATTTAAAGATGGAAAATAGATATAATTATACTCTACAAAAG
The DNA here is from genome assembly GCF_901001135.1 of Rhinatrema bivittatum. Taxonomy (NCBI): domain Eukaryota; kingdom Metazoa; phylum Chordata; class Amphibia; order Gymnophiona; family Rhinatrematidae; genus Rhinatrema; species Rhinatrema bivittatum. The sequence goes on along the minus strand of NC_042615.1, from coordinate 103,527,783 downwards.
TAGTTAACAGGGCCTATTGAAATAGAAATCTATATAGTAATATACAAAGCTAAAAAAATTGTCTAACCTATTGAAATTCAAACCTTTGTTTTATAAATGGGACAGGTTTGGGAAAGATTTGCCATAGATCCATGGAAATCTGTCAGTAGACCCGCTAAAAAACAGTTGCTATTCTCCAAGGATCCCATTTTGACCACCAAGGATTACTAGGGCTGCACAGTAAAATATTTAGTGGATATTTTACATGGATGCCTGGAAATCTGTGGACTTCATCAAATTCAAACAAGTAGGAAATATATATATGGTTTGAGTTCCAATTAAACTGTTTCACACACTCCAAGTACCATATAGAAAATAATTTTCAAAGATATTTAGAGCTGGATTTTCTAAGGTCGCAGACCTTAGAAAATCCGGCTGTATTGGGGGGTGGGGGGGGGGGGGCGCGAAGCCGGAGGCAGGCCTGCAAATAACTATACCATAAAAGGTGTAGTTATTCGGTGTAAAACTGGAGGCGATAAAGGTCCTTACCTTTCGCCGCCATTGATGGCTGCACAGCGTTGGCCCCGGTGCCACCCTGATTCCTCCTCTTCCGGGGCCGACTCCACCCCGACTCTACCCCCATTTAGTGATCGCACGCGAAAAGGGTTTTGAAAATGACCCCCTCAGTATGGTAACTACCAAATTACCTGTCTAGACTACACTGATTGAAAATTGTACCCGCTAAGCTGCTAAAAGTACATGCACAATTTTGTAACATATATTCCTTTCAGATTAAAAAGTGATAATTCCTAAAGATGCATTTAGCTTATCGGGGTAGGGAAGGGAAAGAGGTAAGCAATATATGCAAAACTGAATTTCCAAATGTACGTGTAGTATATTGCTTCATTTATGCCACCTACACAAAAAGCAGATGCAAAGTATGAAAACATTTTTCCTATATAGTATGTGGGTTCAAATGACCCATATACATTGCAAAATGTAAGCTACTGAAAATTGCTGCATTATACATTTCACAAAAGTAATCTAGATTTGGTCCAATTTTCCATGTTTAAAATATTTTTCTCAAATGATGGTGAGTGCAATGAAAAAAACTCAATGTCGTTATGACCTTTCTAGCAAGGCTTTGTGTATTAATAAAGTAGGGAGCAGAAATCCCGTTTCCATCATCAACGATATTCTGTGACCTTCAGTCAAAAGTAGCAGTTTCAATAATCAACCATTTTAAAATACCTGCTAAATAATCTTCAGTCCACATAGTAGAGTACTGATGATTAATTCTGAAAAATTGAGTCCAGGGTAACATGAAAGAATTCTAAGAATACAAAGTAAATGCTAATATTCAACCATTAAAACAGAGCAAAGTAACTTCATACTTTGCACTTTTTATCATGCCTTCCCTTGCAATTTAACATTACAGCTTTAGACTAATTGTAATTAATTTGAGCTTTTTGAAATCTACTCAGCTTGAGTGTTTATATGACTTTAGGATATTAATTTTAAGGTCAATAAATGCGTTGATGAGACTATTTTAAAGGTCTCAACATAAACCACATAATAGTTTGCAAGACTTTTAAATAGTATTTCCCCTGTTTTTATTTCTAACAATTTTTTCCTCTGCTATTTTGTACTGAAATGATCAAATTGTTTTGCAATGTTATGTTGCCCATGTGATGCACATGGTGTTCTGCAAGAAACACAGTGGTAGATAAATAGGATATGAGTTTTGTGATTTGGGGACAAACAACATTAGAAAATAGAAATTAAAATGGAGTTAAAAGCAAACATCGTAATGCCTATTTAAAGTGTGCCCCTGGTAAGTATAGAAGCACTTGGGACTTCTTTGTTTTCATTTGTTCAAACTTCCTTAGATCTTTATTTTTTTGAATCCTATTCCATCTAAATTCTTTCCCTACTCACCTTAAAAAAACAGTAAAGAAAAATCAGAATTAGAATCTGAGTATAGAGTGCAGTTTTGGGATTATAGAATGAGTTTGATGAGATAGAATTCATTTTTTAATAGAGAAATGCTGAGGAGAAGTAAGTACGGTCATATACTAAGCTGCTTTTTGTAGCAGTAAGTGGCACTTGTTATACTCACATGTACTTCTTATTAATTGGGATAATTTTATAGAAAGTGGCATGCCTGTAAAAAGGAAAATTCAGTGAGAATAATGAAGTGGGCATAGGCAAGGGTTTGGAAATAGGTACGGAGAAGGAAAGACATATGGTAGCAGTGCTGTAGAGAAAGTTGGTTGAGTAGAATTTAGGGTCTGACAGAAGAAGCATAGAAAGATGCAGACAAAAACTAAACTGGAAACCCCAAAGATACAGATGATGTATAAAATGCAACAGTGTAGAAATAGAAACAGAAATGCACACACATTTATACATATACATGGAATATCTCCCTGGTATTTATTGATTCTGTCATTTAGTCCTGTTTAGAAATTGTGAGTCTTGCTTGGTTTAAGACCCTTATTGAGCATGGCAGATTTCTGTGCAGTTGTACAGGTATTTGTGTTACCCACATTGGATTACTGTTGTGTGCTATTTTTGGGGTAGCCGGCCACTACCTTTAGATAAGAACATAAGAATTTTCCGAAGGTCCATCAAGCCCAGCATCCTGTTTCTATCAATGGCCAATCCAGGCTACAAGTACCTGGCAAGTACCCAAAACATTACATTCTAGAAATTACCTTCCACTGAAAAAGATTTTGCTTCTTGTGCATTATTTATTCCCTTAAAGTATTTGAATCCCTGTATCATATCCCCTCCTTCTTGCCTTTCCTCTAACGTCTTTAACACAGAAAACATATTGAAAATCAGATGGCTGGACTTGCTGGATCCTATCAAGACACTGATTTTAATCCTTCACAGTATATAGGCAGAGTACAAGGGACATCATTCTCTGCAGGTCTTTAATGGACATACAGAATTAACTGCCGACAACGTCTGAACCAGGAAAGGGGGAGCTGTTGGTGCTTGCCCACTGTCCAACTGGATATACAGTATGTGCACCTTACACACTGTGAAGCTTTCAGCTAGAGAGCTCAGAGAGCTACAGGCTCAACCCATTTTACAGCACAGAAGAGAGAGGTGCATTATAAACATTTCATGTGTGTAATGAAGGTACTTCTCCTGTGCCAACTTTAGCTGCCTTTCCCCAAACTGATGTTAAATGCTTTTCCTGGTTAATCATTTTTGCTTTCTTTAGAATTAACAACTTACAAGAAGCTAAGGAACCACTGGAAAGAAAATGAATATTTAACAACATTTGTTCAGTTGAAAGGTATACAACAGTGAAAAACAAATAAAATATTTTAGCTGTTAAGCAGAAAGAACTTTGATGTTTCCACACAGTGGAGCCGATGCAATACAGTGTGCTCAGCCAAGCTCACTGTTTAACTTGCAGTTGGACACGGGTTGTGTAAGCACATCCACAGCTCCTTGTGCTATAAGCGGATTAGCACCTCCAAGATATGAATCCAATGCTCCTGGAAATTAATAGCATTCATCACATGCAAATGCATGTCGTTGAGGCTATTAGTTATTCACTCCATGTGCAAAAAAAAAAAAATGTGCGTCCAATACGCACATTTTTATGCTCAGAAATTATGCCTGCCTGGAGGAGGTGTTCATTTCTGAGCACCCCAAAACATTGTACAGGAAAACATGTTCAGCAAAGCAGAAAATACTGCTTTCCTGAACATCCTCCAACTTTATTTCATGGAAATATTAATTCAGAGGACCAAACAATTTTTTTTAAAGTGCCAGTGGTTAGGTTTTGGGAAATGGACGCTTAGTAACCAGCGTCCATTTTCCGAACCCGTGGCTGTGCATAAATTCAGTGTCCATTTTCTTAACCAGTGGACAGCCGCTGACAGCTGACCACTCCCAGGCACCGGCTGTCAAGGAGGTGATAGGGATGTGCAATTGATCCTAGTGCCTCCTTGACAGCATGACCCCTAATTAAAATATTGCATGGTGCCCCCAGGAGATGTGACTGAGGGCACATTAGGAAAGCGGGTACTGAACACTCAGCACACTCTTTCAGTGCATTGTTTTGCATTGGCCCCAGTGTTTCTTAGTGGTATACATGCTCTCTTACTGATCAAGCTGCCCAATTATTCATATGTCCTTCTGGAAATACAAGTTTCAGAAAATCTTTACAGGAGCAGAGGTAAGCACATTTTACTAATTATTAGGTTTTTCTTCCAAAATAAACAGTAATAATTACAATAACTAATCTATTATCTGATTGGCCCAGTTAACCATTTTGGTGAGATGATGTTCTGGAGCTCACCAACATGAGCTGCTTTGTGACCACCATCCTCAGAGTCTCTCTCTCACCTGCATCCTCTTACTTATTCATCGGTCATGTACTAATCAGCACGTTGAGCTGCCATTACCTCTCATGGATGCAACCTCTGGTAGCTATCATTTATTATATAGATATTAGTCTAAGCCCAGATATGACTTTACCCATTAGCCAACATAAGCCAGATCCCGAGATGGTCAGGTAATGAGAAATTACTACTTGCCTGATAATTTCATTTTCTTTAGGACAGTCAGATGAGTCCGGAACAAGTGGGTTATGCACCTCTACCAGCAGATGGAGATGGAACAAACTGACATCACAGTATATATACCCCTGCAGTGACATCAGCCTGCCAGTATTCTCTTCAAAAGCAACTGTGAACTGACTGGAAAAAACTTGATTAAAAATAGATAACCAATTTAATATTCGGCCAACAGGCAACACTGAGCTCAGATAAGAATGTAATAACGTTAGTCTAGGAACTGGACTAACACTTACCAGTAATCCCTGTAATATGTACTCACAGAGGAGGACCATACTATAAACATTCGGCAGGCAAGGGAGGGAAGCCGGATTCATCTGACTGTTCGAAAGAAAAGAAAATTATCAGTTAAGTAGTAAATTCTCATTTCTTAGTGTCCAGCCAGATGAATGCAGAACAAGTGGGATATACCCAAGCTACTCCTGAATAGGGTGGGAGGCTGCCCACACACCAGTCAAAACTGCAAGTGCAAAGGCTGCATCATCCTGGGCCTGCACATTCAGATGATAAATCCTGGAAAAGGTATATATGGAGGACCATATCACCGCCCAACATATGTGAATGGAAGATAGCAACCTACTACCCATGACACTGCCTGAGCCCTAGTGGAATGAGCCTTAACCTGACTATCATCAATGTATACTGCCATGACTACCTCCTTAATCCAGCAGGCTATTGTAGCCCGTGAGGCCAGTTCTCCTTGTTTAGTACCGCCATGAAGAACAAACCAACGATCCGTTTTCCATAAAGACTCAGTAACCTCCAGATACAGGATGATATATCTATTGATATCCAAGGGTCGCAACAGATGATACTCCTGTACATCTCTCTCTCTGTCCAGAGATGGCAGGGAGATGGCCTGATTCAAGTGAAATTCAGTGCCCACCTTCGATAAAAAGGAAAGAACAGTACACAACTGTATCGCTCCTAGAGTCCCCTGGAGGAAAGGCTCCTGGCAAGACAAGGCCTGCAGCTTGGAAACTCTGCACAGAAAAAATTGCCAAAAAAGCATTGTTTTCAAGTTCAGTAAGTGAATGGACAGACTATGCATCGGAATAAACATAGGACCCGCTAAGAAGACCAAATTTAGACTCCATAAGGGTACTGGAAACCACAGATGAAGATGTTTCACTCCATTCAGGAAATGGGCTACATTATGATGAGCTGACAAGGAACCACCATTCACCTGACCCCTGAAATAGGTGAGAGCTGCTACTTGTACCTTTAAGGAATTAAGGGCCAAACCTTTATTCAAGCTATTCTGCAAAAATTCCAAAATGAGTGGGAATGTGGCTGAATGAAGAAGAGAATCTCAATCCTCACACCAGGCCACAAACACTCGCCAAACTCACACATAGGCCAAGGAAGTAGAAAACTTTCTAGCCTTAAGCAAAGTGAAAATCACTGCTACCTAGCATCCATACTTCCACAATCGAGTCCTTTCAAAGGCCATACCATAAGACAAAGCCTTAGAAAATAGCCACTGCTATTGCTAGCATCAGTAGCATGGGATAGGCTTAGTTTTTGGGTACTTGCCAGGTACTTATGGCCTGGATTGGCCACTGTTGGAAACAGGAAGCTGGGCTTGATGGACCCTTGGTCTGACCCAGTATGGCATGTTCTTATGTTCATGAAAAATCATACCCTAACTTAGCAGGTTCCTGTCAGCTGGAAGTAAAAAAGGAGCTCCCTTAGGAGCCACCACAAATCCACATACCACAGCCTCTTGGGCCAATCTGGAGCAACAAGAGCATAATCCCTCTGTGGCACTTGATCTTTCAGATCAATCTGTACAACATAGGCCATGGAGGAAAGGCAAACAACAACTTGTATTTTGGCCAATCCTGCACTAGGGCATAGATCCCCAATAACTTTGGATCTCTCCTGTGACTGAAGAATCACTGAACTTTTACATTGTGAGAAGTCACCAGAAGTTCTAGGAATGGGGGATCCCAGCAATTTAGACTCAGCTAAAATGCCTCATCTGAAAAGGCCCACTCTCCTGGGTCCAGGCTCTCCCTGCTGAGAAAGTCTGTTATTACATTGTCTTTTCCTGCCTTTTGTGAGGCTGAAATCATCTGCAGATGCACTTCTACCCATTCCTTAAGCTGATCTATTTCCTGCGACACTCGCTGGCTCTTGGTTCCTCCCTGCCAATGGATGTTAGCCACCGGGGTTCCATTGTCCAACATTATGCAGATTGATCGACCCTGCAGCCTGTCACTGAACTGCAAACATGCCAACCAGACATTCCTGTTTTCTAGATGATTGATGCTCCAGAGAGACTCCTCTATATTCCAGCACTCTTGTGCCATCAACTCCTGACAGTAAGCTCCCCAACCAAGGAGGCTCACATCTGTTGTCAGGACTAGCCAATACAGAAGTACTAGAGAAAGTCCCTTCTTTAAATGATAGGCCTGTAGCCACCACTGCAGTTGGTAGTAGACTTTCATCAGTAGGAGGAGCCAAACCAAATAGTCCTGAGACTGAGGGTTCCACTGAGACAGGAAGGAGCACTGAAAAGGACGCATTTGCGTCTCCTATGCGACCACTTCCAGAGTTGCTGCCATTAAGTCAAATACTTGCAGGTAGGGCCATATGGTTGGGAGCAAACTGCTCAATAACAGATGGAGCTGTGTCATCAACTTCTGAATGTGTGCTTCTGGCAGTAAAACTTTGCCAACACTTGTCAAATTGAACCATGAGGTAGTCCAATGACTGAGCAGGCTGAAGATTGCTCTTGGTCAGCCAAGCTCTTGAAAAAGGGAGATCAACTTATGGGTCACTCTGCAGCTCTCTTCCAGTGAGTTGGCTCGAATCAGCCAGTCGTCCAAATATGGGTGTACAAGGATCCCATGTTTTCTCAATTCTGCCACCACTACCACCATTACTTTGGAAAAGGTCCTTGGGGCAGTGGACAGACCAAAGGGCAGGGCCCAAAATTGATAATGGCTTCCCAGAACAGCAAACCATAGAAAATGTTGATGCTTTAGTCAGATGGGAATATGAAGGTATACCTCAGACAGATTAAAGGAGGTCAGAAACTCCCCTGACTGCATAACCATTATTACTGAGTGCAATGTTTCCATGCAAAAATGTATCACCCACAGATGACAGTTGACACCTTTGAGATCTAGGATGGGATGAAAGGAGCTCTCCTTCTTGGGCACAATGAAATACATGGAATAATGACCGAAATTTTCTTGAGACTCGGGCACCGAAACCACAGCCCACAGACTGAGGTGTTTTGCCAATGTAGCTTTTACTGCTTGCTTCTTCTGTGGAGAGTGGCAGGGAGACACCATGAACACATCCCAAGGAACACTGAGAAACTGCAGTGCATATCCTTCTTGTATCACCTCCAGGACTCATTGATCCAATGTGATCTTGACCCACCTCTGATTAAAGAGAGAGAGGTGTCTCCTATTTCCTGTTCCCTGGGGTGGGTCAGCAAACTTTCATTGGGAGGGTTGAGAGGTTCCACTACCCAAACCTGCACCCATTCTTGGCTGTCGGGGATGAAAGGACTGAGACCTACCAAAAGGTCAAATCCTCTGAAGGGTCATTCCTCTATAGGGACAAAAATGCCTGGATCCTCTTGTATGATCTCTTATGTTAAAAGATCATGGCATCTGCTTCTTATCCTCTGAGAAATGAGAAACCAGGGATTCACCCCTCTTACTGGCCAATTTTTCCAACTCACTCCCAAATAAAAGCGAGCCTTTAAATGGCAATTTGGTAAGGTTAGCATTGGAACTCGCATCAGCTGACCAGTTTCTCAGCCATAACCAATGCTTGGCCATTACAATAGAAGCTACTCCTCTGGCTGAAGAGCAGATCAAATCAAAGCCTGCATCTGCCAAAAAGGCAGCATCTGGCCCCATAACTGCTCTGGAGTTCACCCCAGAGTCATCGACCTCCTGGGAGAGAAGTAAACAAGATCAAGCCACCAGGGAACAACAAGAAGCGATCTGCAAGGACATTGCCACTGCATCAAATGCTTGCTTAAAGATTGTCTCAATCTTTCAATCATGAGTATCCTAAGAAAAGCGCATGAAATTCCATTGTGGCCTACCATGTGGCATGCAGCAAAAAAGCCTCACAGTGGGGCATAGCCTATAGAGTCTGCTCAACCTGCCAGGCTGTCCACATCCCTTGACCTCCCACAGAGAATGGAGAATGTCGGAACAGCACGTAGAGGACAGAGATCGGGAAGAAAAGAGGAAGCCCTATACTACAAAGCCTCCTTTTACATCTCTGTAAATATATTTTATTATTTATTTTTTTTTAAACTTACCTGTGCTCAGCTTTACCTGGCTGAGTACAGAAATGGCCTATAGCTGCGGAGGGAGAGGGCATATGCCATTACCACCATGCTCAGCTTCCTGCACCTGCTGCCTTTCAGCCGCTTAAACAGCTAAGTCCATGCCAGCTGAAAAAAAAACAGCTACTAGACCAAGGCATCATATTAGAGACCATAGAAATCACCTGAGGAATTTTCTCCTGAGGGAGGGACATTTTGGTATCACCGCAGGATAGCAAGGCAATGTAATAGACCGCATTGAAAAATATATTTTTGGATTTTGCGGTATATAAGATCTATAAATAAATAAATAAATTATATCATTGATTCTGTTTTTACAAAATGAAGCAATCCCCAGTAGGGAGATGCAAGTCCACCATCTGCTGGAGATGGAGAGTACTGGCAGACTGATGTCACTGCATGGATAAATATATACTGTATATTAGTTTTCTCTGACTCCATCTGCCGGTAGAGGTGCATAACCCACTTGTTCTGGATTCATCTGACTGGACGCTAAGAAATGGGACAGTTACTGTACAATAAATATTTAGCTGTCTTTGTGACACTATCAATCTCTGCAACTCTGGACAAGATCATCTGGCTGAAAAATCACTCCTTAGATAGCTTCCAAATTAGATTTGTGAATTATTTACAACTTTTGCACAATGCAGCAGCAAGGCTGATATCAGGAAAATCAATGCACAAACACATCTCACCAATACTTTGAGAGTTCAGATAGTTTCCAGTCTAGTTCATAGTTTGATGGTAATCACTGTACATAAACTCTTAATATGTGTATCATGACCCTGAGTTAATGCCCTATTCCAGCATTATAATCCAACTTTTGCATTATGTTCTTCCCAAAGATACTAAATGGAAGTACCGGCAGTGTGTCAGGCTCATTTCACTGAGATGAGAGAGCATGCCTGAACAGTTGCTACCCTTGTCTTGTAGAACTCCTTCTATCATTGTTCATTGTAATTTCCTTTCTCAGTTACCTGTAAACCGACATGATGTGTTTTACGAATGCCGGTATATAAAAGCTATAAATAAATAAATAAATAAACTCCTTGCCTTATGAAATTTGTATGACTGTACAAAAACTTTCAGGCTACTACTGAAAATCCATTTTTTTGGACGGAGTTTCCATCATGATTTGGCTGAAGTAGTCCGATGAAATGTGTAAACTTTGTTGTAGTAGTATTATGCTTGTTTGCAACTGTCTTTTTTCTTTTTTTGTGAGATATTTTAATTGTATATGTTTTATTGTATACTGCCAGGAATTTAGTATGGGCAATTTATAAATTTAAATAAAGTACAAATACAAGACTACAAGACCCTGCATGTAGTGGAGAAAACCCAGACTGGATTCACCCTATCCAGTTGGTAATGGCAGCCCTACAAGACTATATAATTTAAAAACATTGGGACAATTTTTCAAAGAGTTTTGGCTCCTAACTTTTGGAATTAGGCTACTAAATTGGCCCTTCTGAAACTTTACAAGGGCTAAATCTGTAAATTTAGGATCTTACTTTCATTAGATGTAGACAAAGATGCCAAACTTTTGACTACTCCTCAAGCTTTCTTAGGCCTTTTATCAAAATGCACTAAATATCACATGCAATAGGAAATGATGTGTGTTTTATGGTAATAGCCTATTTATTGCAAAGTGTGCTTTGCATAGATATTACTATAGAATGTGATAACTTTTTGTTATTATTTGTGATGGTTGTGGGTGGATCCTTGGGCCGGTGGCAGCTGACCACACCCTCGGGGGAAGATCCCGAGAGGGACCACCGGTCAGGCTCAGAGTTGGGAGACAGACACACACAAGTTCTTTTATTAAACAAATTTTGAGAACCGCCAGAGGTGGCAATAGTGAGCTGGAATAGCCCGGCTGGGCTGTAGTCCCTCAGGCATTGGAGCAGCGATCCCAGGAAGGCTGAGCTGTAGAGAAACTAAGATAGTGAGTAGGCAGAGTATGCAGAGTTCAGGAACCTTGATGATAACACTCACACTGTAGTCTCTTAGAATAGCCCAGGAGCTGGAATGAAGTAGGCCCTCGAGGAGCGAGTACCTGGTTCCAGGGAAAGCTCTGAGAGAGAGATGGTAACTCACTGGTGTGTAGGCAGCGGTGACTTCCTGGCAGAAGTTATATTCAGTAGCAGGTCCGGGAACGTGGGCCCTCGAGGAGCGAGTACCAGTTCCAGACTGTGACCTGAAAAGTAAAAGAGAGAGTGAGGCCCCCGAGGAGCGGGTATCCATGGTAAAGTCCGAGGAGGCAGAGTAGCAAGGTATGCGGAGAGTGAATCCCATCCGCAGCACTGCTGGTACTTGAGTCGGGGCCGCGCCGCACGCGTGTCCTTAGGCCTCAGGAGATCATGGTGGAAGGCAGCGTCTAGCCGGTCCGGGAACGCAGGAGGAGGTTGGCAAGATGACGCTGCGGCAGCCAAATGTCCATCAACCCAGGAGGGAGTTGCCAAAGAGGTAAGTAGGGTGGAGACATCGGGCAGCGACAGTTGCAACACTTTTTTAGACTAAGTACCACAATTGCTGCAATTCCTACCTACAACCACTGAGGGGAGAGAGAGAGAGAGAGAGACTTACTAGCTCTAAGGCCCTTATAGTATTTAGGTATTTATACCTCTATATGAGGCCCACCTAGTTACTCGAGGTGAGGTTTAGGTAGTAGTGTTGGGGTTAGGGCCATTTTGACATTCAGAGTGAGATGTATGAATGGAACAGTACAATCTTGTGAAGATTTGATGTCCTTTGGAGTGAGGAAACTCACCCAAAGATAAGATTTGTACAATGTTCTAGCAACCTAGCTTGATGTTACCCAGGTAGAGACCCCACTTGGCCAGAAATCCTGCCCCAAATTCCTCCCTTTTTCCAAATTTGCATCATAGCATGCATTATGGCATTTTCACATGCATTAAAAGCATTTTTCGCATGCAAAAACACCATAAAGCACTTTGATAAATGACCCCCTTAGATTGTTTCTCATTTTCTATACTCATTCAGGTGTGTCTACTCTGTTGCAGAACTAGATTCATCAAAATGCTATAAATATAGCAGAAATAGCAACAGTGATAAAAATGGATGGTTCGGCAAATTATAGCGGTACCAGAGAGAGAGAGAGAAAAAACACTTTATCAGCTTGACTAGGACTCTACATATAAGTCGCCCTGTAGATGGGCACATTCAGCAAAGGGAAGGTTTGGGGGGATGTTGCATACACATTCAGAGGAATAAATTGCAAATTTTATAACATTGAGGAATTTCTATTATTTAAATTGATGAAAGGTACAATTGGAGTTGATTTGTACAATGCAGTCTCAGCTAGAGACATTTCACTGAGACTGTGTCATGCTTCGAATGACAACAGTCTTTTCGTAGGATTATAAATGTTATTTTACCACTGAGAAATTTGTCTTCACCAAAACTAACCATGTTGGGCTTATTATTTATCACTGACTAACTGGGACTGTTGTGGTTAGTAGCTTTATATGCTTTAAAAAGTGCTTAAAAAATGTTCTGAACTACAGGTGGATGATTGAACTGTCTGGGTGGTCCTAGCTTATTACAGCAGGTCACACCATCATGCTTGCTGACACCTGTTTATAGAGATATACACTTTATTTCTGCTGACCAAAGACTTATTTCAAAAATTTCATTGGGTCCCTTCTAGTTTTTGGTTCTTTATGTTCAGTGGGTTTCCCTTTGGATTCTTTTGTGTTTTGATCTATTCAAAATTAGCCCATAAAGCTTAAAAAAAATCAAGATGTTATGCAGACCTACTAAGCATAAGCAAATAGTTACAAGGGAGAAGGGGTGTTCTGCTAGTGAAAAAGCAGGTATTAATTAGAGATGAGCTTTGGGTAAAAAATTTGCATCAGGCTTCGTTTCGTGGCCCCCCGCAGGAATTTCGTTTTTCCCATGGTTTGGGGTTTTTTTTTCGGGGACCCCGATTTTCGGGTTAGTGCGCATTAACTCCCGATAGTGTGCACTAACCTGGCAGAGTTAGCACACACTAACGGGAGTTAGCGCGCACTAACTCAAAAATTATTTTTTTCTGACATTTTGGAAAAAATCTATCATTTTTCGGTTCCCCCGAAACCATTCCGAATTAGACAATTTTGTTGACATTGCCTAATTCAGGAAAAATGATTACACATCCCTAATATTAATCTCTACAGGGAGTTTAATTTTAACTTTAATGTCATACAGTGCACAAGAAAGAAATTTAAATTTAACATCAAAGTATTAGAAAAGAAAGGCATGGAAAGAGAAGCATGCACAACAAGGATAGGTGTGTGGACAGGAAAAATTGTATTCATTTTGTTTCAGTTTTCTTTTTTTTTTTTTTTGCAGTTTTGAAATTTCTTTTTGTTTTGCTTTTTTACATGCAATGCATTTGAGCATGAGTTCACATATGTGAATATAATCAATTTTATGCCTATAAATATCATTTTACATGGATACAAAATTTATGTGTATAAAGTAAAGAAAACAAATACACATCCCAAGGAGAGAATGGGGGGAGGGTGTTAAAAAAAGGTATCTGTGAAGTTTGTATATCTTAGTGTACTATTTAATTCTGACAGAGAGTTCCTCATTAAACTGATATACTTTGCTGCAATGAAATGTAAAAGTACTGTAATCCTTGATATACTTAACCTTTAAGCATCTACAATTTTTTTTCTTGTTAAGAAATCAATTGTTCTTAAGTTGTTCTGCAATTTAAAAAAACTACCATAGATTTACTTATATTTATAGCCGGTCTAGCCCATTAGACTTGGTGAGAAAAATACTAAGTACATAGTGAAGTCTCAGAGGAATCCAGGAATGCAACATTATTGACCATACATAAAGGAATTAACTTCTTGGCCTCCACCTCATCTATCCTTAAGGAGCAATTTTCCATGTGCAAATGTGTGTTTACCCCTGGAAAATAAAAGCTCTTTGAAAATAGAAGCTGCCTCCCCTCCCCCACCTCAAGTGTGGGGATGTGGGGATAATTATGCACGCTATCCAGAACATATGTACTTTTCCCCATGGAAAAAAAGGGGAGGCCCTGAGAGCATGGCTGAGACAGGGCCAGGGCCAACCCAACAAAGTACAACAAAGGATTTTATTTTTAACTGCCCATGCATAATTCTCAGTGGATAGTTTTCTCCTACAAAATCTAAAGCTACTTACATATCTATGGGCCCCATCGGGAAAAGAGTTAAAAAAAAAAACTCGCTGGAGAATTTCCCTTTTTAAAAGCAGCTTACAGACCCATGGGTACAAATTACCTGCCTGCCTGCAAAGTTATATCACACAACAGAGAGATCACACATTCACAGTGTATATAAATATTTATTGAACATCATACCACACTCACCTATGTAGACACTTTAAAAATTAAACTAGCACACTCATACAATCATTCATACCCATTACTTATTTAAAAACATCTTGCACATGAATTTAAACAGTATACATAGATTACAAATCATTTATTACCAAAAACTAGAGATGTGAATCGTGTCCTCGATCGTCTTAACGATCGATTTCGGCTGGGAGGGGGAGGGAATCGTATTGTTGCCGTTTGGGTGTGTAAACTATCGTGAAAATCGTTAAAATCGTGAGCCGACACACTAAAACCCCCTAAAACCCACCCCAACCCTTTAAATTAAATCCCCCACCCTCCCAAACCCCCCCCCCAAATGCTTTAAATAACCTGGAGATCCAGCAGTGGTCCAGAACGGCGGGGGTCCGGAACGGCCCCCTCAATTGAATCCTGTTGTCTTCAGCCGGCGCCATTTTGCAAAATGGCCGCCGCAAAATGGCGGCGGCCATAGACAAAAACGATTCGACGCAGGAGGTTGTTCCGGACCCCCGCTGGACTTTTGGCAAGTCTTGTGGGGGTCAGGAGGCCCCCCCAAGCTGGCCAAAAGTTCCTGGGAGTCCAGCGGGGTTCAGGAAGCGATTTCTTGCCGCAAATCGTTTTCCGTACGGTAAATGGCGCCGGCAGGAGATCGACTGCAGGAGGTCGTTCAGCGGCGGTCCGGAACCCCCGCTGGACTTTTGGCAAGCTTGTGGGGGTCAGGAGATCGACTGCAGGAAGTCGTTCAGCGGCGGTCCGGAACCCCCGCTGAACGACCTCCTGCAGTCGATCTCCTGCCGGCGCCATTTTCCGTACGGAAAACGATTTGCGGCAAGAAATCACTTCCTGAACCCCGCTGGACTCCCAGGAACTTTTGGCCAGCTTGGGGGGGCCTCCTGACCCCCACAAGCTTGCCAAAAGTCCAGCGGGGGTCCGGAACGACCTCCTGCGTCGAATCGTTTTTGTGTATGGCCGCCGCCATTTTGCGGCGGCCATTTTGCAAAATGGCGCCGGCTGAAGACAACAGGATTCAATTGAGGGGGCCGTTCCGGACCCCCGCCGTTCTGGACCACCGCTGGATCCCCAGGTTATTTAAAGCATTTGGGGGGGGGGGGTTCGGGAGGGGGGGGGATTTAATTTAAAGGGTCGGGGGTGGGTTTTAGGGGGTTTTAGTGTGCCGGTTTTCCTGCCCTCTCCCTTCCCCCGATTTACGATTTTTTTAACGATAAATCGGGGGAATTGGTATTGTATCGTGGCCCTAACGATTTTTGACGATTTAAAATATATCGGACGATATTTTAAATCGTCAAAAAACAATTCACATCCCTACCAAAAACTAAGATTGCACATTCCCAAAAGATCAATCCAGATCATAAATTTCTTGACATAAATCTAAATATTCAATTCAATTCAACAAATGAATCCAAAATCCGGGTGTTTAACTACTTCTCAACAGAATCCCATTAAACTACTTCTCAACATGGGTCCTGATGTTGAGAGGACCCATGTTGAGAGGTAGTCTAATGGGCTTCTGTTGAGAAGTAGTTAAACACCCGGATTTTGGATTCATTTGTTGAATTGAATTGAATATTTAGATTTATGTCAAGAAATTTATGTTCTGGATTGATCTTTTGGAATGTGCAATCTTAGTTTTTGGTAATAAATGATTTGTAATCTATGTATACTGTTTAAATTCATGTGCAAGATGTTTTTAAATAAGTAATGGTTATGAATGATTGTATGAGTGTGCTAGTTTAGTTTTTAAAGTGTCTACATAGGTGAGTGTGTTATGATGTTCAATAAATATTTATATACACTGTGAATGTGTGATCACTCTGTTGTGTAATATAACTATAAGTAAATCAGGGAGTATTGATAATTGTGACCCTCTGTGTTAATTTACTGTGTTGGTTGCCTGCAAAGTTAGGCAGAAAGGCTGAAAAGAGCACCTACATACACACTAGGGATGTGAATCATGTGATCGATCATCTTAACGATCGATTTTGGCTGGGGGGGGAGGGAAATCTGATCGTCATTTTTTTTTTGGTAAAAAATCATAAAAAATTGTAAATCGGGGGAAGGCGGGAAAACCGGCACACCAAAACAACCCTTAAACCCTCCCCCACCCTCCCGAAGCACCCCAAAATGTTTTAAATTACCTGGGGTCCAGTGGGGGGGGGGGGTCCCGGCGCGATCTCCCGCTCTTGGGCCATGGCTGCATTAATAGAAATGGCGCCGGTGGCCCTTTGCCCTTACCATATGACAGGGCAAAGATAACGCCGGCGCCATTTTGGTTCCTGTCACCCGACATCACGAGTGCAGGAGATCGCTCCCAGACCCCCGCTGGACCCCCAGGGACTTTTGGCCAGCTTGGGGGGGGCCTCCTGACCCCCACAAGACTTGGCAAAAGTCCAGCGGGGGTCCGGGAGCGAACTCCTGCATGCGGGCCATATTGCCAATATTCAAAATGGCACCGATCACCTTTGCCCTCACTATGTCACACATAGTGAGGGCAAAGGCGATCGGCACCATTTTGAGAAGCAAAGGCGATCGGCGCCATTTTGAGACGAAAACTGATCGCGTCTTGAGACGCAAAGTGATCGCGTCTCAAAATGGCGCCGATCGCCTTTGCCCTCACTATGTCACACATAGTGAGGGCAAAGGCGATCGGCGCCATTTTGAGTATTGGCATCGGACGGCCGGCGTGCAGGAGGTCGCTCCTGGACCCACGCTGGACTTTTGGCAAGTTTTGTGGGGGTCAGGAGGCCCCCCCAAGCTGGCCAAAATCCCTGTGGATCCAACGGGGGTCCCGGAGTGACCTCCTGCACGCCGGCCGTCCGATGCCAGGACTCAAAATGACGCCGATAGCCTTTGCCCATACTATGTCACAGGGGCTACCGGTACCATTGGTCACATGGTAGGAGCACAAGATGGCGCCGGTGACCATGAGACAGGGGCTGACCAATGGCACCGGTAGCCTCTGTGACACAGGCTATCGGCATCGTGATGAAACTGGCAAACGAGGATGTGAGAATGCAGGAATGGCTTCTGGATTCCCCGCTGGACCACCAGGGAGTTTTGGTAAGTCTTGAGGGGGTCAGGAGGGTGGGGGGTTTAAATTTTTATTTAGGAGGCCGAATAAAACAGAAATCTGTTAAATACGTGGGGAGTCGCGATGCGTTTCGCCTCCCCATGTATTTAACAGATAGGACAAAATACGTTGCGGATTGAAAAATACGTGGAAAACGGATGCACACCTCTAATCAGTTATTTACCCTTTCAGATAATAGGAGGACTAGGGAGCAAATGCACACCCCTAGTATCAATTCCCACTACTTTGCACAATTAATTTGTCACTTAGGAAAAAAGTTTGTTGAGGAGATGAGAAAAAGACATATGAAAGTCCTTTATATTTTACATTACATTTGCAAGGATATTTCAAAACGAATGAGGCCCCTATCTGCAAAACTCTAGGTCTCAGTAGAATTAATTGTTGTCTCCTCTTTTGCATTTGTTTAGTAACAGCTGGGTAAACTCTAACATTTAAGTGGAAAAATACTTCAGTACAATGTTTAAAAAATAGCCTCAAAACCCAGTCATGATCAGTTTCTAGTGCAAAGGTAACCACCATAGTGGCTGCCTGCACCAGTTCATTGTCAGATGTTTCCAGTAACTGGGATATATCCAGATTAGGAATTAAGTAATCCATCTCCTGAACTCCATCTTGCTTCTCTTGAGTTTCTTGCTTCTTGAATGGAGGCAAGTAATATGACTTAGATAATGGTGTTATAGCCGCCTCTGGAACTTTAAGAAGAAATAAATAAATAAATAAATAAATAAATAAATAAATATCCTTTGTCGGTATGTGTGGGAGTTTAGGAAAATTGATAAAACGAAGATTCTTCCCTTGTATTATATTCTTCAGATTTTCAATTTTAGCATAAAGCTGTTGATTCTCCTTTATAAGGATATCCTGGATAGGTTTCAATTGTGTTATATCTTGTTTTAAATCCCCAGTTTCTTTTAAGAGGGAAATTTTTGAGTTCTCCAACATGACAACTCTATCTTCAATATTATTAATTTTATCCACTATTGATTAAACTGCAATGGCAATGCCATGGAGGTTCCCAAATTCACAGTAGCTTCCCAGATCATGTCCAAAGTAATTAAACTTGGTCTTAACAGAGTAGGCAGTAGCATGACATTCTTACTTAGTGGGTTCAAATCCATAGATTTACTTGTTTAGGATGTTTCTGATTTCCTCCTTCCATCGATGAGCCAGCACTACCCACAAAGGGCCATCTCCAGCCTTTCCTCCAGGCATTACATGGTGTTCCAGCCTCACATGGAATCGAGGGGCATCTGCATCTTCAGCTATCGCCCCCACCGTCGGCTCACCCCGGGCTCTGAAGGCTGCCAGATTTGCCTGTGTAGCCCTAAAGATCAGGGATAGTGATGTTGATAGGTCTGGGGGAGAGACCGGTACCTCTCCTCCTGCCGCTTCCCCCAAGGACAACGCCTCCGATCTCACTCGCTGAATTTGGGTGTCCATAGGGCCCGAAATAGGGGTTCCCAAAGGGACTGTGGGGTCAGCCCTCTCCTTCGCCAGATGCTTTCAGGCTATATGCGGCATTCAAAACAGGTTAGTCAAGAAACAAAAAATGCCGAGACTCCCACAGACTGCTCTACGGTGCCATCTTGGATCCCCTGCTTTCTTGTTAATGTCAGTGTCACTGGATGCAGTACTTTGATCCACAAATTTACGAAGGTGACAAAGTCTGAGCTGGTTAATGTGGACCCATTTAAAGACAGCTTCACCATCAGGATGTGTCTTAAATCGAACAAAATACATGACAGCTGAGACTTTATCTACAATGACAAAAGGTCCTTTTCAGCAAGGCAAAAATTGGCTCTCTTTGGCTTTGTCTTTACTTTAATTATAGTAAAAGACCTTGACTCCAATTTTATACAATTTAGAGGTAGCTTCTAAAGCATAATAGGCTTTTCTACGTCTGACATTTGTCTCCAAATTCTTTTGGGCAAGGGCAAAAGTGATTTGCAAATGTTTCCACAGATGGGTAACCTAGTCATGTGCAGATGTCACACGAGCTAAATTAGCATCCTGCGTCTTGTAAATCAAATGCCTAGATAAGGTCATTTCTCTTTTTGTCATCTTTTACTATATGAAACTGATTTATGGAAGCATAGAGGAGTCATAACTTCTCCTCTGTCTAACAGTCTGCTTCAGTGAGGGGATTTGCATCAGGAGCCAGAATGAAGGCATAGAACGCTTCCAGGGTAGGATCTTCTTTCTGGGCATTCACTAGGTCAAAGGTGGACATTTTGCTACACCATTGGGGGGTGGGAATAGCAGCCTGTTTAGCTTGATTCCTGGTAACTGTTTTCACTTCTACAATGGGAGATTCCTTCATTTGCCAGAGCCTATCTGACCCTCCTTTTCAAATTGGTCTGCAAGGTCACTGCCTGCCTTGTCGGTACCTGTGACTTTAGAATGATCTTTTGCCTTTTTCCAGTAGACTGTCATGTCTTTTTCTTGCATTAACTTATGTAAGGCTAGAATCAATTCTCGGTGTTTGACATGTTTATTTTTAGAATTGAGCATTTGATTTGCTTTCCAGTTAGGCAGATATGTCATGAAATTATGACTATGAGCAACAAAAAACGAACTGCTGCTAAAGAATTTAAAGACAAATGGTATCCCATCAAAAGTATGAAATATATTTGATCATTTAAATATTGGTATATGCCGCATCAGAAAGCTAGGTGACGTGTTCTTTGCACTGAAGAACCGTCTGGTCTACTAATCATTTGCGGCATATACAACTGTAACGCTTGATGATATTTTTTTTAAACAAAGTAGATTTTTAGCAATGTCCCAACTTAGAGTAGTTAAACCCAAAGAAGATCAACATTCAAAACCCGAAAGCGTCCGGTGTTTCGCTACGGGATGTAGCTTCCTCAGGGGTAGGTAAAGATATTTCACTTGTTTCTAAAATATCTGTAACAGTAATCAAAACATATAATCAGACATCAAATATATTTATAAAGTAATTGCAACTTAGCTTTTTTGATGGGAAGACGACCTCTTATGTGTGGATACTGAGTCTCACAGAAGATATCCGAGGGCAGGACAGAGACCGCATCAAACCAGTTCATGAATTTAAATAGCCCGCATCTGCCTAGGTAGCAGTAAACAAAAGCAGCAGAATTACTGAAAAACATGAAAATCTAACGATGTATTGAGTCCAGCAGGGTGTAATGTATTTAACCGATAGGTTTAACTACTCTAAGTCGGGACATTGCTAAAAATCTACTTTGTTTAAAAAAACTATCATCAAGCGTTACAGCTGTATATGCCACAAATGATTAGTAGACCAGATGGTTCTTCAGTGCAAAGAACAAGTCGCCTGGCTTTCTGATGCGGCATATACCAATGATCAAATATATTTCATACTTTTGATGGGATACCATTTGTCTTTAAAATCTTTAGCAGCGGTTCCTTTTTTGTTGCTCATAGCTGAAACACAGGATCACAGGAGTGTTCTTTGTTGTTTGTGTTGTCATATTATATGAGCCATGTTGGGTACAGAACCACTGAAAACCCTTAGTTTCTCTGAAGCTGAGTTGCAAGCCCTTCTCACCAAACCATCTATTTTTTCCACTGACGTCACTATGACAGACAATGACCAATGGGTCACTTTAACCAGATTACTCCGACGTTCAGTAAGCACATCTCTTCACGCTGATACATTGTTGGAATATTGTAGACAACAAAGAATTCCATGCGGTCTTTGCATAATTAAAGAACCTTATTTGTATAAAGAAGACCCAGTTTTTATACAAGACTGGAATGCTGTGCTCAGCAAATGTAGTTTGGATTTTATGATCCTCATTATCAAAACAGTGCAAAAAAAAAAGATGAAGAGATACAAATAGAGATAACCAATATTAAGGATCATTTATCGTCTACTCTCTGCCTTGATGTTTATACTGAACAATTAAACACACTAAAGGAATCCATTGACAAACTAAAAAATGACATTAAGAAATTAAAATATGACAAATTTCAGTGAGACGAGCATGACTACACACAAGGATATGTCTATCCATGGATGAATGAAAAGGCGTTGAGTGAAAAATAACTTTTTCCGATAAGTTTTAATTGTGCTACATGTTAACTTCATGCATTTCTCCCTAGTCCTCCTATTATCTGAAAGAGTAAATAACTGATTCACTTTCTAGACCTCTCATGATTTTAAACCGTTGCGCTTGGGGGTGGACCCTTTTCCTGAGGCAGAGGTGGAACACCTCCTGAAAGGGAACAGGAGGTAACTGCCCCCAGGGGGTGGAGCACTGGAGGAGACAGAAGCTAGGAAGAGCTTCACCACTGGAAGTCCGAAGTCCCCCCAAGAGGAGCCCGTAGGGACCCAGACCGCTTGGACTTAGGTGGGCCTCGCAGGGTCTCCTAGGAGAGTGAAAGTCTGGCATGCCCTCGGAGACAGGGGGAGTGTGATTGGGTTCAAGAATGGCAACTGGTTCATGCAGGGAGAACCAGAACAGAGTTGGTGATGACAAGGTGAGGAACAGAGCCAGAATCTGGAGATGAAGTCAGGCAGGCAAAAGGTAAATGTCCAGGAGTCAGTCTAAGAGTGGTCAGGCAAAGCAGGGGTCAGGCACT
The DNA here is from genome assembly GCF_901001135.1 of Rhinatrema bivittatum. Lineage (NCBI taxonomy): Eukaryota > Metazoa > Chordata > Amphibia > Gymnophiona > Rhinatrematidae > Rhinatrema > Rhinatrema bivittatum. Next base: position 103,505,827 of record NC_042615.1, on the reverse strand, counting down.
GGAGGTTAGACAAAGTTGAAGGCAGGCTGAGGTCTTGAGGCAGGCAGCAGGCAGGCAGGCAGGTCAGTAACAGGCTGTGGTCTTTGAGGCAGGTGGCAGGCAAGTCAGGAATAGCCTGTGGTCTTTGAGGCAGGCGGCAGGCAGGCAGGTTTATTGGAATAATTGCTGGATCCATTTTTTGTTCTGCCTGGGTTTCCTCTTTGGCTTATCCATGACCATTGAAAATGCAGTTTTTGTGAAATATTTGCAGAACACTGTTAAAAAGTTGCAGGATGATATGAAAAGTATCTCTAAACAGACATGACACCAACAAGACCAGTTAACTTCTCATGGTAAAACACTAAAGGCCAGATTTTTAAACTTATGCGCTGCCGCGCACATGTTATGAAATCCGAGGTCGGCTTTTGCAAGGGAGTTCACACATGTGCACCTTGTGCACGCCGAGCATGAGGGGAGCCCAGATGGCTTTCCCCGTTCCCTCCAAGACTGCTCCGAAATTGGAGCAGCCTTGGAGGGAACTTTTTCTCTAGCCCCCCCACCTTCCCCTCCCTTCCCCTATCTAACACCCCCCCAGCCCTAACTAAATCCCCTCTACCTTTGTTGAAATAGTTATGCCTGCCCAAGGTAGTATTATCCATTTATTTTTCTTCATATACCTGTTATCTTTCCTTATTATAATGATTATTTTATTCATTATTATATCTATTACATTATTACCTTACTTCCATGCTATTATTACTATTATGATTCCTTATAAGTACTATGCATATTAGTATTGTTGCATTATTCATACCTCATGTTGATGATGTCATCATTGGTGGTCATACATGTCATACAGCTGAAGCCTGCATAGTAGCCGGTAGTTAGGCTTAAGCGAGATAAGCTCCATTGCTGGCTCATCTCGTTTAAGAAACTTAAGAAGATGAAATGTAGGGTGATATCTGCTGTTTACCAATGATGTACCAATTATGAATTATAATAGCCATGTAGAGGGAAAATTCTGACAGGCCCCATGCTCTGCCACGCAGAGTAAGAGAAGGAAGTTTACCCAGGTAAACTTTAAACTGCATTGCATCAGTGGAAACAAGAGACCTTGTCTTCATACACCAAAAGATATCCTTATCAGATGGAGCTGTTTGTCAGTTCCTGTACAAATAAAGAAACCAGACAGAAGAGTCAATATGACTTAAGCCCTAAGCAGGAGTCATGGTTCAGCCAAAGCAGAGTGCAGAAAGTTATGAAGACCCCCACCCTTGGAAGGAATGGGGGAGCAGCCAGAGACAATGACATACAGCTTGGCCTACCAACATGGAAGTTTTCCCCCAAATAAATGAGAGGGGGAAAAGGACCTGCAATGTGGCAGGACCCCTCCTGAAGTAATGGGGAGGAAGATAAAAGACCTGTTATACAGCAAAAGACCCTCCACCCACTACAAGGTTATGCAAGACCTTATGCATATTTATTACATAGGAAGTATAAGACAGGGGGGGCAAGGAAAGAAGGGAAGAATGGACCCCCTGGGAGAGCGACCCTGAGGATCCCCAGAAGAAGAAGAGGCCCAAACCCTGAATGCAAACCTGAGGGGGAAACCCAGAGAGCAAGAACATGTGCTGAAGTGTACCTGGAAGTGAAATGGGGGCAAGAGGCAGACCAGTCCTCCTTGCTATCAAGAAGGGAGAAGACTAGGTGTGGCCAGGTGATCAGAGAGAGGAGACCCCTGGCTCAGATGTGGGGAGTGACATGGAATCATAGACAAGGAAGTGTGAGAACCAGCCCAGACAGCTAGCAAGCACCAGAGCCAGAAGCTAGCCTCCTTCCTGCACAGCCTACTTGCTCTGCCAGCACCAAGCCCAGTGTAAGAAAATCTCGCCCCTGCCCACATTCTCTAGCTCACCAGCCAGAGCCTGCTTCAAAGGTGAGCAGAGGTATTGCCATAAGTTGGAATCAGGGATAAGTAAGTTAGCCATAAGTATTAATATCTTAAGCATGACATGTTTTGATACCACCCATGATACAGAACTTTTTTTTAGGGAAAACTGGTGCTTAGTGGCCAGGATGTTAGGGATAGAAATTGTTATTTTCTAAATACAATGTCCTGCCAAATCTGATAAATAAAAGTATATTTCTGAAGAGAATACATGTTGTCTTTTCCCTGATTTGGGATCACTAGTAAGGTGGGAGGGCAGCAGGCAGTGTCTTTTAGCAGACAGATCCCTGCACCCCTAAACTTGCTTATATAACCAGCTAAGTCTAGACCCTCTATTGAGCACATCTAGACGTAGTTGGCTAGCACTTTTATGGCTAAGTATTGTTTTGTATGCTGATATTCAGCTGCATAACTGTGCCACTGAATATCCTTGAAATGTAGCCAGATAAATATTATCCGGCTAATTTACTTAACCGGCCAAGATTTGAATATCTACCACTAGATTGTGAAGGGAATGAAAATGATTATGTGATATATACATCTCTATTCTCATTTTTTTCTATATGATTGAAGAAAATTATTTATAAATATTGTCATGTGTTGAGGATACATTCAGCATTTTCTTGACAACCTCTTGATGCTTGCAGAAGTAACATTAAAGATGTTACTGTATCTGTGGATTTAAACCTAATTTGAAACGCATAGGCCAATCAAAGTTATCACTTGAAGAGCATCACTTTAAGTATTCTAAATCCAAATAAGTACAATAGATTTACTAACTATAAGAATTAAGTTTCTTTCTTCAGAGTTATTGATATAAAATCTTTCTATGATAAAAATATACATTATTTAGTATGCTTTCCAAACAAATAACTTATGACAGGGCAATTCAATGTCTAGAGGCTTTCACAAAAGAAATAGGCATCCAAGTCGCCTTGCAGTGGTCTGTGCGTTACCCATTTTATTTTACATAGTGACTTAAAAATAAGGTTTCCTGCTAGAAATTACAGCAAAAGCTCCATTTTTATTATTTTTAATTTTAATATTTATTATTGTTTTAAAATCATCTACTGTTAAAAAACTTTGAAGCCATCTAAGCTGCCGCAAAAAGAAGTGACTGCTGCAAATCACAGAAGCTATGTGAGTTTCTAAACTCAAATGTGGATCTATGTAGATACACAGCAGACGTACATTTTCTGAAATTGACATTGACACATCACATAGTTTTACTACTGGGGCCACCTGTGTCAATGACAACCTCTGATCCAAACAAATTCTGATTTAGAGGGATTAATCTAAAGCCTGTTTTTCCACAAACAGGCCAAAATCAAGACCCAACCCTATTTCAACCTGTCTACTGCCTCTTCTCACTGATGACCCATGGGCAAGAACACTTGTATGTCATTGGCATAAATAAAAGCCTCCAGATCAAACTCTATTATAGTATTTCTCAGAGACAGTAGATAAATAACAGCACTAGAGATAGGAGTGAAACTTGTGGAACCCATATGAAAACTGGGGTGCAATGGATAAATTAAAGAGGAACCAACTTGAACTTGTTTTTACCTATTTTCAAAGAAAGAACTAAACCACTGCAACAAGTTTCTTTAATCCCAATAGACTGTAGTCTTTTTAGCAGAATAGCATGATCCATTGTATCAAAAGCCACTGTAAGATCTAACAGAACAACTGTAACATATTTTTTATCCAACTAATAGGGACTAATTTACTAAAGCTTTAATCTCATTCTGTGTCTTTGGGAAAAATGCTTAGTAAATGAGGCCCTAAGAATGCAAAACCTCCGGATGGGACCCTAATGCTATTTCTCTGCCATAATTGTTTCTAAAACCTGATTGCATTTTGTCCAAAATATCATATTTCTCAATAAATTAGCTCAGTTTTATAAACACCACCTTTTCATATAGTGAAAGCTTAAGAAGCAATTTCACCTTTGCTTCATTCAAACACTTAGGCATGACCATGATTGCAACGGTGCCTTACTGAGCTTATTTAAAGGGATATTCAGACCACTTCTTACCAGCTTAACCATGCAGGACATGGATCAAGCTTACAAAAAGTGGACTTTAAGTTGCAGTACCAAATGTTCTAACTCCCTTTGGGACAGTTTGATAAAAGAGCTCCCCGACTATCTTTTTATTATTATGATGATTTTCTAACATACCAGATATATACAGTACTGTTCAGAAGTACATAATGTACAGACCATAGTCCTTGAAGCTTGCCATCTAGTCAAGACAGACAAATAGGAAGTGTAATGAAAAGCAAATAAGATATTTCAATATGGTGGAGGAATGTAGTTAGTGTCCAAGTGGAGGAGATCATGGCATTGCAGGAAATCTGGTCTGCATGGAGAATAGAACAAAATACCAGAAATCTAGTCATCAATCTAGTGAGTTGTAATGAATCTACAGGAAGAGTTGCAAGTATTTTGGGGACTTGCCAGGTTCTTATGGCCTGGATTGGCCACTGTTGGAAACAGGATGCTGGGCTTGATGGACCTTTGGTCTGACCCAGTATGGCATTTTCTTATGTTCTTATGTTCTTATACTAGTCTGTTCGATACACAAAGGGAGAATATACTGCCAGTTCCAAAGCATGGCAAATAGTTTATGACAGTTAATATAAATCAAATAAATAAATAAATAAATAAATAAATAAATACATGATTATGCTGGTAAGGTGTTCTTAGCCTCTTAACTTTTATTGTTGATTCACACTCTGTTTAAACCTTTTTGAGTGTAGGACCGGTGATTTTTCCTTTATCCAGTGCTCGGTGTGGTGCTGTAGGGCAACCATAACTTATGCTTCCAGCGTTGGCTCATGGCAATATAACCACAGGAGCACAGTGATCCCAGAAGATGGTCATTTCTAAATGTACTGAGTAGGTGGGAGAGGTGGAGTTGGAGGGAGGGGAGGGTGGGAGAGGAGGGGATACTTTGGGGAATTTTCTGAGGAACCAGGGAGGAATTGGTGGGATGGGGAGTCTAACCTGTGGACCATATATTTTTATGTACCTTCTGAGGAGTTTGGGGGCATGGGGGGGGGGGGCTTTCTTAGTCCAACAAAATCATTTGCTAAATTGATGGGGGGGGGGGGGGGGGGGAGGGAAGGAGAAGATGGAAATCGGTCAACTTGCACGTTCTTCACTTTTTTTTTCCAAAACAGGTATATCTTTTTTTTCCAAAACCAGGTATATCTTTTCAATATACCTGGTTAAGTGGCAAATTATTCAGTCACATGCAGCCAGATAACTTTAAAATCCAGCTAGCTATGCAACTATAACTGGTAAGATTTAAAATGTATCCCACTACATATAGTGGGATAAATTTTGCTTTATATTTTGAGTAGGACTGTTATCTCGCTTAATATCTGGAGCAAGTTATCTTGCTAACTTTAGCCAGATAACTCGTCTACCCATCGGCTAATTGAAAATTAGCCTCATGGTATCTTACAGGATTTAATGTAATTTTCTTATTTTTGAGTTTCTGTTGGTAGCTCACTTTTTATTACATTTTTATGGATGCATAGATTCCTTCCCAGAAGGAGTGGTAAAGACAAGAATGTTAATGGAATTCAAAAGGGAACAGAATAAGTACTGATGATTCCCTAATGACTAGAGGAAGGAAATGAAGAAATGGAGTAACCGGTGGTAGTTTTTTTGTTGTAACATTTCTGCATGGGGATAACTTGTGCACAGTAGCAATTATAACCCTAAACTGGAGAAGACATGGGGGGTGGGGGGGGGATGTCATCTGCATGGAGCAACATTCACCTTGCTGAGCAGACTGGATGGACCATTTTAATTTTTATTTGCCGTTATTTACTCTGTTACTATGTTATTATGCTTTTGATTAGATGTTTGATGGAAAACTAGAACTGAAAGATCAGGGATTTATTTTTTATTCATCCACCTGTAGTGCTGACTAGGATTTTCATGATTTTCTTAGTTTTTGTAGCCTTTCAACCATTTGTTAATATAAGAAGTAAACATGTTATGGTTTTCTTGTCTTTGTACTGAGTGCTTTAAGTGAAGAAGCAATTTTCTTGAAGATGAGCCTTGGATTATAGCCATTTTGTCTGAAGAATTCAGTTAGTATTTTGAAATGATTATCCTTGTCTTTTGGGTCAGAGTATATTTTGAAGTACTGTCTGGCTTGAATGTGTACTAAGGATTTATTTTGTATGTGTCATCTGTCATCTGTTTTTCTGCATATAGATATTTGTAAATGCCCATTGTTAATTGAAATTGTTCTCTCATAAAAACATAACTCTTTCTATGGAATAGTCTATTTTAAATCTAAGTGAAGGAGTTGTAACATTTTTTAAGATTCTCTTATTTCATTGACAAACACAAAAAAAAGTGTCATCAGTATAATATTAATGAGTAAAAGTTCTGGTGTGGCATGCGTTCAGGAATGTCTCTTCCAATTCTGCCATTAAAAAACAGATTTAGAATGAGCAATAAAAGAGCCTTTTCATGGAATTGGAATGTGGGGACAGACATCTACTTAATACCAAAGTGGTTATGGAATGGACTTTACCCAACTCATGGGTTACCTGCCACACAGGATCCTATTTATTCAAGTGTTAAATACGTAACGCATATTAACATGTTTTTTTTTTTTTTAATTTAGCAGCACAATTAATGCATGATTCACTAAAGGGCAAAACATCTTTAGTGAATTGCTCATTAAAAACATTGGTAATGTGCGCTTTAAATTTGGGCGTTAATGCACATTGCAAATATTTAATGCAGACAAATAAATATCTCTAGAGATTTAGTTAAATTCTTGCATTAATTATTAGGGATGTGAATCGTTTTCTGACGATTAAAAATATCGTCCGATATATTTTAAATCGTCAAAAAATCATTAGGGCCACGATACAATACCAATTCCCCCAATTTATCATTAAAAAATCGTAAATCGGGGGAAGGGGGAGGGCAGGAAAACCGGCACACTAAAACCCCCTAAAACCCACCCCCGACCCTTTAAATTAAATCCCCCACCCTCCCGAACCCCCCCCCCCAATGCTTTAAATTACCTGGGGATCCGGCGGTGGTCCAGAACGGCGGCGGTCCGGAACGGCCCCCTCAATAGAATCGTGTTGTCTTCAGCCGGCGCCATTTTTCAAAATGGCCACCGCAATATGGCGGCGGCCATAGACAAAAACGATTCGACGCAGGAGGTCGTTCCGGACCCCCGCTGGACTTTTGGCAAGTCTTGTGGGGGTCAGGAGGCCCCCCCAAGCTGGCCAAAATTTTCCTGGGAGTCCAGCGGGGTTCCGGGAGCGATTTCTTGCCGCGAATCGTTTTCGTACGGAAAATGGCGCCGGCAGGAGATCGACTGCAGGAGGTCGTTCAGCGGGGGTTCCGGACCGCCGCTGAACGACCTCCTGCAGTCGATCTCCTGCCGGCGCCATTTTCCGTACGAAAACGATTCGCGGCAAGAAATCGCTCCCGGAACCCCGCTGGACTCCCAGGAAAATTTTGGCCAGCTTGGGGGGGCCTCCTGACCCCCACAAGACTTGCCAAAAGTCCAGCAGGGGTCCGGAATGACCTCCTGCATCAAATCATTTTTGTCTATGGCCGCCGCCATTTTGCGGCGGCCATTTTGAAAAATGGCGCCGGCTGAAGACAACACGATTCTATTGAGGGGGCCGTTCCGGACCGCCGCCGTTCTGGACCACCGCCGGATCCCCAGTTAATTTAAAGCATTTGGGGGGGGGGGTTCGGGAGGGTGGGGGATTTAATTTAAAGGGTCGTGGTGGGTTTTAGGGGGGTATAGTGTGCCGGCTCACGATTTTAACGATTTTTCATGATAGTTTACACACCCAAATGGCAACAATACAATTCCCTCCCCCTCCCAGCCGAAATCGATCGTTAAGACGATCGAGGACACGATTCACATCTCTATTAATTATATTTTGTTCACTTCTATACTATTCTTTATTGGTGATTAACTTGTGTTAACCATAAGGCATTTTTTAAAATTAATGTCGATTTTTGCATTGAAATTGAAATGTGCTGATTAATATGTGAAATTGAGCTAACCAAATCATTTAAATGTAATGTGCCAATGTTTTTGTGCACATTAATATGTCCATTATTTCCATTGTCTTTATACTACTAGAATAACACTTCCCTTTTTTCTAACTTTATTTTGAAGGTCCTTATCAGGGATGTACAAAAAACAAAGTAAACTTTCTGATTTTCTGTCATATAATATTCATTATGAAAATGTGTTTCTTTTTCCCCTAAAGAAATCCTCATAAAGTATGCAATCTATGCAGTCAAGTTCCTAAATACCTTTTATTATGTACTAATTTAACTGATTCTAGCCATATTGCTTATCAGTTTAATAAATAATAAAATATGTCCATTTTTGTGAGTGCATGATGAAGGCATGATGATTCTTGTGAATATTCCAGCACATGATTTAGAGACACTGATAGATCCTTCAATTTATCTCCTCTTTGGTCAGTTGAGTCATAAAAGTCGATATTCAAAAGATATAGTCAAAATTATGTGTAGTTATGTAACCAAAAGCCATTAGTGCCTGGGCAAACCCATAGTTTAGCAAAGATAATATAGGTTAATGAATAGGAGGAGGATCCATTCAAATATAGTCGCTCCCTTTGAGAGATCTGGAATGGCCATCCCCCTGAGAGTCTATATCAGAGCTTTCCAAAGTGTGTGTCGCGACACTTTACTGTGTCGCCTGAGGTGTGCCAGTGTGTCGCGCAAGCCCGGTGCACGTGACACACCGGCAAGTGGGAACCAATGCAGCCGCCGGTGGACCTCATCCCACTGGCGGCTGAGCAGTGAAGTTTCGCTGGGCTGGGCTGTGTGCCGGAGACACACAGCATGAAGATCGGTGAGCCGTGGTGGAGCTTACGTCACCACGGCTCGAAGAAAAAGGTCACGCAGGTGCTCCTCCTCCTTCCTGCCCACGTGGCCCCGGAAGAAAAATGTTGCCGGAGCCGCACGGGCAGGAAGGAGGTGGAGCATCAGCCACGTGCAGAAGAAGAGCAGCGGGCTGAGAGGAGGAGGCCCGCGAAGAAGAGAGACGCCGCTGCCGCGGATCGGCCCACGAAGAAGAGAGACGCCGGGACGCCGCTGCCGCGGATCGGCCCATGAAGAAGAGGGACGCCGCTGCTTCGGATCGACCCGCGAAGAAGAGGGACGCCGTTGCCTTGGATCGGCCCGCGAAGAAGAGGGACGCCGCTGCCGCGGATCGGCCCGCGAAGATCAGGGCCGCTGCAGAGCCCATCCTGCAGCGACCCGTGAAGAGGAGCCCAGAGGTAAGAGAGAGGCTGAGGGCCCGTAGAGTGCGTGTATGAGATGAATTGAGAGATTGTGTGCATGTATGAGATGAGTTGAGAGATTGTGTGTGGGAGTGAGGACCTGAATGTTTGCAGAGACAGCATGTGAGAGCCTGTGTGTGTGTGAGAGAGACAGCATGTACCAGTGAGAGCCTGTGTGTATGAATGATTGTATGAGAGAGAGCATGTGACAGTGAGAGTCTGTGCTTGAGCAAGTCAGACAGCATGTGCAAGAGAGAGACTGTGTATGAATGATTGTATGAGAGAGAGCATGTGAGAGCCTGTGTGTGTGTGTGTGTGTGTGTGTGTGTGTGTGTGAGAGAGAAAGCATGTGAGAATGAGAACCTGACTGTATGTTTGAGGGAAGAAGATAGATGGAGAGAAAAGAAATAGAAAAAAAAGACAATATGAAAGGAATTGGCAAAAAAAATAAGAAAGGAAAGGTGGAACAAAAAAGCCTGTGACCAACTGATAAAAAACTAAGATCAGACAGCAAAGGTAAAAAAAAAAATTACTTTTTACTGATTGGCACATGTAATTTTTGGTAATGTGCAAAAGTAGCATTTTCTCTATGCGGATCTCACAATGTACGAGATCAACATGGAGGAAGTGGAAACCCACGGGGCCTACACAGAGAAGGCAACAGAATGGGCTTCAGTGCCAATAGCAGCAATCAGCGCCTCCCAAATACCCATGTGGCATCAGTGACAGTGGCAGCAGAGGAATGAGAGAGGCTCTTGAGGTTGCTGGCAAAAGAAAGAGAGGGGGGTCTGCCTTTAGTGTGCATGTGAATGAATGGGAGTCTGCCTGGGGGTGTATGTGTGTGAATGCATGGGTGCCTGCCTGAGGGTGTGTCTGTGTATGAGAATGTATGGGTGTCTTCCTGGGGTTTGTATGTGTGAGAATAGGTGCCTGCCTGTGTGTGGTGTATGTGTGTGTGTGTGTGTGTGTGTGTGTGTGTGTAAGAATGAATTGGTGCCTGCCTGGGGGTCAGTTTGTGTGAGAATGAATGTGTGCATGCCTGGGGGATTGTGAGGGAGTGGTGTGAAAATGAATGGGAGCCTGCCTGGGGGTCAGTTTCAGTGTGTGAGAATGACTGGGAGCTTGCCTGGGTGTGTGTGTTTGTGTGTATGTGAGGGAGCCAGAGAGAGTGAGAGCATGAGTGTGTATGAGAAAATCCAGGGGAGTAAGAGTTTGTGTGGTTGGTGTGTGTGGAGGGGGAGGGGGAGAGAGTGTCTTAGAGCCTGAGAGTGTGTCAGTGTCTGCGAGAGCAAGAAGGTATGGTGGGTATAAGAGCATGAATATGTATGTATGTATGTGACAGTGTATGTGTGAGAGAGAATGGACATGTGAGTATGTGTGAGAGAGAGAGGATAACCTCCTAATCCTAGACAATATCAGGGTGACTGGAAATCAAGAGCTCCCACATATGGACAGCAGGGGCTTTTTAAAATCCTTATTAGTTTTAATTATTGGGTGTTATTTGATATATGTGCCGTTTTTAAATATTTTATTGGTATTTGGGAAATTGTAAAAAATGTATATGATTTTAATTAATAGAAATTCTATTTATCAGTAGTTTTAAAATATTATTTTATTAGTATAGTTTTACTATTATAACTGATGCTTTATGTTTCTTGATTTTATTTGTTTTATGAGGAATGGTGGTTCTGTTTTTCCAGAGTCTGGCTTCTTGGGGTTTCCATGTCAGTTTTTGTCAAATTTGTGCTCCTTTATTCTGTATTTGGTGAGGGTCTGTCTCTGCTCTGTGTGTGTGACCATGATGAGAGATTCTACTAGCATAAGGATCTATAGCAATCGGGTTTGTTTTGTTTCCTCAGTAGGTGGTGTATTGGTATTCTAGGACCCAGTGTAATATTTACCCTTGCTTATTCACAGGTAGGGTTATTGTTGTTTGAGTCCTTGGTGTTATTACTGTTATGTTACGATGGGATTGCAGTATAGATTTTGAGTGTCTTTTTTGCAAGGTTTTGTGTTAGTTCACAATGTGCCTGGCAGTGGAAGGTGTTTGTGCTGCTGTTACTGTGAGGTGACACCAGAATTTGAAAATATCTTTTAGTATGATGAGCTGTAAGGGAAACATCCAAGCTCCATTGTTTGGGGGAATTCAGTGGATGCACAGAGTTACAGAACTGGAGGTGCAGGATTTATATTGACATTCTGTCCCTTCCTATAAATTCCAGTCTTCACTCTCATAGCCATATAGAATTAGTTGAATGAGGCTATCAAATAATTATATAGTGTGAAACTGGCCAGCTTTTTAAAATTACGCAGAAGACCCTTTGGACTTTCTTATTAACACCAAATATTCAAAATCTGTGTTCATCCCATCAAGCTCATATATCTCATTAAAGAGGTAAATTGAATAACACAATAACTTTGTTTTATTATTGTTATTCATAAATTAGAACAATAACATTAAGCTTGGAATATTATATATTTTTAATATAAATGAGAGGTTTTCACAAGATAGGTTGTGTCGTGAAACATTTCATTATGTATATATTTAAGGAAACATACATAAATTGTCGAAATACATTTAGTTCGTTTAACCTTTAACCTCTGGTTTGCTAGTAAACTGAATTACTGTGTCCCGAAATTATGTTTGTCTAAAAAGTGTGTCACCAACATGAAAAGTTTGGAAAGCTCTGGTCTATATAGTATATCTCTACAGAGAGCTGGGAGGCAGACCCTTATGGTTTGTTTAGAGTTAGAATGTAGAGCAGAGAATTTTCTTGAGTTTTTCTTCAGGTTGAGAGGGAGCGGGCGGGGGCAGGGCCAGAGATCTCCGCACAGCCGCTGGGCAGGGGATTGCGCGCCGGCAGTCAGCTGGCGTGTGCGACTTACTTCAGCCCCAGGGATGAAATAAGTTTGAAAACAAGAAGAAAAACAAGAAAAAGGTAGGGGGGAAAGGGCAGGAGATGTAGGGGAAAGGAAGGGAAGGTGGGTGGGGGAGTAGGGAAGTTCCCTCTGAGGCCTGGGAGGGAACGGGGAAGGCAGTGTGGGGGAAGGGGGAAGGCAGCGCAAGGGAAGGCAGCGTGGCTAGTTGCGGGCTCAGCGCGTGCAAGGTGCACAATTGTGCACCCCCTTGCACGTGCTGGCCCCCAATTTTATAACATGCGTGCGCCTGCGAGCACATGTTATAAAATTGCATGTCCATGTGTGCATGCCGGGAGGCAAGCGCACATGGACGCGGGCGCGTGTCTCTTAAAATCTACCCCAATGAGTTTGGGTGCAGTAAGTTAATATATCAGTGATACGGCATTCCAAATTCAAACACAATGGCTAGCTCAGCACTCTCTGGCATGAGCAGCAGACCCCACTCCATTCAATGCTCAGGCAAAGGCTCCAGTGATCATCATGTAATGAGAAGCAGTGCAGGGTAGCTGGACTGAGATGAGCTCACTGTGGGAGCTGCTTCAGGTGATGCCTCACTTCACATTGTCAATGGTGCTAGATGGCGATGTACTTTACCCTTCACGGCAGGGTAAAAATCACCCTCAAGGGCTCCCAAGCAATGGGGGCATGGGAGTTTCGGTGATGTTATGCTCTTTAGTAGGCTCAGCATATCCAGGTCCAGTGCTGTAGATGCGTGGCCCTGGTGTTTAAAGCAGCCAGGTTAGTGAGCTCCAGGCCTGCCCCTATAGTAAACAGCATCCAGCTTGCAACTGCTCTGGAGGGAGTCACTGTGACCAGACAGCATCGCCATCAGAAATTTCAGATAACAGGTCCAACTCAGATGGGGCCAGTTGCAAATCCAGTAATCCTGGTGAGCAGAGGAAGAACATTGCCACTGAGGGAGGTGGTTGAAACTTACCAGACCAGTGGATTCAGAGTCTTGCAGATGACTGAAAAGGAACAACCGCCGTTGAGGCTGGTCAACCTAGTTGGGGAGATCTAGTGGAGGTGGCATTCCCGATGACTGAGCCATAATTGGAACAACATTTAGAAAGAGGTAGATAAGAACATAAGAAATTGCCATGCTGGGTCAGACCAAGGGTCCATCAAGCCCAGCATCCTGTTTCCAACAGAGGCCAAACCAGGCCACAAGAACCCGGCAATTACCCAAACACCAAGAAGATCCCATGCCACTGATGCAATTAATAGCAGTAGCCATTCCCCAGGTAAATTTGATTAATAGCCATTAATGGACTTCTCCTCCAAGAACTTATCCAAACCTTTTTTGAACCCAGCTACACTAACTGCACTAACCACATCCTCTGGCAACAAATTCCAGAGCTTTATTGTGTGTTGAGTGAAAAAGAATTTTCTCCAATTAATCTTAAATGTGCTACTTGCTAACTTCATGGAATGCCCCCACTTAGTCAGGCAAAGCCCCAAGGGATAGGCCGAAAGTTAGCAGCTATGAGGTCAAGAGAAGTAAACTGAGGAACAGTCCACTCTTCAGATGTGGGATCCACCAGTTCCCATTCATCTGGGGACCTCAGGAGGAATCAGGGATTCAGCCCAGTGAAACATGGCAACCAGCTGCAGAGTGGTCAGAGAATGATTCAAAATTGTACCCCTGATGTTAACCTATATGCTAAAGAACCCAAGACAATCCATGAATATTGCATTCAAGCAATGAAAGGATGCCAGGTGTTATCCAGCTCAGGAGTCACCTCTGCTGGGGCCTCTCAGGCAGGTGGTAGGATATGAACTGCTGGAATCTGGACTGCCGGGAGTGCTGTACATTAGGTCACTGATCCCCACTGAGTTATCAATGGCCTTACCACCCACAGCCTGAGGATGTCCAATTAATTATTTGACCAATCCCTAAAACCTGATGAAAGGGACCAATCTTGAGAGATCCTAAGTCTTCCAAGTGAAGAGGCTAGTTTGCTGGAGGTTCTAAGCAGATTTGGGCTTGTACTATCCATATGTACTCCTGCACATCATAGAGTATGTGGAGGCCAATAGGCAAGAAATGACTGGGGAAAGAAGTGGGATCGCATACCTCTGGGAACTTCACTGATCATAGTTTTTGGAGGGTCCATTCAGACTACCCTAAGGAAATGGAAAGATGCACCCGGGAGATGCAGCTGAGCCTCAGTAAACAAAAAAACACATTGATGTTTATCTCCATGTTTTGGAAACTCCCACAGAGCACAGCATCAAGTGGCAGCTTCCATGCAGGGTAACCATCCTCAAAACTCACCCTGACCACTACAGGCCAACCATACCCTGTTCCTCTTCCTAGCCAGGAATAATTATTAAATTTCCCTGGATAGCCTTTCTAAGAAAATGTTCTGTGTTATCATTGAGGGTGGGTAAGGGTTTGTTGTTTGAATAGTTTACGTCCGTTTTGGTGGGGTATTAGGAAATGTTCTACCATAGTCTATTTTTTGCCTCCTTTGAATAAGATAGTTTATTTTGGACTGAATCTTACAGACCTGTAATAGCTACAATTAAGGACTAGAAGGCAAGAAGGCCTAGAAGCCAAGAAGACTTCTGCCTCCATCCTTGGTTGGTTAGAGACTTTAATTATTAATTATGATGAATGTATTCATTACCATTAAATTGATGGCCTTGCATTTATTTTATGAATATCACTAATGTGAAGAGAGACAGAAAAGAAAAATCCTTGTTTCTTGAATGTATTTCTAAAGTATTTATATTATAAAGTATAAAATATGTTTCATGCAGAATGGTTTAATGAAAGAAGAGGAAATCATTCTATAAAAATATAAAACATTGTTTGAAAACAGTGTCCTTGGATTTATTTTAACTGTAACTGCCAATATAAAGAACATAATAACATGCCATACTGGGTCAGACCAAGGGTCCATCAAGCCCAGCAACCTTCTTCCAAAAGTGGCCAATCCAGGCTACAAGTACCTGGCAAGTACCCAAACACTAAGTAGATCCAATGCTATTGATGCCAGTAATAGCAGAGGCCAATCCCTAAGTGAACTTGATTAATAACAGTTAATGCACTGTTATTCCAAGAACTTATCCAAACCTTTGTTAAACCCAGCTACACTAACTGCACTAACCACATCCACTGGCAGCAAATTCCAGAGCTTAATTGTGCTTTGAGTGAAAAAAAATTATCTGATTAGTTATAAATGTGCTACTTGCTAACTTCATGGAGTGCCCCCTAGTCCTTCTATTATCTGAAAGAATAAATAAGTGATTCACATTTACCTGTTCTAGACCTCTCATGATTTTAAAGACCTCTCATATCCCCCCTCAGCTGTCTCTTCTCCAAGCTGAACACTCCTAACCTCTTCAGCCTTTCCTCATAGGGGAGCTCTTCCATGCCCTTTATCATTTTGGTCGCCCTTCTCTCCAGTGCAACAATATCTTTTTTGAGATGTGGAAACTAGAATTGTACACAGTACACAGTAATCGTTTCCTTTGTAGATTGGGTGCCAATTGCCTTTCTGGGGCTTTGTATCTTTCATATTTCAGAAGTTACAGGAAGATGTGATCAGCTGAGGAGGACATACTAAACATTAATTTTCTCCCCAGGTTATGGAAGAGATACCTTCTGTATCTTTCCAAGAGTGTGGTTTAAGACTGAGAGAGTCATCTGTTCTACTTCCAGGAGGACTCAAAGGGATTCACCTTCCCATTGAAGATGAAAGCTTGTGCATTGTTGAGTATATATTTACAGCATGGTGAGAACATTCACTGCAATTCAGGGTGGTTGCAGCACTCTTTATGTGCCAGTAGTAGCAGTGCTAGTCATTTACATTCATATTCATTATTCTTTTATCCAACCCTGGTATAATGTTAGGAATGTATTGTATTGACTTTTCCTTTGCTGGATGGAGCCTGCAGGCCTCGTATGTTAGTGCCAACCCAGACAGATATGGCTGCTTTCTAGTGAATTGTATTCAGTGTGTGCTTGTCATTATGTTATAGTATGTATATTGTAGTATTATATGTCACTATACTGTACAAATCTTTTTTCTACCGGGTCGTTTTTTTGACTCGGATACTTCATGGTAAAGTTCGGTTTTTCTCATTTAGTTTTTTTGAAAACCCTAAAAAACCTAAACAGGGAAAACTGAAACCGGCCCAAAAAACTACGCAGGAAAACGAAGCTAAAAAAAACCCACCCCAAGCATTTAAATTAATTTTAATACATTACATACAACCCCCCCCCCCCCCCCCCACCACCACCATCCAAATCCCTCTCCAAGACTTACCAACATCCCTGGTGGTCCAGTGGGGTCCCGCAAGCCATTTGTCCCTCTGTGCCCGGCGTGCCAGCCTCACTCAAAATGGTGCCGATAGCCTCTGAACTACTATGTCACAGGGGCTACCGGCGCCATTGGTCAGCCCCTGTCACATGGCCATTGGTGCCATCTTGTGCTCCTACCATCTGACAGGGGCTGACCAATGGCGCCGGTAGCCCCTGTGACATAGTATGGGCAAAGGCTATCGGCACCATTTTGATTACTGGCAGCCGACAACAAAATCGCTCCCGGACCCCCGCTGGACCCCCAAGGACTTTTGACAAGTCTTGGGGGGGGGGTCAGGAGGCCCCCCCAAACTGTCCAAAAGTCCCTGGGAGTCCAGCGGGGGTCTGGGAGCGATCTCCTGCCCTTGGGCCGTTGGCTGCCAGTAATCAAAATGGCGCCAATAGCCTTTGCCTATACTATGTCACAGGGGCTACCGGTGCCATTGGTCAGCCCCTGTCACATGGTAAGAGCAACCGACCAATGGCGCCGATAGCCCCTGTGACATAGTATGGACAAAAGATATCGGTGCCAGTTTGATTACTGGCAGCCGACGGCTCGAGGGCAGGAGATCGCTCCGGGACCCCTGCTGGACCCCCAGGGACTTTTGGCTAGCTTGGGGGGCCCCCTGACCCCCCCAAGACTTGACAAAAGTCCCTGGGGGTCCAGCGGGGGTCCGGGAGCAATTTCATTGTCGGCTGCCAGTAATCAAAATGGTGCCCATACTATGTCACAGGGGCTACCGGCACCGTTGGTCAGCCCCTGTCACATGGTAAGAGCACAAGATGGTGCCGATGGCCATGTGACAAGGGCTGACCAATGGCGCCAGTAGCCCCTGTGACATAGTAGTTCAGAGGCTATTGGCACCATTTTGAGTGAGGCTGGCACACCGGGCACAGAGAGACAAATGGCTCCCGGGACCCTACTGGACCACTAGGGATGTTAGTAAGTCTTGGGGAGGGATCGGGATGGGGGGTGGGGGTGGTTGTATTATAGTTAATCTTAATGCTTGGGGTGGTTTTTAATTTTAAAAAAATGTGCCCCTCTCCCTGTACAAACCCAAAAAATGGATTTTCCCCGAAATTCAGGGAAAATCCTTTTCGGGGTTCGGGGGCCCCGACCCATGATGAATTAGGCAATTTCATTGTAATTGCCTAATTTGTGATAAACAATTGCACATCTCTACAAATCTGTGCATGAGTGTCACAGCTGCTCAGGTTTTGAATTAGTGGGAGGGGCTGTAACCAACAGACAGCCTGTTACCATCAAGGCCTGGAAACCCTTAGTTTAGCAAAGATAATGTAGGTTAGCGAATGGAGGGACAATCAATTCAAATGCAGCCACCTCCCTTTGAAGAATCTGGAAAGGCCATCTCCCTGATAATCTATATAGCTGTTCTCTACAGAGAGTTTAGGAGGCAGTCCCTTATGGTTTGCTTAGAGTTAGGAGGCAGAGGGGACATTTTTCTTGAATTGTTTTTCAGGCCTAGTCAGAGGAGCCAGGCAAACCCTGTCTGAGGATACTGACCAGGGTCGAGGGAGCGGGTGGGGAGTTCTTTAAAGTCAACTGCATAACTGATTAGGATTTTCCCTCTAGGTATATTTTTCAGGTTTACAATTTTAAGTGGAGAGCCTTGTGAAAGCCTGTACAGTGCACCACCTGGGCCTAGGGTACAGGGAACTCTGTGTCTGGGGCTATGTAGGTTAGGGAAGACTTGCCCTCCTTATCCTCAGTGAGAAAGGAGGTGTCAGTGACTTGCTGCAATGAGTGACTCCGGTGTTAGTTTCCACTGAAGGGAAAAGGACTTTGAGTCCAAGATCCAGGAAGAAGTTTTGGCTGCTCCTTCCTTCCTGTTTGAAGCAAGGGGAGCTGTTTGCTGCAAGGGGATCCTGCCCATCAGGGATCCAGAAAGAAGAGATAAAGAGACTTTGTAAGATCCAAAGAGATACAGAAGATCTGCTAAACATGAGTAAGACAAGCCATAAATCACTGAGGGCACCCATCCAGAGTTTTCACCCTGGGGAGAGGGAGAGAACATTTACTCTCTGTGCCATAGTCTGCTTTACTAGTTTTGCCACATTGGAAGGCTTTTGAGTCAGCTTAAGGAGACCCTGCCCACCTGGGAACTCCACTTAACCAAGCCCTAAGGGTGAATGTTTCCCTGGTAAGTGATTCTTGCACAGATAGAGGGAAAGAGGCTGTAAGAGAAGAAAGCAAGATAATTCTATGGTCAGCATTTTAAGTTATTCTGCCATTTGTTATCAGTGTTTGAACAGTAAAACTTTCATTTTGGCCACTAACAAAGTGGTTCCAGAGTGATTATCTGAGCACATAGCACACAGTGAATACACTTATCCCTCTCCCAGGGGCCTCAGACCAAGAAACAGACTAAGTGAGACCCCTCTCCTAGGGATTGCACAAAGGGAGAAAGTCACCCATAGTACATGGGCTCTGATAGTTCCCTCATAAAAAGGATCCACACCCTGCGGAAGGAATCTGTGAAAAGAGCTAGTCAGGCATCCCTGCCCCAAAGAACTATAAATAAGTTTATGGCCCCACCGGCCTGTGACATACCTCCCAAAATGGGGTTACAGTTACTTGGACAATCTTCAAGTTTTAAATCTTACACTCTGCTGACTGGTAAAAGTTTACCCCACGTATGCTTAACTGCAGCAACCTCCAGTTTCATACCTCTGTATCTTGATTCTGGTTTTTTACTTCTCTTTTACCTGGCAGATAGAATCTAGATTCTCTTCTGGGTTGATTACATTGTTTCTGCAAATATTTCTCTTCATGTTTCTGCATCAGAGCTACCATGCTTAACTTGTTCCATAATCATGTATTCAGGCAGGCCTGTATTTCCCAATAGGCACACTAGGGCTGTGCCTGCCTCGAATGGCAGAATTTTGGGAGCAGCAAACGTTCTGCTCTGTTCTGCATCACTGATGGGCTGCCCTCTTTTTCCCAACCTGATTGCCTCCTGGACCTGGAAGCTTTATCCTCCTGTCACCTCTCTGCAGTGCTCAATGCTCTGGCTCTAGCTCAGCTGATATTATAAGTCAATGGATGTGGAGACCGAATCAAACTGAGCGGTGAGCTCAAAAGCCCCACCCTCTGCATGGAAGCCCAGAGGAGGCGTGGCCTGAGAGCACACAGCCTGGTCTGACACAGTCTCTATCCTCCCCCATGCTAATACCAGAGCTAGATCCTTAGCACTGAATTGCGGAAGGGCAATGTGAGTGAATTAAATGGGAGGCCTGTGGGGAGGAGCACAGGGGATTGGAGGTTCACGGGATAGGGTTGAGAAAACACAGGTACAAGGTGGGAGGCAAGAGAACAGCATGGCACCAACAGTGCCTTGGGGCAGCAGAAGCAGAAATTTATACAAGTCTTCCACTTGAGCCTGCAGAGACTATCTTTCTTGTCATTAATGATTTCTTTAGTGTTGATTCAGTGCTGCTGTCTAGAATCTTGTACTTTTTACATTGCTGTTGTTTTTATTTGTTAGCAGCAGCTCATTGTTCAAATCGGTCTTCTCACTATGCCTGACTCAGTTTGTCAAACTCCCCAGACATCTGCTGGTTCCTTAAACGTCTCATGAACCAAACCCTTTTTCATGTAGCTAGTGTTCTTTTATCAATTGTAACTTGCTGCAGGAGACCTATATTGCTCTTCATCAAGTTTTTTGCCTGATTGGATGCATCTTTGAACCTGATAATTAGGGTTCTTCTCAACAGCAACCATTTTCACAAGTGTTCTCATCCAGAATTGCATCTTTTAACTCCACCTGCTGCCAGTTATTATCTGGGTAAAATGTAGTCAAATAATTCGAGTCAGGATGGGGGCATTTCAGGGATAGAGTTTATGTTTTGTCAGATACCGAAGTGCAGCACCTTTTAACCAGCCTATAGATGAGATCTGGATCAAGTGAAACTGACATTTTCCCACTGTAAAGTCAGAGCATTTTCAAGAAGTTCTGTATTTCCTCTTTAATTTGTGCTAGAGAAGGATGTGCTAATAGAAACTCACATAGACTTCTAAAAAAACATTCAACCTTTGGGTTTTGGCATGGCAAAGGACTGCTTTTTGTTCTTCTCTATAGGTTTCATAAATTCACTATGCCAGAAAGAGAGGCAGGGCATTGCTGGTGATTTTGATTTGTCTCTTTAATAGGGAAGGGTAAAGATGGAAGACAGTGTGGAGATTTCACTTGCACTAGTGCTATTGATGTTTTTTTGGTTTCTGTCTGTCTGGACAACAGTGAGGTGAGCAGCGCATACTCAGAGACTATGAGAAGAGTCTTACCAGGCTGCCAATTTTTTTTGTCTATTAGTGTTTAACATTTTATTTTGAGTATGACATCAGTACTAGTGCACACAGCACAGCATATATACATGGTTTGTGTGCATGTATGAGAATCAGACAATTCTCCATAGAGTGAATGGTACTCTGGAGTGGTGGTATAGTTACAATATCATTTACAATTTCCATACCCCCAGTAGGCAGTGCACTTCAACAAGCCATGTCAGAAAAAGGGAGAAGAAAGGAATGGCAGGAGAGGAAGGCAGCTCAACAAAGAAGAAATTGTAATTTAAAGAGCATGTGCCAACTCCACCTGTTCCTCTCCCTCTTGTTTTAGAGATCATGAAAAATGTGGGAGGGCCATCCATGTCTGGTATTATCAGGACAGGGGTAGCAAAACTACAACACCTAAAACGAGCTGTATACTCCTCTTTGGTTGGATTCTAAGGCAGTGAAGGCAGTATTTGTACCAAGTGATTCAAAGTAACAATCATGTCTGGAATTCTCTGAATCAGAAATTAGAGCTAGTAGCCAAAGTGAATTTTTTATTTATTTTTTATTTATTTTATTTATAATATTTTATATACCGCCGCTCATCAAAGATATCACGTCGGTGTACAGTGAACAAGAACTTACGCCGGAGCGTTATACATTTAACAAGGTTACACAAGCGTTATACATTTAACAGGGTTATACAAGCGTTATACATTTAACAAGGTTATACAAGCGTTATATATTTAACAAAGGTAAGTATAAAAATATTTGATACATAAAAACAAGTAGAAGCTTTTAAAAACAGATCTATCATTTAGGTATAGCTTGGCTGAGGTGGGTTAAAAAGAACTGGAGAGTAGAGGGATACTAGTAAAAGGGATGGGGTTAGGGAAGAGTTAGGAGGAGAAGGAGTTCTAATTTAGAGGTGGAGAGAGGGGGGAAATAGCACTTCGAATTTGGAATTTGGAATTTGAAGACAACTTAGCCTCCAGTGAGACAATGGGCTAGAGAGATGATACTCAGAAAATTGAAATTAACCCACAGAAAGCACAGGCAATGCAGGTAGAAAGTGTGAATAAGAACCATTTCATTTTTCCTCAGGTTCCACCTATCTCAAATCTACCTCAACTCTAGGGTCAGCATCAGCCTCCAAGGACATAGAGAAGGGATCAAAGAAATAAATCCCTGATCTGGAGGCACTTTAAAATGAGGGAAGACCATAATTTTGTTCAATGTATTAATTGTAGGAAAGATATCAGTCAAGAGAAGCAAATGGGCATCTCAGAAAGCATGTTTTTTCTGTGGCTGGCCCAACCCATTGGAATGCTTTACCTGACCACATAAGATTGACAGTTAATCATAATGAATTTAAGAAAAAACTGAAAACTCATCTTTTTGCTAAAGCATTTAATAATCAGTAACCCAATTTGCTGAATCATTTACCAGATCTGATGTACCCTCTATATGTGCCTTATTGTAAACCGTTATGATGGTAAATAACTTGACGGTATAGAAAAACTTTTAAATAAATAAATAGACAATTTTTCACGGAAAAAAAAATGCCGATCCGCGGGAATATGAGATTTTCCCGTGGCCACATTAAACCAAAAGCGGAAACGACCAGGCATATGATTCACATCTCTAGTAATGAGGAACATCATTGAAATTATTTCCCTTAATGAAAGTGAAGGTAGTGAAGAATGTTGACTTTAAGCATCTTTTGCATGTGCTAGTGCCTAATTATAAAGTGATATCCAGGACTAAATGTAGTATGAAGTTTAATACTACTTTGTACAACCAGTGATGTGGTTACATGGAGGCACAGGTGCCTAAGGCAGAAGGGAGTAGTGTGCATTTCATCTAATGGCACTCTGGTAGGATCTGGCTGAAGCAGGGACTGGCAGCAGATCTAGTGGGACAGAACATCAGGATGCAGGTGGGTTTTGCTGTATATCCAGTTGATACATAACCCTCATACCTTGTGCAATATTTTGTCAACCATAAGAAAGATACTGGAGGGTTGATAGATAGACTGGAGAGACAGGAATCTTCAACCAGGCTTCTTTGTGATTGACTGTGGTGCAAATATGGTAAAGCCAATAGTAGATGGGAGTTTTCAGGGTATCTTTTGCTTTGCTTTCCTGCTGCAATTGGTAGTGAGGGATGCCCTGTGGATGGGACCCAAAAATGACAGGAATCCATTTCTGAAGAATCCAATAAAGAGGTGCATTAAAATAGCAGAGCATTTCCATCAAGGCATGAAAGTGGGACAGTGTCCTCATGAAAAGGAGGATGAATTTGAAATGTCTCACATGCATCTGATTTAAGATTTTGGCATCCACTTGAATTCCAGTTGTAAGATGCTGCAGAGTTTAGTGATCATGTTCTGTCTCTGAAGCAGATAGGTATGCATTACTTCATGGGGCATCATGCATGGATAGTGAGGAAACAGGTGGTGCAAATCCTGAAGCCCTTCCAGATGTGCCAACCTGAGTGGGATCACCTCTATCGTAAATATTCTGGAGAAAAGCAAGAGGGATTCTGTGAGCAAGAGAGAATGAAAGCAGAGGTGTTACAGCAGCATGTGCAACAGAATCTGCAAACTTTCCACAGGTGAAAGGGAGCCTTAAACTCCAGTCCCAGTGTCCCTGATTCACAAAGGAGTTGCTGTAGTTACTATGGGGCCGATGAAATACAGTGCACTCACACGAGCGCACTGTATAACCTGCTGTCGGACGTGGGTTAAATAGGCGCTACTCCACCCCCGTCTCAAACGCACATTTATCGCTCAGATATTAATGCCTGCCTCGAGTTTATCGGCATCGGTTTTCATTACTGGCAGACGGTCGGTTATGAAAACCGACGCCGAGTTTACCGGCGTCAGTCTTCATAACCGGCGACCCCCTAATTTGCATATTGCATGGTGACTCCCTTGCGGGTGCCATGCATGCGCTATGAAATCAGGTGCTGAAAAGTCAGTGCCCGATTTCCACGGAAAATATTTCTATGTGTGAATAGAAGGGCCAGAGACAGAGACAGAGTAGGGATGTAGCACAGGAAAGAGTGGCCATTTCTGAAAATAGTGCAAGTACATAAAGCACCTTATCAGCTACCATTTCCTCCCTCACCTCAATATGCTAAATCCACATTGCCCACAAAGAACCATATCTTCTAAAACAGGCCATAGCTAAAGCAACTGGCATGAGAAATCCTAGGTCCACCCCAGCAAAGGAACCTCCAGCACAAATTTCTGTGATACACTATCTCAGAGAGCCCACTGAGGACATGAACACAGATACACTGTCATATTGGACACACAAGTTCAAATTCTGGCCAGACCTAGCCAAGTTGGGTAAGTACCATTCTTACTACCCACCAACCAGCATGTCCAGTGAATGTGTCTTCTCAACATGGACATGCTGGACATGGACTCAGCCCTCAACACTAAAGGCTGGCACCAGAATTGATGGAAAAGCTGATCTTTTGTGTTTTTTTTTTGTTTGTTTTTTTTAAATCAATCTGCCTTTGCTTACATAAGAACATAAGAAATGCCATACTAGATCAGACCAAGGGTACATCAAGCCCAGTATCCAGTTTCCAATAGTGGCCAATCCAAGTCAAATGTACCTGGCAAGTGCCCAAACATTAGATAGATCACAAGCTACTGTTGCTTATTAATTACCTCATAGCAGTTTATGGATTTTACCACTTGGAACTTATCCAAACCATTTTTAAACCCAGTAATACTAACTTCTGAAACCACATCCCCTGCAATTAATTCCAGAGTTTATACACTGAGTGAAAAAGAATTTTCTTCAATTTGTTTTAAATGAGCTACTTGCTAACTTCATGGAGTGCCCCCGGTCCTTCTTTTATCTGAGAGAATAAATAGGTTTCCAGGATTTCCATGTGATTAGAAAGATGACTGAAAGCACATAGAAGGCCTTGCTGCTACTCTGCCTACCTGTCATGCCCCATATATATATATATTTATTTATTTATTTAACAGTTTTAAAAAACCCAGCTCAACTAAACAGATTACAGTAAAAGCATATAAAATAACAATCAGGTCGATACTGTAAGACCGCGGGAGAGCGGACGAACGCCCACTCTCCCGGCGCGCACACCAGCCCTTCGCCGGTGCGGGTGATTCAGTATTTAAATGAGGTGACGCGGGAAAAACGGGGAAAAGGAGGCGCTAGGGACACTAGCGCGTCCCTAGTGCCTCCTTTTTGTCAGGAGCGTCGGCTGTCAGCGGGTTTGACAGCCGATGCTCAATTTTGCCGGTGTCGGTTCTCGAGCCGGCACGGTTCTCGAGCCGGCCACGGGCTCGGAAACCGGACGCCGGGAAAATTGAGTGTCCGGTTTTCGGCCCGACAGCCGCGGGTCGAATTCAATTTTATTTTTTTTTTTACTTTTTTTTACTTTTGGGGACCTCCGACTTAATATCTCTATGATATTAAGTCAGAGGGTGCACAGAAAAGCAGTTTTTACTGCTTTTCTGTGCACTTTCCTGGCGCCGGAAGAAATTAGCGCCGACCTTTGGGTCGGCGCTAATTTCTTAGAGTAAAATGTGCGGCTTGGCTGCACATTTTACTTACTGGATCCTGACATACCTAATAGGGCCATCAACATGCATTTGCATGTTGAGGGCGCTATTAGGTGCCGCGGGTGGGCCGCGTGTTTTTCTCCCCTTACTGAATAAGGGGTAAGGGAAAACACGTGTCCAGAGCAGGCTGACAGTGCGCTCCAACAGAGCACACTTTACTGTATCGACCTGTTTGCAATTAAACTATAAATGAAAAATTATGCAGGTTACCCTTGCTGTGGCTGCCTTACCCTATTGCTGCTGATGCTGATCCAGTCTCTCAAGTAAGTTTCTGGACTGAGCCGTTCTGATTTTGCTAGCATTGCACCTTTGCATTGTTGTTTCTTACTGTGCTGCTTCCTGCCCAGCTTCGAACTTGAACCTCACCCCCTGATGATGTCATGAAGAGTTTCTTATTAGAAACCTTTGGCAATACTGGAGGTGCATGGCATTGGGAGTGCACATGCCTCAGTTGCATGCATGAAGGAGCGTGAGTTGCATGCATGAAGAAACATGATCCTTTGTGCACTCCTTCATGCACACTTGAAGTGCTAAAGTGCTTAAGCTGTTGTTCTGATTTTTTGTTGTGATTAGACTCTTGTTATGTTTTACAATGGTATTGGTTCATTTTTTTATGCCATGTTTTAATTTTTTCTTATGGTCCTCACTTTGGGCTTTCAGGCTTTTCTGCTATGACGGGTTGGTCCATTCCAGTAGTGTCAGGTAATGTTCATTACGGCCAGCTTCCTAATTACTGCACAGGTTCAAGGAAATTTTGTGAGAGAGGTTCAACTTTAGTACAGATTGAATGCACTTCCCTGCTGGTGTCTTCTATATGTGTTTTTGCTGCTTTGTCTTTGCTTTTAGTTAATGGCCAAGCACCTGTTGTTAGATCCCTGTTTTAACTGATGTACTAAGGGATCGTTCTCCTGACATACTATGTTTGATGAAATCTTGGCTTGTACTTTCTGGCACAGTTCTTTTCAATCAGCTCTGTCTGCCTGATTATGAAGATTTGTCTAAACTCTAGGTTAACAAATGTGGGGGCAGACTTTTTATTGTGGCAAAGACTTTGCTTTGTCTCTAGTTCCAATGTAGGTTGTGTTTCCTTTAAAACAGTTATTTGTGACCTCTTCACTGAATTGGGTTATTTGTCTCACATATTGTCCCCCAGCTTATTTATCTGTTAATTCTTCCACTTTCATTGACTCTTTTTTAGCAGTTAAATCTGATATGAAAAATATATTGTATTGGACAACTTTAACACTCATGTGAATATTATCCCATTGCCACCTAGTTATGATAATTTTTTAACACCTATGTATGCCTTGAGATAGACTCATTTACATGCCTACACAAAAATTAGGCCACACTTTAGACCTAATGTTTGTATGTAATGACTGGATCTCAGGTGAGCTATTTATTTGGACCTGTATTCCTATTCAATGATCTAACCACTATTTAATTCTTTGTGACGTAAAGGTTGCTGGGCGGGCTTTCTAAGCAGCCTTAGCTCCTTCTAAGGTTTAGAGACATATCTATATAGAAACATATTAGTTGTGTGATTTTTGGCTGTCCAATCATACTACTTTGAATGATTTGGTGGTGGAGAGTTTGGTAAACTTGTGGCAGGCGTCCCTCCATTCTGCCCTAGATGTTTTGACCCCTATGAAAATCTACTATTCTCATTACTAGCAACATGACTCCTGGTTTTCATTTGAAGTACAGATGATAAAGGAGGAGATTCGAAGAGCTGAATGCTCCACAATTAATATGCATAAGATAGATTTCCATAAATCCATGCAAATCTTTCTCATGCATATGCATTGTATCCTGAAAACCTGGCCTGTTTGTGGCACTCAGGGATTGGAGTTCTCCATCCCTGATCTAGGATCTCAGTTTATAAGGAGACCTTACATTGTATTAAGGATTATTTTTCTAAAGTATTGCCTCTGCTGTTTCTCAGCCACAGGAATTAATTTATGTAATCCATTCTTCTATAATGAATTGTGAGTGTTTTGCATCACTCATTCATATGATTGTTCGGTTAGTAGATGGCTTGGAAGAGAGATCATATACCTCTCCTGTGGGTACAGTGGCTAAGTTGTGCAAGTAGTTTATTTTTTCTCCAACATCTGACATATATTCCATTGTAGGCCAGTTGAAAGACCATTTTTTTGCTTTTAATCAGAGCCCGATTGCTTTGATTAAAGTTATGCAGTCTGAATTGATTTGCTTTATTAGAGATATTGTTTATGCTTCTTTGAATCAAGAGAAACTGCCAGCTGGATTAAAATCTGAAATTGTATGCCCAGTTTGGAAGAAACCAAATTTAGATCTCCATGATTCATCCAGCTATCATCCTATTTCCTCCCATTATTGGCAAAAGATAATAGATAAAATGGGTTGTTTACTAGTTGCAGGAATGTCTTGCTGATAACCATCTCTTTCATTTTATTTCATTTATTATTTATATACCGCACCTATCAGACTAACAAAGCTATCTAGGGCAGTTTACAACAAATTTAAAGCACAACAACAAAAACTGAAAACATTTAAAAACATATAAAAACATCTATTTCCCAAACCAGTCTCTCTCCCTCTTTCCTTCTCAAAAAGAAAAGAAGGAAAAGAAAAAGATCTGACATCTAATCCAATTTAAACTCTTCCCACACAGAACCTTTACATAATTCTCAGTTGGTTTCCACTCTCATTATAGTACAGAAACTATTTTCTGTTTTTGATTCTTTTCAGTGAGGGACTGATTCCAGTGTCAGATACTTTTTTTTTTTTTTTTTAGATTTATCTGCTGCATTTCACACTTTGGACCACATCATATTGCAGAGCAAGCTTGAAGGCCTTAGTATTTCTTCAATTGTTCTCTCCTAGATTCTTTATTTTTGACAAATCACACTTATAAGGTTGTTATTGGAAATGCCAATTCTATTTCATTTCTTTTGACTTCCAGGGATCCACAAGGTTCAATTCTCTTTCCACATTTGTTCAACAATTATTTGATTTCTTTATGCAAAAATCATGTCATAGTTAGATGTATCGTGTATACACTGATGAAATCTAGTTCTTTGTTCCCATTGTTTCATCTTTTCAAGCTGCCTTGAATGAGCTTTCTAGGTGTTTCTTACTGATTAGTGTCTGGCTTTCTGGTAACAAGCTGGAATTAAATATAAGCAAAATGGTGATCTTCCTTCTTTCTTGTCAATGAATAGTTAATGTTCTATCCTGCTGATGTCTCAGTCAGGGATGCTTGTATAATGACAGAGGCCACTTCAGGTGGAAGAATTTTGAGGAGGCAAAAAATATCCACTCCCCCCCCCTCCAAAAAAAAATAAAAATTCCCCTACAGCATCTGCTTCAGTGCTTCACATGAACCAGTTAGCAGAGCAGACGTGCTACATATTTAAAGACAACAGAGTGGTGCATCATCCCATGTTACTGTGGTGTGCAGACTCACTAATTTTTGCTGCCTCGTGCTGTAGAGCTTGCCTGTAGTGGACAAGGGAAGGGCTGAAGCAAAGGTACAGACTGCTTCGGTTGCTTCCCTTGCTGGTTCCACTCTGTTTCAACACTGCTTGTTGTGCTGGTTCAGATGCCTGACCTCATGGGGTATCACAAGTATAAAAGTATCAAAGCACTATTATTTAAAAAAAAAAAAAATTTGTGCCAAGAAACATTTCATTGTTCAGCCTACTTCCAGAGTCCCCTCTCTTGTTCAGAGGCTGGTGGATAGGGATGTGCAGAGCAAAAGTTTATGTCCATATGTCAATATGTCCAAAGGGGGTCCCATTTGCGGTCAATATGGACATAAAAAAAATTAAATGAGTTGGGTATATGTCCATATGTGCAAAAAAAAAAATTTAAACCCCCTCACCCTCCTTAATCCCCCCCCAGACTTACCACAACTCCCTGGTGATCGAGCGAGGAGTGAGGACGCCATTTCTGCAATCCTTGGCGAGAAGCATGTGACGTCGGCGCCACGTCGAGTGACGCGGCGTCACGTGATTCCTGGCGAGTTCGCGCCGGAAGGCTCGTTCGGCCCAAAAAGAACTTTTGGCCAGCTTGGGGGGGTCAGGAGGCCCCCCCAAGCTGGCCAAAAGTTCTTTTTGGGCCGAACGAGCCTTCCGGCGTGAACTCGCCGGGAATCACGTGACGCCGCGTCACTCGACGTGGCGCCGACGTCACATGCTTCTCGCCAAGGATTGCAGAAATGGCGTCCTCACTCCTCGCTCGATCACCAGGGAGTTGTGGTAAGTCTGGGGGGGGGGGATTAAGGAGGGTGAGGGGGTTTAAATTTTTATTTTGGCTCAACAATCGCGATTTCCAACATATCCAACATAGCTATGTTGGATATGTGGGAAATCCGATCGTTTATGTCACATCACTTTTTTAAGTTAAAAACAAAATATGCGTAGCATTTTACATATGTGGTCAATACGAATGCACACCCCTACTGGTGGATGCCTGAAAAAAGGAGTCACTTGCCAATGAATTCTTAGGGAGGGAGGCAAGGCTGCAGGGATGAAAAAGGAAGAGAGAGCCAAATCAGCTGCAGCATTGCAGGCAACACACAGAGACCTGGAGATTAGGGTGGGAGGTGGCTGGAGGAAAGAGGGGAAGAGGAGCAGAAGACTTGGTGTAAACAAGGCCCTGCTCTTCAGTAGTAGTGCTGCAGTGAGCCAGTGTCAAAACTCCTGCTAGAGCCTCTGAATTTCTTCAAACAGACTCCGGTTCCTCCCTGCTCCAGGAGAGAGATAGAGAAACACACACACCCTGGTCCTATGGAATAAAAGGGGGATAGAGTCAATGATTGAACAGAGAAGATAGAGAGGCTAGTCTGGAGAGAGAAGGTGACACAGTGACTGAAGAGAAGAGAAGAGTGTGGGAAAAGCAGTGGCCGTGAGTGGTGGGAGTGTGATAGAGAGAGGGAGAGAGAAACCAATCTTGGAGGAGGGGTGACAGTAACTGGTGAGACTGAGAGAGAATTTATGGGGTGGAAGTGGTAACAGTGACTCGTGAGAGTGACAGAAACTAGTCTGGGGGAGGGATGAAAGTGATTGATGAGAAAGAGAATGGTCTAGGGAGAGGGGTGACAGTGAATGGTGAAAAAGAGATTGGTTTGGGAATGAGGGTGATAGTGAGTGGTGAGAGAGAGAGGGACTGGTTTGGGGGGGGGGTGTGTGAAGGATGACACTAACAGGTGAGAGAGAGAGCCTTGTCTGGGGAATAGGTGACAGTGATTGGTGAGAGAGCAGTGTTGGCCTTTGTGTAAGATGTACTTGGCACTACCAGCATCACCTATCCCATCATGGCCTGACTACAGGCTTGGCAGGACCATGGCAGACCCCATCCCAAAGTGGTTTGAAGATGTGTGTAGGCCCTGAGAGCAAGAGCATGTGTGTGTGTGTGTGTGTGTGTGTGTGTGTGTGTGTGAGGAAGTGCAACTGGGTCTGCATATGTGAAAGAGAGGGAGTGTGATTGGGCATGAGTATGCGAAGGAGTGTTTGAGAGGATGAACATGTGTAAGTGTGTCTGAGAGAAAGGATAAAGTTAAGAAAATAAGAAATGCCATACTGGGTCAGACCAAGGGTCCATCAAGCCCAGTATCCTGTTTCCAATAGTGGCCAATCCAATTCACAAGAACCCAAACATTATCTATTTATTTATTTATTTATTTATTTATTTATTTAACATTTTTATATACTGACATTCATGAAAAATATCATATCATATCGGTTTACAGGGAACAAAAAAAATAACATAATAACTAGTGGAAGTTTAAAGTTACAATAAAACAGGGGTATGTAACTGGGAAGGGAGAACATAGAGGGGACAGATAACTCATGAACTAATTACAACGAGGAAGAAGTAAGTGCAAGAGAGTTATGATCATATCTAGAAGTGGCTGATGCTATGTGTCTATTGTCAAACCTATAACCCACATCATCAACCTATCACTTGAGCAAGGAATCTTCCCAGACAAACTAAAAAACGCCATCATCAAACCAATCATCAAAAAACCGCAACTCGACAAATCAGATCCTGCAAACTACAGCAGTCTCCAACCTCCCATTCCTAGCAAAAATCATCGAGAAAACAGTCAACAATCAACTTACAGACCACCTTGACGCCCACAATTTTCTCCATCCAACACAACATGGCTTCAGAAAATTCTACAGCACAGAAACTCTCCTCCTCTCTCTCACCGACACCATCCTCAGAGGTCGTGACAGTGGAAAAACATTCCTCCTGATACTCCTTGATATATCAGCCGCCTTTGACACCATCAACCACAGAACACTCCTCACCAGGCTTAAAGAAATCGGTCTTCAAGACACTACACTCAATTGGTTCAAATCCTACCTCACTAACAGATCCTTCATTGTCAAGACAAACTCATCTGAATCCTCCCAAGTGCCCCTCACCCATGGCGTCCCTCAAAGTTCTTCACTATCCTCAACCCTCTTCAACATCTACCTCCTCCCACTATGCAAATACCTCTCAGATGCCAACCTCACCTACTTCGTATATGCAGACGACATTCAAATTCTACTCCCCATAACCAAATCCATTGAACTCACCATGGAAAGATGGAACAAACTCAGTTCAAAACTATCACAACTGCTATCCCAACTTTCACTCTGCCTCAACCAAGCCAAAACAGAAATCATTCACATCCATGACGACCGTCCCTCTTCTCCCCTCGAGAGCACCCCCTCAAACAACCCAGGAAGCTCAAACAACCTGGGGATGCCAAACTTCTCAAGAACCTCACTCACACCATCCACAAAAAACCTAGGAGTAACAATCGACAGCCAACTCAACTTTAAACGACACATCTCCAATACTATCAAAGATGGATTTTTCAAGCTTCAAACACTTAAAAAACTCAAACCCCTCCTCCAGCTGCACGATTTCTGAACAGTACTTCAATCAATTCTTTTCTCAAAACTCGACTACTGCAACTCCCTCCTCCTTGGACTACCAGAAATCCACATCAAACCCCTCCAAGTCCTACAAAACACCGCCGCCAGAATTATCACCAACCACAGAAAATCCTCCCACATCACACCCACTCTCAAAGACCTCCACTGGCTGCCCATCACACAAAGAATCCAGTATAAAACCCTCACCTTTATACACAAAAAAATAAACAACAACAAAATGATCTGGCTAAACAACACTATCCAACCATACACCACACAAAGAACTCTCAGATCCTCCAACACAGGTCTCCTCTCCATCCCAAATCTCAAAAATGCTCACCTCAACGCAACACGCAAACGAGCCATTACAATAGCTGGCCCTACCCTGTGGAACTCCCTCCCCACACATCTCAGAAACGAACCCTCACCACAAATCTTTAAAAAACAGCTCAAAACATGGCTGTTCATAAAAGCCTTCCCTCCTGATTCCCAACCTCCTCAAATGCTTGTTCTTGAAAGCCTTCCCACTTGATTCCTAACCTGCACTAATGCATAACACCCCCTCTCACAACCACCCCCACCTACTCCCCCCCTTCACCTCCCCCCTCCCCCTCCCCCCTTCACCTCCCCTCCCTCCTCCGACCCCATTCCCACTCCCTCCCTTCCCTTCCACATCCCCTGATGCCCTATCTATTTCGTAACCAAGTCATATTGTATATATTGTATATAGGCTATATGCTACAAATTTATATTCACATTTATTTGTATTCAACTGTTACAAAGTTTTTAATTTCAATTGTTTAATTAATTGTTATCTTGTTACAATGTAAAATAGGGCAGATCTCGCCCTATTCAACCTGTTACCTGGAAACCGATGTGATATCTCGATCGAATGTCGGTATACAAAATAAATAAATAAATAAATAAATAAATAAATAAATATTGTTAGCGCTGGTTGTGGAAGGCTTGTCTTTATATAGATCACAAGCTACTATTGCTTATTAAATACAATTATAGCAGTATATTATATGGATTTAACCTCTAGGAACTTATCCAAATCTTTTTTAAACCCAGTTACACTAACTGCTGAAACCACATCCTCTGGCAGTGAATTCCAGAGCTAAAGTATGCGCTAAGTGAAAAAGAATTTTCTTCGATTTGTTTTAAATGAGTTACTTGCTAACTTCATGCCATTCCCCTGGTCCTTCTATTATCTGAGAGTAAATAACTGATTTACATTAATTTATTCCTTTCAATATATTTTAGACTTCAATCACATCCCCCCTCAGTTGTCTCTTCTCCAATCTTCTTTAGCCTTTCCTCATAAGACAGCCATTCCATGCCCCATATCATTTTGGTCACCCTTCTCTGCACTTTCTCCAGTGCAGCTATATCCTTTTTGAGATGCGGTGACCAGAATTGCATACAATATTCAAAGTGCGGTCTCACCATGGAGTGATACAGAGGCAGCATGACATCCTCCGTTTTATTTTCCATTCACTTCCTAATAATTCCTAACATTCTGTTTGGTTTTTTGATCACCACAGCATAGCACTCTGGACTGACGATTTCAGTGTATTTCCACCTTGACACCTAGATCTCTTTCATGAGTGGTAACTCTTAAGATAGAACCTAACATTCTGTAACTACAGCAAGGGTTATTTTTTCCTATATGTATTAGGGATGTGAATCATTTTTTGACAATTTAAAACAATCGTCAGATATATTTTAAATCGTCAAAAATCGTTAGAGCCGCGATACAATAGCAATTCCCCCGATTTATCGTCAAAAAATCGTAAATCGGGGGAGGGGGGAGGGTGGGAAAACCGGCACACCAAAACAACCCTAAAACCCACCCTGACCCTTTAAAACAAATCCCCCACCCTCCCGAACCCCCCAAAATGTTTTAAATTACCTGGGGTCCAGTGGGGGGGTCCCGGCGCGATCTCCCACTCTCGGGCCACGGCTGCTTTCTTCACAGTGCTGGCCTACATCCTCTCCTTTGCAATGTATCTTCATGTCTTCAGAGGCCATTGCCAGATGGCTCAACCTAAGGGGAATTAAAGCTGGTATTAGTGAAGCTCCAGTTGGGCCTCTACTCCAACCAGCTTCACCTGCCAATGATGGGGACCTGCAGGGCTTCTCTCTGTGGGTTGAGGCAACTCCATATTAACTTAAAGGTTCACGTCTGCAACAGACCCAGGTGAGCCCTTCTTTTTAGCTAGAGAGATAATTGGTTAGAGTAGAGGGTTCCATTTAAATTCTTCTTCTCCCTTTGAGAGGTCTGGAATGGCTGTCCCCCTGAAAGTCTATTTAGGAGCGCTCCACAGTGTGCTTGGGAGGCAGTTCCTTTAGGTTTTCAAAGAGTGTAGAGATGTAGAGAAGTTTAGCTTTTGTTGTTTTTTGCAGGCCCAGTCAGCAAAAGCAGGCTATCACAGTCTGTGGATCCTGACCAGGGTTGGGAGGGGTTTCTTTTTCCAGTCCACAACCTGGATGGTTAAGAATCCTTCTCTGGGTCTGGGAAATCCTGTGTGTGGGATGCCCAGGGATAGGAAAGATCTGTCCCTGAAGTGGTGGTGACCTGCAGTGAGGAGGACTCTGTTGTTAGCAGTTTTGGGGGGAAATGATCTATTTTGGGAATGAAGAGAAGAGCCATGGGGGTGGCTTGCTAGAATGGTGATAGCTACTACCTGGTGATTACTACCCATACTCAATAAGCCTTCACACGGTTAATGCAACTCCAACATTGCTCTCTGCTTCAATGGCAAGGGGAAATGTGGAAAAGAGCAATTGCATTCAGACAACAACAGTCTGAATGCAATTGCTCTTTTCCACATTTACAGTCTGGGTAAACCAATAAGCGTGGCGGTAGCTTGCTTATTGCGGCGGTTACTACCCTAAACTAATTAAGTCTGATACTTCACTTTGAATGCATATACAAAGTTGCTGTCTGCTTCAATGGCAGGGGGAAATGTGGAAAAGAGGATTTATATTCAGACAACAATCAACAAGGCATTGATCTGTGCAGTCTGGGTAAACAAGCATCAGGGTAACTTGCCTGATGTGCCGGTTACTACCCTTAACCATTAAGCCTTATGATTTACCTTTGATGCAACTCCAACATTACTCTCTGCATCAATGGCAGGGGGTGGCAGGAAATTGGTCAGTGAAACAGATAAGTATGGGAAAATAATTGTGGGAGCTTGCTGGGCAGACTGGATGGGCCATTTGGTCTTTTTTCTGCCATCATTTCTATGTTTCCATGTTTCTATATTTGTTAGAAGATCCAGAAAGAAGTTTGGCTTCCCCTTCCTTCCTGCAAAAAGCAAAAGAACTGCTTGCTTTAAAGAGGATCATTCCCATCAGGGATCCAGAGAGAGAGTACTAAAGATACTGTGTGAAATAAAGAAGATCCAGAAGATCCCCTAACCATGAGTAAAGGAAAGCACTGGGGAGAGACAGAGAGGATTTAATCTCTATGCCATAGACTCTGTAACATTTTTGTTGGTTTGGAATGGAGGGTTTTCCAGCTTAAAAGACCCTGAGCATCTGGGATCTCCATCTTAACCCAA
This sequence comes from Rhinatrema bivittatum, assembly GCF_901001135.1. Taxonomy (NCBI): domain Eukaryota; kingdom Metazoa; phylum Chordata; class Amphibia; order Gymnophiona; family Rhinatrematidae; genus Rhinatrema; species Rhinatrema bivittatum. Next base: position 103,469,948 of record NC_042615.1, on the reverse strand, counting down.
GAGAATGGATGTTTTCCCTTGTCCCAATACAAGTGAATCCTGCACAGATAGATGAGAGAGACTGTAATACATTTAAAAGAGAATTTGTGTTGCTGCAGTATGGAGTTTTGTGCCATTCATCACCATTGTTAACAGTAAAGACTATTATTTTGGACACTATTGAAGTGACTCCAGAGTATTACTTCTGCACTTAATACAGTCACATTAAGAACAGCATCTCCCCAGGGTAAAACAAGAGAATGTGTAAAAAACTCATGCCTGTCACATTGGACCCTGGAAATTTATCTTCCCCCCACTTACAAAGCATCCGGCCTTGGGAGAGGTAGAACATGTGAGAGACTTAGCCAATGTGAGGTTCCAGCTCAGAAGAGCAATAAATAAGTTTGTGTATGAACTTTTCCAGGACAGGCACCAGGTTGGGGTTACATTTGAATATAACCAGATATTATTTTCAATATCACTGGTTATGTATAAAGTTATCCGGCCTTGAGTTGCCATATAACTTTACCTGGCTATATTTAAAAGAGTATAGCCAGTTAAGTAGCAGTTAAGTTGAAAAAAAAATTGTGGGCCTGCAGGACCAAACTTTACCTGCATCCTTCCCAACTTCCCTATCCCTACCTAAGACACTCCAACCCTGTACTTTAAATTTTTGTATTTCTTCACCCGGATCGCAGTAGCATCCTGCCATGATCCATGCTCGGTTTGCCTGCTATTGCTAGGCTACTACATTGGAAGCATATGCTTGCAACCAAATAGGCTAGCAACGGCAGATACACCGGGCCTGAATCATTGTAGGACGCTATCGTGGTCCGGGTGAAGAAACTTAGGGAACCGGGGGGGGGGGGGGGGGATTAGTAAGAAAAGGTTGGGGTATTAGAGGGAAGAGGAAGGTCTGGTCACCAGATGCTAGCATTTAAAAAATGGGAAGTGGGAGCAGGGGCTAGGGAAATGGCAATAAATTGCAAGATCTCACGACCCTGATATTTCATTTTAATCCTGAAAATAGAGCATTTTGACGAGAAGGAGGCAAGTTCAGCCATACAGGGCTTTTGGAGTTTGGTGGGATGGAGGGAAGTAGTTTGGGCCTGCTATCCTGAGATTTTTGTTTTTCCTCTTAAACCACTACTTAACCGGCTATATTCTTTCAAATATAGCCGGTTAAGTGTAAAGTTATCCAGTCACCCAAGGCCGGATAACTTAGCCGGTTTTAGTTTAAAAACAGTATAGCCAGATAGCTATCATGCTTCAGAATACCCCTTTTTTTATCTGGCTAAATTATATCTGGATAACTACTTATCCTGCTATAATTTAGAAAGTCAAGTGGCTGAAAATGCCACATTTGCCATTTAGATGGATAACCTGTGAGCTATCCATCTAAATGGCTTTTTAATATTGATCTATGTATTAGGGATGTGAATCATTTTTTTGACAATTTAAAATATCGTCCGATATTTTTTAAATTGTCATTAATCGTTAAAGAGTGCGATACAATAGAAATTCCACCGATTTATCATGAAAAAATCGTTAATCGGGTTAGTGCACACTAAAGGAAGTTAGGACACAACCTAAAAACCCACCCCGACCCTTTAAAACCACTCCCTTAGCCTCCACCACCCTCCCGACCCCCCCGAAAAACATTTTAAAATTACCTGGTGGTCCAGTGGGGGTCCTGGGAGCGTTCTCTCACGCTCGGGCTGTCGGCCGATAAACAAAAAACCCACCTGGATAGCCCACGCCATTTTTAAAGATGGCGCCGGCCGTCCAGTGCTCCTACCATGTAACAGGGGCCGGCCAATGGCACGGTTACCCTGTCACATGGTAAGGGCAAAGGGCAATCGGCGCCATTTTTATTAGTGGCAGCCGACGGCCCGAGAGCAGGAGATCGCTCCCGGGGCACACTGGACCACCAGGTAATTTTAAAATGTTTTTTGGGGGGTCGGGAGGGTGGTGGAGGCTAAGGGAGCGGTTTTAAAGGGTCAGGGTGGGTTTTTTGTGTGTTGGCCAACAGCCCGAGCATGAGAGAACGCTCCCAGGACCTCTGCTGGACCACCAGGTAATTTTAAAATGTTTTTTTGGGGGGGTCGGGAGGGTGATGGAGGCTAAGGAAGTGGTTTTAAAGGGTCGGGGTGGGTTTTTTGTTTATCGGATCGAGCGCAGCCGATAAAAAAAAAACCGATCGGGCCGGACGAAAAAAAAATGCTCGATTTGAATCGGAACCAGAACCGAACCGATTCCGGTTCCGATTCACATCTCTACTATGTATGTTCTAGTAATTTGATGTTTTGAAATATTATTTTTGTTAGTATGGGTTTACTATTATTTATGATTTATATTTCTTGAATATATTGTTTGGTATTTTATGAAAAATGCTATTGTTGCGCTACATACCAATTATGGCCTGGTGTGATTTCCAGTTTAGTTTTTGTCTGCACACTACTATTTATGCTTTATTATATCTTTCATCTGTATTTGTCTCAAACTCTCCATACCAGTAGGTAAATTTTGTGTAATCTGTATATATTCTGAATAAGATTTTATATCCATTTTCTAAATTTGTTGACATAGTGCTGTCAAACAATTTAAAAAATTTGTTTTACTGGATGGTTAGAATTGGCCAGTTATTCTTTATTGCCTATTGGGCCTTCAGGAGTCTTTCTTGTAATGTCTTTTAGCCAAATTGTTAGATACAGTTAATGGCAGGCCAAGATATGGTATGCTCTACTGCTGATGATATGTGATCCAGGGATACATGATTGATAGAAAATAAAAAAAGAAGTCTTTAATCTGTAGATGCAGCATTTCTTTATCTAGAGAATGTGAATGCTGAGTTCAGGGAGAGAAAGTCTTCCCACACTGCTAATCCATGTCAATCTGAGGGTGGAGGGAGGGTGTTTGCCTTTCTCATTCCCCCATCTGACTTCATTACCTCCCCCTTCTGTCTAACTTTTATATCTTTTGCCTCTCCAAGGAATAAGGAACTATTTTCATCCAGGGTGCTGTTTGTCCAAGAGCTCATCCAGTGAGTGAGATCCCTTGAGTGTTGTCACCAAGATTCATCCTGAGTTACCTTACTTGAATATAAAACATGTGCAAACTGGAAAACAGGGCAAGCAACACGATTATTGATCCAGGCTATTTGAAAAGAAAACTTCACTGACAAAAACAATAAATTAATCTGACATTAAATTTTGCTATTGAAACACTTTTGTATTTCACCCTCCCTACCCTCAAATAGCCAAGTAAAGCATTCCCCTGCCCCCACCCAGCATCAGTTCATCACTTTGCCCCTGATTCCCTCTCCCTCTGCCACAGTTGGCCCTGCCTTGAACCCCAGTTTCATCCCAAGAACAACAAGGCACTGCTACTGCTCCCCTTCCCCCTGCCTGGTCAGGATATTCACATTCCCAGTAGAAAGTGTATTGGAGTTCTAGAGCAGGGATCTCAGGACACACACATCCAGTAAGGATATCGACAACAAATATGCATGAGACAGTTGTTTTCTCGATAGGTGTATTGGTGTTTAGAGGCTGGTATAATATTTGCAGCATTACCATAGGTAAGGTTTTACTGTTTGAGTGTTTTGTAGTTAGTCCATCTTTAGAATGGGAGGTTTCCTATATTATAATTAGAATAGGCATAATACCATATGCACTCCAAGTGCTTTTTTTGCATTTTTGCAGGGTTGGATTTTTTTTTTTTATCACAGGAGACTATACTTTCAGAATCCTTTTCATGAAAATTTGATTAATATAAATGCAAAACTTTTAATTGTGTGAGGTGAGGGCTGAGAAGGGGGAGTGTTTTACTGGCATAAGGCTGTAAAATTTGCCAATGGTGCCTAATAGGGGTGTGAATCGTGTGATTGATCATCTTAATGATCGATTTTGGCTGGGGGGTGGGAGGGAAATCTGATCATCGTGGTTTTTTTTGTTTTTTTTTAATCATTAAAAATTGTAAATCGGGGGAGGGTGGGAAAACCGGCACCCCAAAACAACCCTAAAACCCACTCCGAACTTTTAAAACAAATCCCCCAACCTCCCGAACCCCCCCAAAATGTTTTAAATTACCTGGGGTCCAGTGGGGGGGTGGGGGGTCCCGGCACGAACTCCAGCTCTCCAGCTCTCTGGCTGCGTTGAGAAATGGCGCCGGTGGCCCTTTGCCCTTATCATGTGAAAGGGCAAAGGTAGCGCCGGCGCCATTTTGGTTCCTGGCTCCCGATGTCACACGTGCAGGAGATTGCTCCTGGACCCCTGCTGGACCCCCAGGGACTTTTGGCCAGCTTGGGGGGGCCTCCTGACCCCCACAAGACTTGCCAAAAGTCCAGCGGGGGTCCGGGAGTGACCCCCTGCACGCGGGCCATATTGCCAATCTTCAAAATGGTGCCGGCGCTACCTTTGCTCTCACTATTAGAGATGTGAATTGTGTCCTCGATCGTCTTAACGATCGATTTCGGCTGGGAGGGGGAGGGAATCGTATTGTCGCCGTTTGGGTGTTTAGAGTATCGTGAAAATCGTTAAAATCGTGAACCGGCACACTAAAACCCCCTAAAACACACCCCCGACCCTTTAAATTAAATCCCCCACCCACCCGAACCCCCCCAAATGCCTTAAATTACCTGGGGGTCCAGCGGCGGTCCGTAGCTAAATCGGGTGAAGGGGGAGGGCAGGAAAACCGGCACACTAAAACACCCTAAAACCCACCCCCGACCCTTTAAATTAAATCCCCCACCCTCCCGAACCCCCCCCCCCCCAAATGCCTTAAATTACCTGGGGATCCAGTGGCGGTCCGGAACAGCCTCCTGCAATTGAATCGTGTTGTCTTCAGCCGGCGCCATTCTGCGCCGCCATTTTGCAAAATGGCGGCGCAAAATGGCGGCGGCCATAGACCAACACGATTCGACTGCAGGAGGTCGTTCCGGACCCCCGCTGGACTTTTGGCAAGTCTTGTGGGGGTCAGGAGGCCCCCCCCAAGCTGGCCAAAAGTCCCTGGGGGTCCAGCGGGGGTCCGGGAGCGATCTCCTGCCGCGAATCGTTTTCCGTACGGAAAATGGCGCCAGCCATATGCGTATGGCCGGCGCCAGCATTCAGCTGGGGTTCCTGTCCCCGGCTGAACGACCTCCTGCAGTCGATCTCCTGCCGGCGCCATTTTCCGTATGGAATTGGTATTGTAGCGTGGCCCTAACGATTTTTGACGATTTAAAATATATCGGACGATATTTTAAATCGTCAAAAAACGATTCACATCCCTACTCACTATGTCATACGGGCAACGGTCGCCCGTATGACATAGTGACATATGACATCATTAACACTCATCCTCTCCTCTGGGAACTCTGACCACTGTGTTCCCCTTCTGTAGCATTTGAAATCACTGAAAGGGCCAAAGTGCAAAGAGACATTCCTCTTGTGCCTCTTGATGACTTGACCTGTGCTGTAACTTGGGGAAGGGGGTCCATTTCATCTCTCGCCTCGGGCAGCAGATTGCCTTGAGCCATATCTGCTCTCCATCACTATCAAGTCACAAGCTAGATATCTAGGTGATGTTATAGACTCTGTTCTTTATTTTCATCCCCATGTTCAGACTTTAATTCAGAATTATTTCTTTAAGCTTCAGCTTTTGCATTCACTAAAACCTTTCTTAAGTTATGCAGAAGTTTATTTGATAACCCAGGCTTTCATTTTTTCTACTCTAGATTATTGCATTCAGTGGCTTGAAATATGATAGTATTATCAACAAATATTTATTTAATTTCTTTTTTTTACCTAAATTCCCAAGAGTAAATTTGTATGTTTGAATTTTGTTGGTTTTACTTTCCTCAGCTTTTGCTTCAGTACTTTAAGTGAACATGCCATTGTTTATTTCTTCCTACTACATTGATTCCCATAGTTCCTTGGATGAAGAGATTTCTTTTCTGTCCATTCACGACATATACATTGCAGACTTGACCACTTCTTTCAGAAGAGCACAAGGAATGAATCACTGTTTCCATACAATGCACTCCAATGTGTATTACCTCAGTGATACAGACCAAAGCCTTTTTTGCACCATTTCCAAATATAGAGCCATATTCCTTAAAACTTTTCTCCCATTTTGTGTCTATGGGAAAAACTCGTAGATGGTAACTTTGAAACAGCTGTGCGAGCGCATATGTACATGCATATGCCAGCTCGCAACAAAAGATGCAGCCTTATTTTAACATATGCAAGTATATGTGTGTTTGGTATAAAATAGATTGCATGTGCGTACATGTGTGCACAATTTTATATGGATGCGTGCATGTACGTGAAAATGCGGCCTCTACTGCGTAAGTGGTAGGATTTTAGTAGACACATGCACTGACGCAATTAACGGTTCACCCAGGTAAAGGATATGTCTTCCAACACCCCCCCTTGTTAATTAGCCTTCCTTTAATCCTCTACCCATAAACCCCCACTGACTAGCCTATATTTATTTTGTTCCTAGACTTACAAGCCATCTATAGCAGAAGTAAAGTTATGCGGTAGGGGACCCATGTGCACATGTGCACATTTGTGTAAATAAATACTTACATGCAAATTTCATTAAGAAATCTAGGAACGCCCTTTCCTGTCCCTTTTTTTGCAAAAAAACCAAAACATGTGTGCTCGTACCAAGAGATATGTGTATACTCGCACACTTTTTAAAATCCGTGGAGCATGCACCATTCCGACTTTTGTGCATATCTTTTGGCTTTGCCACATGTAGGGCTTTTAAAATCTGCCTCTTAAATAATCAATGATATAGCTAATAGTATTGGCTGAGAGATAAAAACTGGGTATCAATAACAGATTTACAGATTTACTCTTAAACTCAGTAGGCTGGAATTACTACCACAGCTCCTGAAGCATCTCTGGATCCTGCTGCGTTAGGATCTGGAACCTCATCTTAAGAGCCCCAAGGTCTAGGTGGATGGTACTATGGTTGTTAGTAACACAATGTTATATAAGCCATAAGACCCATGGATCTGATATTCATAAATTGAAAATTGAAAAGTGCTTGAGTCCCACAACATATCTGTTACCCTTTTACCAGTAACCCCTTCACCAGATCTCTGTTTACATATAGCACAGATAGGAAATTGACACTTTCACTCTTGCTTCCAATTGATGCCCTGGTGAGAACCAGCAGCATGCACTTAGTTCTCTGACTCCTTATGCTAGCACCCATCAGCTGCGTGATGAAGTAGACGTGTGCAAAGCTACATGAAGAACACTTGACTTTCCCCCTTCAACTGTCCTTAAGCCCTCCCCTGACTTTCTGTGAATACCTGTGCCCACTGGATATCTGCAGGTGTCTGCAGTGAAGTCCAATTCAACAAGGATATCATGCACATAGACGCATGATTCTCAGCTCATTCCTCACCTCCCCAACAATCTATGTTACAAGGGATATCAATTTATGGGTCTTAGAACTTACAAAACCTTTTGATGCATTGCTTCCTCAATTCCACTATGCATTAAGGTTGATGCCACAGATTCCATTACAGCTACTAATAGAGCTAGTCCACTGGGGGAGAGGAGGTATGTTAACCCTTGACTATTCCTATCCCTCAAGAATTTAACTTTAGGGTGAAGGTTCCTACCCCGAAAAAAAAGCATCATTATTCCCATCTAATTGTATTTGTTTTTATTTATTTATTTAAAACAATGTATATTATACCAATCCACAGATCTTGGTAGATAACAACAATACATACATAATTATGAATAAATAAAAATTCAATAACAAAGCATACTAATTACAATGACAATAAAAATAACTTAAACACTTATGGCCCGATTTTAAAATGTACATGCATGCAAATACCGGGGGTTATGTGTGTAGCTGGGCCCTGCGCCGCATGCATTTTTGAAAGGGCCTGACCATGTGTCTAACCCCCAGTTCATGCCGAAGTGCCGGGCCTCAAGAAAATGGTGGGGTCTGGATGGGGATGGGAGGGGCAGGGGGGCAGGCCAGGACAGCATCATTAAGCCTTGTGCCAGGGAAGTTCGCTCCTTAATTGGAGTGGACTGGGAGAGAACTGGGGAAAACAAAATCATGTCACCATGTGTAAATTAAAAAATACCCCCTAGCATGTGAGAGTCATAGGCCAACCACATTTGCGCACACAAATGCTAAAATCTGGCCCACATGTGCCTGCAGATATCAAATTTTATAACCTGTGTGCAGCAATGTGCACATGTTATAAAATACATGCATCCATGTGTGTGTGCAGGGAACTATGTGCACATGGATGCGCACACTCTCCTTTTAAAATCTACCCATAATGGTGGACAAGGCTAATGTCCTACTTTTTAGAATTCTCCTCATAAGGCTTGGAGTTTTTGACCAGGTCTAATTGTTGTCAAAAGGGCTTTTTCCTCCTCTGAAAAGTTTTGCTGACTACTCTACAGTGCCATTATGTGGAATGTGTTGCACTGTGATGGAAAAGAGCTCTAGGGGGTGCTCCCCAGTGTGGGATGAGAAGTGTGTGCCCTTGCGGCGAGATGGGTCCTCGTCTGGGAATGAAGGAAGACCAGGCCTCCACTGAACCTCTTGCATCAAGAGACCTCTTGCATCAAGAGACCCAACAACTCGATTGCCCTTTCGGACCTGCCGCACGGGAGCAGCAAATGCAACAGGATGGACAGTGGCTGAAGGGCGAAGACATCAGATGAAGACTCAGACGTGGACTCAGATGTGGACTCAGACGTGGACTCAGGAATGAAGAAGGATTCAGAAGGAGTGCTGCCACGCCACGCATCCTACACAGCCAGGCCTGGCTGGTTGCGGACCATGTTGCAGGTGAAGCATGCACAAACTGACATCGACTCAAATACATTAGAGTTCAAGATGGTGGTGAGTACTGAAGGAAAGGAAGACAGACATCTGGAGATCAGAGACGGAAGACGTCAGAACAGACTGTTGAAGGTAACCGGCCATGACTCCTGGCAGCCCCGTCCTGGACTGATCCTCGGGAACCCGGCATAATAGACGCACCTGACAGGTCATTTGAGAATGGAACCTCTGACCCAACTTGGAAGATGCATCTAAAGGTATCCCGAAGTTGGACTGAAAATGGACCACAAGGAGGTAATCTGCAGAACCTGGAACATGAAGGTGAATTGAAGGAGGAAGTGAAGAATCCTCGGCCACAGCTGATGGACTTGTTCCACTGAGCACCCTACACACCCCAGCTGGGATGTTAGCGGACCACTCAGACCACTTACGCCCTACACAACCCAGCCGAGCTGGTCGCGGACCACGCAGGGACGGAGCAAGCGGAGCCTTGGAGACTTGAAGACATCAGGAACATCAGGACTTGAAGACAACAGAACAACAGGACTTGGAGACATCAGATGAGACAAGAAACCAGGACAAAGACACAGGATCCCGCAAAGAACAGAGTGCCAATGAGGAGCTGGTTTCGAGGAGTCCAAGGGAAGGACTGACTCCTTGCAAAGGTGAATACTGAATGGCAATGGAGCCATTTTATAGGGCTGAAGAGGTGGATCCAAAGTGATTTTATCAGATGGGGCCAGGAGGGCTTCTCCCTCACTGGCCCTTTAAAATCAGTGAGGAGGTGCGGAACCGCGCCTATGGAAGCAGGCAGAGAAGACTGCAGGACCCTGGACAGTGGATCTGCTGAAGCAGCATGAGGAGGAGCCAGAGCAGTCCTTGACACCGCTCCCACATCGACCTCGACATGGGAGCGGCGGCGTACTGCCGCTGGAAGAAGGCAGAGGAGAGGGCCCCTCCTACCGGAGGGAGCAAGGAACATCGGTGGCCTCTTTCCACTTTGGGAAACCCGGTACGGCTCCTGCCACGTTGGTAACCCTGGCATGGCTCCTGCCACACCGGGAAGTTGGCAGCTGGGCCGCAGGAACCACAGCGTCCATGGCTCCTGCCGTGGGGGACTACGTGGGTGGCCTCCGGGCCACGGAGGACAGCGTTGGAGAAACAGGCAGGCAGAGGTAAGAGGCCTCCCGTGGCTCCAGCCGCAGGAGCAATCACAACAGAATGTTTTCCCAACTACTTAATGTTACTCCCAGTCACGAGGCTCTTTCACAGTTATTTTTAAATAAATAGCAAAAAGTAATACAGACACCTATATGCAAGAGTCATACTGTTAAAAATCTATTTGGCTAAGAGGTGTCATTTGGAGTTAGCTAGTTATTGTTCATAGCCAGATGAAAGGAAATATTCAGTCAGGGTAGATATGATAGAGGTCTATAAAATAATGAGTTGAGTGGAAAGACTAAGCACAAATCAGTTGTTTACTCTTTCAAAAAATACAATGATAGGGAATATGCAATTAAGTTACTAGGTGATACATTTAAGATAAACAGGAGAACATATTTTTTAATCAACATATAATTAAACTCTGGAATTCCTTGCCAGAGGATGTGGTGAAAGCTGATAGTGTAATGGTTTAGACAAGTTCCTAGATGAAAAGACCATAAACCATTACTATAGTGAACTTGGGGAAATCCATTGCTTATCCTTGGGACCAGCAGCATGAAATCTATTGACCTTTTGTGTGATTCTGCCTGCTACATATAACCTGGAAACAGGAAAACAGGATACTAAGCTTAATGGACCTTTGGTTTGACCCAGTATGTCAAATCTTATGTTCTTATATTATTGACTAATTCATCGCATTTTACCAATTCAAGTAAAACAAATATATATATCTCTAATAGCCAGAGCTCAGAAGTGCATTAGAGATAGATTTTCAAAAGATGCAATTGGATAATTATAATATTAGAGAAATATTTACTTTCTGAATCATTTTATCATATTTATCACATAAATAGATGCATATCATTTTTCATATGAACATACCCTATTCCTCTCTTATCTGTAGATACATATTAAGCATGTGCAGCCGGAAAGTATACGTTAGATTTGGGATACGTATTCGTCGGGGCCCAGATATGTTACATTCGGTCAAGGGGGGGGGGGAGCCCAATCCGTTAATACGTTGAATTTGGCATTTCTTCCCTTTAAATTTAATTAACTATAACACCCCACCCTCCTGACCACCCCAAGACTTGCCTAAAGTCCCTGGTGGTCCAGCGGGGGTCCTGGATCATCTCCTGCACTTGCGCCGTCGGCTGCCGATATTCAAAATGGCGCCAATAGCCTTTGACCTTACTATGTCACAGGGTCTATTGGTGCCATTGGTCAGTCCCTGTCACATGGTAGGAGCACAAGATGGCACCGGCCGTCCATTGCTCCTACCATGTGACAGGGACCGACCAAAGGTGCCGGTAGCCCCTGTGACATAGTAAGGTCAAAGGCTATCGGCACCATTTTGAATACCGGCAGCCGACAGTGTGAGTGCAGGAGATCGATCCAGGACCCCCACTGGACCACTAGGGACTTTAGGCAAGTCTTGGGGGGGGGGGGGGGGTCAGGAGGGTGGAGGTTTATTCGCTCAAGATTCATTGCATTCGTGGGGTCTTTTTGTTTTTTGTTGTAACCAGAAAAAGTGCAGTAAACTTGCAAAGTCTATAAACTCTCAATACAGTTCTTTATTTCATATCGGCAAACTCCACTGTTATACGGCAAGTTCTCAATAATCGTGATACAGTACTTCCCCCGACACGGTCCCGTGTTTCACCGAGGCTGCATCGGGAGGGACAGTAAGTACAATCAATAAGTCTGAAATAAAATATAAAGAAAGGACTATGTAGAAAATTACCATAGCCGACCAGCATTTAAATATAGAAACTTTAAACGTACATGATTAACATACCTTACATTCGTCTTCAGAAAATTTGACAGGGAGCGCATTTGAGCGCTTAACATGGAGGGTATTTAATCAAGGAAAAAGGCGCGAAAGTCAAGTCAACCAATCAGCTCTCTTCAGGGGTCAGTCAATTGGGAGGCAGCCTGGTTAGCCAATCAAAGTCAGAGAAAGTGAGTCCACTCCAGTTCTTTATTCAAACCCATAGGAGTTACAGTATTCAGCGTAAATATAAGAACATAAGAACAAAAGAAAATGCCATACTAGGTCAGACCAAGGGTCCATCAAGCCCAGCATCCTGTTTCCAACAGTGGCCAATCCAGGCCATAAGAACCTGGCAATTACCCAGAAACTAAGTCTATTCCATGTTACCATTGCTAATGGCAGTGGCTATTCTCTAAGTGAACTTAATAGCAGGTAATGGACTTCTCCTCCAAGAACTTATCCAATCCTTTTTTAAACACAGCTATACTAACTGCACGAACCACATTCTCTGGCAACAAATTCCAGAGTTTAATTGTGCGTTGAGTAAAAAAGAACTTTCTCCGATTAGTTTTAAATGTACCCCATGCTAACTTCATGGACTGCCCCCTAGTCTTTCTACTATCCGAAAGAGTAAATAACCGATTCACATCTACCCGTTCTAGACCTCTCATGATTTTAAACACTTCTATCATATCCCCCCTCAGTCGTCTCTTCTCCAAGCTGAAAAGTTCTAACCTCTTTAGTCTGTCCTCATAAGGGAGCTGTTCCATTCCCCTTATCATTTTGGTAGCCCTTCTCTGTACCTTCTCCATTAAACCATGTCTTTCTATATGTTCTATGATTTTGATATTTAGAACTAGAGATGTGAATCGTGTCCTCGATCATCTTAACGATCGATTTCGGCTGGGAGGGGGAGGGAATCGTATTGTTGCCGTTTGGGTGTGTAAACTATCATGAAAATCGTTAAAATCGTGAGCCGACACACTAAAACCCCCTAAAACCCACCCCGACCCTTTAAATTAAATCCCCCACCCTCCCGAACCCCCCCCTCCAATGCTTTAAATAACCTGGGGATCCAGCGGTGGTCCAGAACGGCGGCGGTCCGGAACGGCCCCCTCAATTGAATCCTGTTGTCTTCAGCCGGCGCCATTTTGCAAAATGGCCGCCGCAAAATGGCGGCGGCCATAGACAAAAACGATTCGACGCAGGAGGTCGTTCCGGACCCCCGCTGGACTTTTGGCAAGTCTTGTGGGGGTCAGGAGGCCCTCCCAAGCTGGCCAAAAGTTCCTGGGAGTCCAGCGGGGTTCAGGAAGCGATTTCTTGCCGCAAATCATTTTCCGTACGGAAAATGGCGCCAGCAGGAGATCGACTGCAGGAGGTCGTTCAGCGGGGGTTCTGGACCGCCGCTGAACGACCTCCTGCAGTCGATCTCCTGCCGGCGCCATTTTCCGTACGGAAAACGATTCGCGGCAAGAAATCGCTTCCTGAACCCCGCTGGACTCCCAGGAACTTTTGGCCAGCTTGGGGGGGCCTCCTGACCCCCACAAGACTTGCCAAAAGTCCAGCAGGGGTCCGGAACGACCTCCTGCGTCGAATCATTTTTGTCTATGACCGCCGCCATTTTGCGGCGGCCATTTTGCAAAATGGCGCCGGCTGAAGACAACAGGATTCAATTGAGGGGGCCGTTCCGGACCGCCGCCGTTCTGGACCACCGCTGGATCCCCAGGTTATTTAAAGCATTGGGGAGGGGGTTCGGGAGGGTGGGGGATTTAATTTAAAGGGTCGGGGGTGGGTTTTAGGGGGTTTTAGTGTGCCGGTTTTCCTGCCCTCCCCCTTCCCCCGATTTACAATTTTTTAATGATAAATCGGGGGAATTGGTATTGTATCGTGGCCCTAACGATTTTTGACGATTTAAAATATATCGGACGATATTTTAAATCGTCAAAGAACGATTCACATCCCTATTTAGAACACTTTCCACTATTTTTCCTGGCACTGAAGTCAGGCTAACGAGTCTGTAGTTTCCCAGATCACCCCTGGAGCCCTTTTTAAATATTGGGGTTACATTTGCTATCCTCCAGTCTTCAGGTACAATGGATGATTTTAATGATAGGTTACAAATTTTTACTAATAAGTCTGAAATTTCATTTTTTAGTTCCTTCAGAACTCTGGGGTGTATACCATCTGGTCCAGGTGATTTACTACTCTTCAGTTTGTCAATCAGGCCTACCACATCTTCTAGGTTCACCATGATTTGATTCAGTCCATCTGAATCATTACCCATGAAAACCTTCTCCATTATGGGTACCTCCTCAACATCCTCTTCAGTAAACACCGAAGCAAAGAAATCATTTAATCTTTCTGCGATGGCCTTATCTTCTCTAAGTGCCCCTTTAACCCCTTGATCATCTAACGGTCCAACTGACTCCCTCACAGGCTTTCTGCTTCGGATATATTTTAAAAAGTTTTTACTGTGAGTTTTTGCCTCTATAGCCAACTTCTTTTCAAATTCTCTCTTAGCCTGTCTTATCAATGTCTTACATTTAACTTGCCACATTTATGCTTTATCCTATTTTCTTCTGTTGCATCCTTCTTCCAATTTTTGAATGAAGATCTTTTGGCTGAAATAGCTTCTTTCACCTCCCCTTTTAACCATGCCGGAAATCGTTTTGCCTTCTTTCCACCTTTCTTAATGTGTGGAATACATCTAGACTGTGCTTTTTTAACAATGACCATGCGTCTTGGACATTTTTTACTTTTGTAGCTGCTCCTTTCAGTTTTTTTCTAACAATTTTTCTCATTTTATCAAAGTTTCCCTTTTGAAAGTTTAGCACGAAAGCCTTGGATTTGTACACTGTTCCGCTTCCAGTCATTAAATCAAATTTGATCATATTATGATCATTATTGCCAAGCGGCCCCACCACCATTACCTCTCTCGCCAAGTCATGTGCTCCACTGAGAATTAGATCTAAAATGGCTCCCTCTCTCATCGGTTCCTGAACCAATTGCTCCATAAAGCTATCATTTATTCCATCCAGGAATGTTATCTCTCTAGCATGTCCCGATGATACATTTACCCAGTCAATATTGGGGTAATTGAAGTCTACCAAACAGAAATATGAAGCAGGGGTAGCTTGCACAACAATCAAATCAATAAGTCCAGCGTGCAAGAAGCAATAGCAAAGTCCATCAATAACTTTATAACAGATTTTTATTAGAACCAAGATATCAACTGTTATTCATGGCAACTCCATATACCTTCAAAGATGCAAGTGCAAGAGTCCCCCGACACGGTCCGTGTTTCGCGGTCGCTGCATCGGGAGGGACCCACAGAAATAATTTCATCTACAACATATAAAGAGTAATAAACGATGAACCGAGGAAATGTGGCCATTACAAGTTAATACAGGGTATAAAAAAAAAAAAAAAAAAAAAAGCATACCTTATGTGTTCATCCTGGAGCGCATCGGCTCGTACAATAGGTGACTAATTTAAAGAAGCAATTTGGCGCCAAAGACAGGAGATATCGCGATAGTATCAGGAACAATCGCGATAGAATCAGAAATCAACATGAAAACCACGCCCCCACTGTGAACAATTCAGCTAAATAAAAACCACTCAATATCTTTATTGAGACCTGTTGGGTGGACAGAAGACAGTTTAAAAATCCATTTTTGTTCCCGTCTTCCTAGGATTTCAGAATAGTCCCCTCCCCGAAACGGGGGTGTCACAACCTCCAGAACTGAAAATCTTAAATCAGCAATACAGTGATGATATTGAGTCCAGTGCGTGACAAGGGGTTCGTCCATCCTAAGAAGACGAATGTTCGAACAATGTTCTATTATACGGGTTTTGACCATCCTCGAGGTCTTACCCACATATAATAGAGGGCAGGGACACTGTATAACATATACCACGCCCCGAGTAGTACAATTCGAACTATTCCGTAGCTTAAACCAAATCCCCGTGTTAGGATGGATAAAAGAGTCTGACAAAGAAGTGTGGCTGCACATAGTGCAGTGGCCACACGGGCCATGTTGGCCCTCCCTATTCTCCATTGTGGGTCTATTGAAACTGGCATGTACTAGCTGGTCCCGGAGATTAGTCCCTCGCCGAAAAGTAAACCGCAGCGATCCATGAAAAAGCGAGGATAGGGACAGATTATTCCAATGTCTACGAATCATTGCTGCAATATCTTTGCTAGCCGTAGAAAAAGGTAAAATACAATTGAAGCATTGATTCTCATCAGCCGCAGAGGGGAGGAACAACCAGTCACGATTGGTGTACAAGGCTCTTTTAAAAGCCTTTTTCACCACGCGGAGAGGATATCCTCTATCCACAAACCGCTGAGACATCAGCTTCGATTGTGCCAAAAAATCAGTACGGGATGAGCACAAACGCTTTAATCTTAAAAATTGTCCCGTGGGGATGTTATCCTTCAGAGGTTTAGGGTGACAGCTAGAATATGCCAGTAACGTGTTCCTATCAGTTTCCTTTCTAAATAGGGTGGTCGTATATTGATCCTCTTCTACAGAAATGACAATGTCAAGAAATGCAATTTTATGGGGGTGAATACAGAAGTTAAATTGAATGTGTGGGTTAAGGGAATTTAACCAGTCAAAAAACATCAAGAATTGAATATCTGTCCCTTTCCAAATGATCAAGATATCGTCAATATACCGTAACCATAGATCAATAAAGGAGAACCATTCAGAGGGATACACCAATGAAGACTCGTACTGATCCATATATAAACAAGCAAGCGAGGGGGCCATAGTGGCCCCCATTGCCGTCCCTTTAATCTGTTGATAATATTGCTGATCAAACATAAAAAAATTTTTTGTGAGAGCAAGAGTAGCTAGTTGTACCAGGAAACACGTGGTTAGACGGTGAGGGGCCGGACGTTGGTCCAAGATGGTTTCGATAAGCTGAAGTGCTTCCAACTGGGGAATATTAGAATATAATGAAATGACATCCAAGGTAACAAAGAAAAAACCAGCCGGGGGGACAGTAGAATTAGATAGTCTTGTAATGAGGTGTGCAGTATCTCTTACGTAGGATCTAATGTTGGCGACAAATGGTTTCAAAAAAATGTCGATAAACTGTGAAAGTGGCTCTAAAAGAGAATTAATTCCTGAAACTATGGGTCGACCTGGAGGGGAAATCAATGTTTTATGAATTTTGGGCAGAAGGTAAAACAGGGGCATAATCGGGGCGCAGTTAACCAGGAATTTGGCTTCTCTACTGGTAAGCATTTTACGATCAGAGGCTTCTTGGACGAGCTCTTTGATGGTTTTTAATAAACCTGGTGTCGGGTCATCATCAAGTAGTTTATAAAAGGAGGTGTCGCTAAGTTGACGCAACACCTCCGCTTCATAATCTGCCTTGCCCCACACGACAATCCCTCCACCCTTGTCAGCTGGTTTAATGACAACGGAGGAATCTTTAGATAAACCCCTAATTGCTGCAGCCTCTTGTTGGGATAAGTTGTATTGTGTAAATGATTTCTTAACAGCTAACAGTTGAGCATCTGTACTTACTAGACGTTCAAAAGCCCCCACTAGAGGGTTGATAGGGCCAGGAGGGGTCCATCTGGATTTGTTAGTGATAACTGAGTTGTCCACAGTGGGTGGGGAATCAGCAAAAAACAGTTTTAATTTCAAAATACGAAAGAAACGATAAAGGTGCACCTGTAGATCGAACTGATCACACCGAGTAGTTGGTACAAATGATAGACCTTTCTGTAAAGAGCTCATTTCAACATCAGACAAAGCACGAGTGGAAAGATTAAACACTGTCTCTGAGCTTATTGCCATGCCTCTGGAAGGCGCGAGGGAGGCCGCGGTGTCCGAGGCATTTTCTGTCCCGGTGGAATTGGACCTGTGCGAGAACGTGTTATGCGTATGTCCCTGGGGGGTTGACCGGAGTCTAAAAAAGACGCCGCAATCGAGGAGTACCGTGAAGAAGCAGAAGTATAGGATTGTCCATTGTCCACTGGTGCCTGTGTAGGAGCGAGAGCACTGGGGGGAGGAAGAGTTCCGCGAGTCTTGCGTCCTTGTCCCCGGCCCCGAGGGATTTGTTCGCTGCCAGATTCTTCCGAAGATGATGAGGAGGAGCCCTGCGCAAAGGTAACCTTTCTTTGAGGCTTCTTGATCATCCATTTGTAGACATAACCAGTACTGTAGTCAGAGAGGTCACGTTGAAATTTGCTGAATTTAAGGGACTTTAAATCCTCACGGAATTTAGTCAAGTTGTCCTCAAACTCCTGAAGCTGTTGTTGAAACGTGTCCACAAGGGTAGAGTGTTTGAGCAGGTCAAGTTTAAACGAGAGCTCCTCCTTTAAAGTCTCTTGAAGCTCCTTATTCGACTCAATAATAAGGACCATAAGGTCCAAGGAACATTTATTTAAAATTTGATTCCAACGGGATATAAAGGCAGAGTTCTCAGTGTGGAGACGTGGCTCTTTTTGTATCCGTAATCCTCGAGGGATCCGACGGACCCGGCAATACTCAATTAAAGTGGCAGAGTGTAGCTCTGCTCTGGTTAGACGTTTTTGTATATTGATAACCTCAGACCATGAAGCAGATGGAACAGAGTTATCAGGAGAGTCCGAGAAAAACAGTACATCTGTCAAAACGGCGTTAACTGCTTCTTCAGTATAGCTGAAGGTAGTATCATCAGTGGCCATTTAGTGCTTCCAAAACAGGTTAAATCAACCAAACAGAAATATGAAGCAGGGGTAGCTTGCACAACAATCAAATCAATAAGTCCAGCGTGCAAGAAGCAATAGCAAAGTCCATCAATAACTTTATAACAGATTTTTATTAGAACCAAGATATCAACTGTTATTCATGGCAACTCCATATACCTTCAAAGATGCAAGTGCAAGAGTCCCCCGACACGGTCCGTGTTTCGCGGTCGCTGCATCGGGAGGGACCCACAGAAATAATTTCATCTACAACATATAAAGAGTAATAAACGATGAACCGAGGAAATGTGGCCATTACAAGTTAATACAGGGTATAAAAAAAAAAAAAAAAAAAAAAGCATACCTTATGTGTTCATCCTGGAGCGCATCGGCTCGTACAATAGGTGACTAATTTAAAGAAGCAATTTGGCGCCAAAGACAGGAGATATCGCGATAGTATCAGGAACAATCGCGATAGAATCAGAAATCAACATGAAAACCACGCCCCCACTGTGAACAATTCAGCTAAATAAAAACCACTCAATATCTTTATTGAGACCTGTTGGGTGGACAGAAGACAGTTTAAAAATCCATTTTTGTCTCCCATTATTACTGCACTACCAATGTGGTTAGCTTCCCTAATTTATCTTAGCATTTCACTGTCCGTCTCACCATCTTGACCAGGTGGACGGTAGTATACACCTATCACTATAGTCTTCCCCGACACACAAGGGATTTCTACCCATAAAGATTCAATTTTGTATTTAGTCCACTTCTGTTCTCTTTGAATTCAAAATTCTGCAAAATTACCCCTACAAGCAGGAGTGCCAATGACTTCTAATACAAAAAAGAACAAATCAGATAAAGTATATAAGATATGTTAATCATGTACGTTTAAAGTTTCTATATTTAAATGCTGGTCGGCTATGGTAATTTTCTACATAGTCCTTTCTTTATATTTTATTTCAGACTTATTGATTGTACTTACTGTCCCTCCTGACGCAGCCTCGGCAAAACACGGGACTATGTCAGGGGACGTACTGTATCAAGCTTATTTTGAATTTGCCGTATAACAGTGGAGTTTGCCGATATGAAATAAAGAACTGTATTGAGAGTTTATGGACTATGCAAGTTTACTGCACTTTTTCTGGTTACAATTGAATTGCTGAGTACAATTTGGCTCTGTAGTTGCTTGGAATTCGTGAGGGTTTGCCATACATTTCAAGAACCCACGAATGCAACGAATAAGGACCTATATGTTGTGGATTGCGCATTCATTCACAACGAATGCACATCCCTAATACATATATCTGCTGTCTTTCTCTGACATATACATTTCCTTTCATATTAATATCACCTTTACATTATAAAGCACCAGGCTACATTAACTTAATCAAACTTACTTGAATTACTTACATGCAAATCTCCACTCCTCACTTCATTTGCCAAATCCTGGAATAATTTGCCAGCACAAAGTGTATTAGCTATTGGTTCATTCTGCTCTAATCAGCAGAGAAACTTGCCCTATGATAAATTCAAAGTAACCTAAGATTGAACTTCTTTTGCTTTTTTTTTTTTTTTGGAGGCTAGTGTTTTAGGTGCTAAGTGTGCTTCATGTAACATTAGCAACATTTGTATAGATTGTAAACTGTGCTTTTACTTAGGTTTCAAATGCATTGAAGGAAATTACTTTTAAATAAATTGCAGTTTGTCTGCACAAAGTACAATAAACTATTTTACTCATGACCTAATAGTCATCACTGCAAGGTTATCCTTCCATCAAGCTACTTGACATACTGATTATATGATCCTCATTTTAAAAATCCCATTGTTCTGCTTCAGAGACCTAACAGTACTGAATAAAACTATTTAAGCTATACATTCAACACATTTTGAAAGGAATATTTTTTGACTCTAGCCATGGTACATTAAATATGCAAACCATATGTTCAATGGGACACAATCTTATTCAGGATCACAATGGTGTGTCTAAAAGTTTAGTGTACAATTATTTGATCACTGGTGTAGAAAATTGAAAATTTCAAAAACGACATTGGCCATAGATGATTTTAAAGAAAGGACTACCAATGGTCAAGGGGTAATTCTTGAGCATACCAGTTTATTTTCCTCCCTGCAAATGTGTCTAATTTACTAATCATTGGTTTGAATTTTTGCAAGTCATATTTGATTATAGGCAAAATATGCAAGTAATAATATTCATAACAGCTCACAGAAACATACAGTTGTAAAACAAAATATAGACTTATAATGTTGCAGACAGAATCAATTATACACATTCTTATTGACAAACATGTACATTCGGTACACATACAAAATCTGAGCAATACGCCTGCATTCTTTTTGCACAAATATATGACATTTTGTTGATAATAAGTCATGACCCATAGTCTGCTATCAATGATAGAAACTTTGGTGTATTATAATTAAGACATAAGAACATAGCTATAGTCGGTGAATCGTCTATTAGGAATGTAGATAGTTGGATGGCTGATAGACATAAGGATTGCTTGGTAACTTGCTTATCTGTTGTGAAAGGGGTAGACTTCATTCAACTAGATAGTAGTGGTGTGCAGGGGTAAAAATTAGATTTGTTTTTTTTTTTTAATTTCATTATTAGTGTAATTATTTTCCATGAATTTCATTTCATTTCATGTTTATTTTATTTTCATTAGTTTTCAAAAAAATAAACAAACATAAAAACACACAAGAAATGAAATAAAAAAGAAACGGGGCTTCCAGAGGCGACCTGCATTCAGAGGGCATATGCTGAGGAGGCCAAGACTTAGGCTGAAGCCTCGGCCTTCATTAGAACTAGACCATGGTAGGTTGCCACAACCACGAACTAAGGCAGATATAAATCCCGGTCTTCGAGGCCTGGTCACAGTGCTGGGCCTTAGAGACAATACCGGGGCTTCAGCCCAGGTCCCGGCCCAGGCCCAATGCAAGGTTCAGACACCAGGGCTTCAGTCAGAACCCATGCCCAAAAGCTGGACCAGACCTGGAGCCTGGGTCCCAAAGCCAGGTTCTCAGCCTAGTTCAAGGCCAGAGCCCAGGCCCGACACCGATACCTGATCCAGAGACTGAATCCTGATGCCATGGCTTTGGCCTGGATTGAGTTCTGACTGCAGGGCCTGAACCACTGTTATGGTCTCAATGCCTGGGCTTCAACCTATGCCTCACCATTGCTCAGGCCATCATCGGGCTCTGAGCCAGAGGCCAGGTCCTGATGCCTGGTCATTGGCCTAGACTGAGGCCCAGCCCTGGTACTGCATCTAGAGACCAGTTCCAGATGCCTGGACATTGGCTGAGACACAGGTGTGAAGCTGGGGCCTGACCCAGAGTCTGGGTCCCGATACCTGACCCTCAACCTAAGTCAGGGCCCTGTACATGGCTCCTGATGCAGGATCATCACCCCAGGGTCAAGTCGTGGCCCAGAGCACAGGTATCGGAGGTCTTCTTGTGAATTATTCTTTCTTCTTTCTTGAAATGTTAGTATCTGCTCAGAAACATACCAGAGTTAATTATCATTGCCCATCCTCTCCAGCAGAGAGCAAGGTTTTTATGCTCAGTAGTTCAGTTAGCTGCCTGATATAAAAATGGCAGCCTCTGCTGAGGAGGTTATACCAAAGATAATCAACTCCTGTGTGTCCTGAGCAAACATAATAATTTTAAGTAAGAAGAAAGAAGAAAGAAGATATCACATTAGGACCTCTGAGGTTTGTTCACCAGGCCCAGCCTAAATAGGGCTGAGGCACCAGCATTTAGACCCAGCCTCTAGGTCTTTAGCATCATGACTGAGCCCAAGCCCTGGCCTCGGTTGAAGCCCAGGCATTGGGACCCAGCCTCAGGCCAGGACCCAGCTTTATGCCTGGAGCAGAACCTTAGCATAGGTCAAGGACCAAGTGTTTGGACCCTGCATCCAGGTCAGGCTTGGCATCAGGCCTGGGTTTTAACCAAGGCCCTGCATTGGTATATGATCTATGGACCAGGCCCTGGCATCAGTCTTAGACCTGCACCTTGGCCAAGGCTGATCTGCAGGATTCAGGATCTGGCATCTGGGTCAGGACCCATGGTCAGGCCTGGGTCTTGGACAAGGCACAGGCATGGGGATATAGCCTCCAGGTCTAACTGATCATCAGGCCTAGGCCCAGGTCTTGGCCAATGCTGAGACCCAGGTTTTGGGAACCTGTTTCCAGATTGGGCCTGGTTTTGGGTCTGGGTCCAGAATAAGGACAAGGCTTCAGGACCAGTCTTTGGACTGTGCCTTGTTGTCCAGCCTGGAATCTGGCCTTGGTTGAGCCCCAGCATGAGCCCAGGTCCTGGAAGGAGCCTAGGCCCTGGCATGAGCCAGGACCTTGGCTCTTGACCAATTTTTAGAAAAAAAAACTGAAAGGAGCAGCTGCAAAGGTTAAGATTGTACCACAGACATGAACATTGTTTAAAAATACCATCTTAGAAGAGAAGTCCATATGAATTCCATGTATTAAGAAAGATAGAAGGAAGGCCAAAAGTCTGCTGGTGAAAGTTAAGGTGAAAAAGGCTATTTTAGCCAAAATAAGTTCCTCCAAAAATTGTAAGAAGGATCCACTTGAAGAAAATTGGAAAATGCATATCAATTTGCAAGTTAAATGGAAAACACTGATAAGACAGATTAAGGGAAAATTTGAAATTAAGATGGACATAAAGGCAAAACTCATTAGAAAACCTTTTTTTCAAATATATCAGAAGCAGGAATCCTATGAGGGAGTCAGGTGGGCCATTAAAAGTTAATGAGAGGTTAAACTAGAACCACAGAGTTTGGCTATATTTTAAAATCAATGCATGCACGTTTTCATGCACCTATGTTTTAGACTCGAAAGAAAAAATATGATTTTTCTGTAAAAAGTGATGCTCTGTAATAGGTTAAGACAAGAATTAAGCATTTTCTGAAACTATTTCAAAGTTTTGATTCATAGTCTGTAACAACAATGTTTCTTTACTGTTAGTCTCATAGTCAAACTCATTGTAGGGTTATGTTTGTTGAAAGTAAATGTCTTCAAGTGAACATAAAATTTGATGCAATAAACAACAAAATCCTTAAAAAACAAAACTCAAAACATTGATTGTGTATGTGCAGTGAATGACTAAGACCCTAGAACTGCTAGATGCACGTTTTCATGTGCCTACGTACACGTTCTTTAATTGAAACAAAATAAAAATTATTTGTATAGAAACTGATGTGCTTTAAGAAGTACAAACTATAATTAAGCATTCTCTCAAATTATTTCAAAGTTTTGATGTCACAGTCTGTGAAAACAGTGGTTTCTGTACTGTTAGTATCATGACTTACAATAAAGGAACTCATTGTAGGGTTTTGGTTTGTTGATAATAAAAGTTCTTATAATTAACATAAAATGAGATGCAATATCCAACAAAATCTTAAAAAACCCAAAAGTTAAAACAAAAGCTGTGTGTGTGTATATATATATATATATATATATATATGCAAGTAATATATATAATAAAATTTAAAAATGAATTACAAACTGACAGGAGTGGCTAACACTCTAGAACACATGTGTGCATTTCAAAATGCAACTATGTTTTATGCTCTATAATTGAAAGAAAACTTAAAAAATATTTACAATACAAATTAAAATAAATTTCTTTTACATTTTAACAGCTATTTTTATAGATATTTGATGACATTTTTCACATCAATGTACAGTTTCACAAGAACTGTTGGACTGTTAGATGAATGAGGGGTTAAAGAGGCTCTTAGGGAAGATAAGGCCAATGTAGAAAGACTAAATGAAAGGAGGAACTGGAATGGTTAAGATTGTACTTCAGACATGAACATTGTTTAAAAATACTATCTTCGAAGAGAAATCCAGATGTATTCCACGTATTAAGAAAAATGGAAGGAAGGCCAAAATTCTGCTGCCAAGGTTAAAAGGCAAAGTGAAAGAGGCTATTTTAGCCAAAAGACCTTTCTTCAAAAATTGTAAGAAGGATACACCCGAAGAAAACTGGAAAAAGTGTATGCATTTGCAAGTTAAATGGAAAACACCGATAAATAAATTCCTTGCTTCTATGTTTACTAATGTAGATGTTGGGGAGGTACCGATATCAAAGATGGTTTTCAAGGGTGTTTTCTGAGTGGGAGGAGGTCCAAGCCTGCCACTTCTCTTCATGTGTGTATGTGAACATGTGTGTGTATATGTATGTATGTGTCTGAGAATGTGTTTGTGAGAGAGGGAGCATATGTATGTGACTGAGCATGTATGTGTGTGAGAGAGAGGGATCTTGCATGTGTATGTAAGAGGGAGCCTGTGTGTGTGATTCTGAGCATGTGTAAGTCAGAGAATGTGTGTGCATAAGGGAGTATATATATATATATATATATATATATATATATATATATATATATGAAGCGAGAGAGAGAGAGAGAGAAATGTTTGTGTGTGGGAGAAGGAATGTCTGGGTATATGTATAGATATATATCTATATCTATGAGAGAGGAAAGAGAACATTTTTGTATCCATCTCCCACTCATTCATAACAATCTCAAAGTGACTGGACATCAATTATTTTATCCTTATTAGTTTTAAATTTGGGGTGTTATTTGCTGTTTTGAAATATTTTAAAGATATTTGGGAAACGTAAAGAAAAATGTCTAATTTTGGATCATCCATTCATCAGCAATTTTGAAATATTCTTTTTATTAGTATGTTTATACTATTATGATTAATGTATTATATTTCTTGATTTTATTGTCTAATGGATAAGGATTGATGATAGTTATGTTTTTCCATTGTTGCACTGCATACAGAGTCTGACGTAGTGGTTTCCAGTTCAGTTTTTGCCTGCATGTTTATATTATATTTTATGGTTTCTATTTTTCTGTATTTGGTGAGGGTCTGCCTGTGATCTGCATGTGTGACCAAAGAGAGGTCTTCTGCTAATGTGTAGGAATTTATAGCAGCTTGGTTTGTTCTGTTTTTCTAATAGATGGTATATTGGCCTTTTAAGGCCTGGTGAAATACATGCAGTGTTGCCTTTTCATAGGTAAGCTTGATACTATTTTAAGTGCTAGAGTTAGTGCTGTTTTGGTGTGGTAGGTTTGTTATATTTTAATTGTAATTTACTCATGGCTTTCAGAGGGTGCCCACTCCTATCACACATTACAATAACCCTAATGCCATAGTAGTACATATAAATACTATAATATCCATGTTGTGATATTTTTATCTCAGAGGACAATGCTTTGAATATTTCTTTATTGTAAAATCTTTTATCATAAATGCATAATTCTTAACTGTGTGTGTAGATGGGAGGAGTGCCAAGAGTATAAGGTTTGGCTAGGGCACCTAATAGTCTTACACTGGCCATGAGTTCCAGGGGAGGGGGTGAAGACATGGAGGGTGGAGGGTGACAGTTTTTAAAGAGTAGGTTACTGGAAGGAGCTGGGCATTTTTGGATGGCCAGATAAAGAGGCTGAATGAATGGGGTGTGGGGAGGGGCGGCACAATACTTGTTCGCACAGGGCAGCAAAAAAGCTAGTACCGGCCCTGTTGAGAACTGTAGCAAAATGTTTTGCTAAATGTACTGGGAAACTTTGCACTGGTCCCAACAGTTTTAACAATTGTCTCTTTATCTTTTACACAGTTCAGCTAGCTGCATCTGGGGAATATTTTTATTCCCCGGCACTACATGTGGAGTAGCATTTCATTAAGCATTAAGACCATCCAGTCTGAAATTAAAGAAATAGATTGAGAAATGTCCACATTTCAGACATAGTTCATTTTTGTTATAGACAACAGAAAGTAGAAATAAAAATAAAAAAGTTATCAGAAGTTATTGAGAAATGAATAACTTATTGTGACTAAACATGAATTGAAAACACAAGGAGTTAACCATAAAAAATGAAATTGATTACTACTCAAAAGGCATAAGAAAGCATGACTACTCTATTGGAGATTCTTCTATTTTCACATTTTCCTCTATTCAAGTACATGAATCATAAAGACTGGCAATTATCCTCTGTGGTAAAGTCTGACCCATTTTTTAAAAGCATCTTTGAGAATGCTTTTAACAGCAGATTTACTGCAAGGGATGGGATACTCCTAACTTGTGAAGAAATGCTTTAGGAAATCCACTTATCCTACCTAGCTAGGAAATGTGCTTATACTACCTAGGTAGAAATAAAAAGATACATATAGCAGCTATATATTACCTAAAAGGTTTCATCAGTGTCATTCCATAGCACAAAATCATAGGATCAACTCCACCTTATAATAACCTTGGCAGAAGGAAAAACCGCTGCCAGGAAATTCTACATTTTCCTTCATAGCAATATCAGTGTCACCTGCTGATTGGCTCACTCATTACTACTGCAAAACAAGTGTGCAGCTACAATATTTTTCCATCTTGATTGTAATTTTATAGTAAAGCTACCTCAAAATGCAGCAAAAATATAATATGTTTTTTCCATTGAGAAAATTAGATTAAGAAAAATGTCTTGATTTCAACTGGATCCCTAATACTCAGGACTATAAGGAGCCTAATCGTGTGAGCAGAGATTAAGTCGACATGAAACTTTAACATACAGACATTACTCCACATTTTCAAAGTGAACTCATATGCATAAGTTCATTGTGAAAATTCCTGGGTAAGTTGCTCTGGCACATGTACAAACTTACCCAAAGTTATGCCTGCTCTATAGTGAGTAAAGCTTATGAAGATTAATTTATATGTATACTTATTAAAATAATAATATATGCATGTAAGTCCTAACTCATTCCCCCCAGAATGATTCTCCCTTTTGTGTGTAAAATTATGTGCAAAGTCAGGTTATACTTATACTTTTACTAACGGAATACCCGTGCTTCGCTATGGTGGAGAAGTTGATAGAAACGTGTGGGTTTATTTCACGCAAGTTGAAAAGTAATTGTTTTGAGAGACTAAGGGTTTTGGAGTTTATATATTTAAAATGAACATGTCATTATTATAGAGTGAGGTTAGTGGAAATTAAAAAATGTGAAATTAATATGTGGAATGAATGTACTGTGAGCTTCCTGTCACGACGTAATGATTTATTTGTATACAATGTTTGCTGTGCGACCCTCTGGCTGCAGTATGATGAGGCTATCAGCTGAGCTGACTCTAGAGCAGGCCATGTACAGCTGGCTGTGCGAGAAGCAGTGGTGCCTCAAGTCAACACCAACAACCTTGAGTCTGGCCCTGAGATTTGTTAATAGTCGTCACGAAGCACACTTTGACCGGGAACTGCAAGCGTTTAAATTGAAAGGGTACGTCTGATGGTATAAGGGGGATGCGAGGGATGAAAACTGTTTCCCCTCTCCACAACCTGTGAAAATGATTGCTTCAATGACATTTCTGTGGAGAGACTTGACTTGACGTCTGGTGCCATTGCAGAGTTTTGGTGGCTGTAGATTTCTTAGTAACATAATTGGTGCGCCTGGTGCGCCGACCTTCAAAATGAGATTGTGCTGAGGAATGCCTGGAGAGTTGAGACTGGGGAGGAACTCGACAGGGTAATGTAGCACGTCGTCGACTTCGACGACTGAGTCCACAGACTTATAAGTTTTTGTTTCTGAGGTGAACCCTGCAGGAGTGTGTCATTGATAGAGTTTGTCATGTCATTTGTAGAAGTTAAAATTGCCCTCTCTCTAAACCATGATGTGGCCTTCATGTGGATGTTTTGAAGATCCGGGTATACCTTTTGTGTAAGACTTTTCAAATCTGTGACTAGATGACATAGATTTGCTGGCAGTTGCAGTTTGCCATCGTGTTCATGGAGTACACCATCTCCTATAGCCAAAAGAAGGCGTAAAAACTCTCCTGCCTTGACATCGCTTGTCAGGTGCACCCTCATGTTTACTCTCAAGGACAGGACTTTCATAAGAACATAAGAACATAAGAAATTGCCATGCTGGGTCAGACCAAGGGTCCATCAAGCCCAGAATCCTGTTTCCAACAGAGGCCAACCAGGCCACAATAACCTGGCCATTATCCAAACACTAAAAAGATCCCATGCTACTGATGCAATTAATAGCAGTGGCTATTCCCTAAGTAAACTTGATTAATAGCCGTTAATGGACTTCTCCTCCAAGAACTTATCCAAACCTTTTTTGAACCCAAGCTACAACTAACTGCACTAACCACATCCTCTGGCAACAAATTCCAGAGCTTTATTGTGCGTTGAGTGAAAAAGAATTTTTCTGATTAGTCTTAAATGTGCTACTTGCTAACTTCATGCAATGCCCCCTAGTCCTTCTATTATTCGAAAGTGTAAATAACCGAGCACATCTACTCTTTCAAGACCTCTCATGATCTTAAAGTCCTCTATCATATCCCCCTTCAGCCTTCTCTTCTCCAAGCTGAACAGCCCTAAATTCTCTTCAGCCTTTCCTCATAGGGGAGCTGTTCCATCCCTTTATCATTTTGGTTGCCCTTCTCTGTACCTTTTCCATCGCAACTATATCTTTTTTGAGATGCGGCGACCAGAATTGTACACAGTATTCAAGGTGTGGTCTCACCATGGAGCGATATGGAGGCATTATGACATTTTCTGTTTTATTAACCATTTCACTGTGGGCCACAGGTAAGAGGACTTGAAAGAGGCTTTAACTTCATCGGCATGGGTCCCCTGCAGAACAACTGGCAGAGTCTGTCTGAAGTCCCCGGCGAGCAGTATTGTCAACCCTCCTATGAGGCTGTTGTTGTTTTGGATGTCTGGGAGTGTCCTATGGACAGCCTCAATGCCGCCTCTGTGGGCCATGGTGCACTCATCCCACACTAAGAGTTTGCACTGTCGGAGTACCTGCGCCATGTTGCTCTGCTTGGAGATGTTGCACAGAAGTGTTTCGGTATTGTTGAGATTGAGAGAAAGCTTGATGGTAGAGTGTGCCGTCTGTCCACCATCCAGAAGTGTCGCTGCAATGGCAATGTTTGAGTCTCTTCATACCCTGGCAAGCAACAGGTTGATGAGAATGTTTACCAGTACCCTCCTGAGTGTCTGTTGCGTCCATCAGTCCTCAATGGCTTCGCCCCGTTTGCCTCACCTTATTCAAGACTCTTTCCACTTAACTGGGAAAGATGGCTACCACAGCGTCGTCAAGCCAACATCTCTGGCATCCCCAGAACGGCTATGGTACAGCCTCCCGCCATTGCTCCTCCCAGGTACCTACTAGAGTGGGCGCGCGCAACCCTGGTCTTTCTACCTCTTTTGGCGCGAACCTCGAGGGTGTTCTCTCATGCTGACGTCATGCCATCCGGGTATATTACCTTCACTCATTTGCTAGCTTCCCGAGTTAGCAAGGACTCAAATCCATTCCTGTCTACGCTACTCTGCCACTTCCGTGCTCCCACAGGAAGCTCTTTTTTTGCTCTTTGGGGTAATTGCTAACCTGGGTACCCACTCCTCGAGGGCCCTCTGCTTTATTTCAGGTGCATTACAGGGAACAGGTACTTGCTCCTCGAAGGCCTGCTCTCCCTGTCTCGGTGCCTGTACCTTCTACAACATACCTGGTGGAATCGCATACCAACAGCTACATTTAGTGAGTACTCTAACTCTCAGTCTATCTCATCCACAGTATCTTCTTGCTGGTAGACCTGCTGCGGAGATGAACACACCCATGGGGAGGAGCCCTGTGAGGAGCCACATCACTGGGCAAGACTTGTACACACAAAACACAGGAAAGTTCTTTATTAGGCAACTTGATGATCTCCAACAGAGGTGGCAGTAGTAAGGTAGTCTGTGGTTGTAGTCTCAGGGACCTCAGCAGAGGGAGCCCTTCTCTCCTTGATGACATCAGGAGGTTCCGCAGCAGGTCTCCCAGTGAGGTCCTGATGACATCACTGCCAAGATTCTGCCGCAAAGAAACTGGCCCCGGGCTGCACCATCTAAATGGGGCACCAATGTCATCAGAGTGGGCCGGAAAGCTGGTCAGTCTCAATGACATCCCTGACCAAGATGGCCATGCGGCAGGACCCATGGCTCAGCCACAGGTCACCTCTGGGCTCTGGACATTTGGCACTGGCCCACTCATGAGCCAGCACTTACCACTGCGCTTTCCCAGTCAGTGCCTGCTCATTCACTATAGTGACAAAAAACCCTAAAAACAGCCCCCTTGCCATTTCTATTCACTGGCTCCACATTCAGATTCCTCTCCAGAGACAGAGCCTCTGTCTGCTCTCTCCATTTACTTTATCGGGTCCTGGACTCCAGAATTTAAAGGGGCCTCTCCTTTTTCAAACCAGCATTGCATTCAGCCAAGCCAATCAATCCCTGCATCTAGTCATTGTCAAACTCTTATGACTCTTTGTGCCAGTCCAGCAACCCTCCTCACCACCCTGTGAGTATTTTTATTATCCTTTTACTTATTTTAATTTGGAATGTATAGCATGTTGGCTATCTGCTATCGGCTATCACTTGTGAAATGAGTTATAATTCCCTATTCCTTGGTCAACTGCATCTGCATAGTACTGAGTTCAGAGGACAGGGATACGTTGCCTACCACATTTTGTAATTGGGAACTAAAAGATGAAGCAGTTCATTTACATATTACATTCTCCATGATCTGCAGGGGCTGGTCATCTAGAGCATATCATTTGCCTGATGGTCTCACTTTTGATGTATGTTTCTTAGCCTGGGACAGTGATGTGGTAGCATAACCCATCATCTTCATGGTAGTTTGACATTGATTTGGGCTTGGGGACTGCTTGTCTGCCCCCTTACAGTGGAAAGAGGAAAGGGGATCAGTTTGGGAGGTAGAGTTCTTTTTTTTTCAAATGCAATTAACACAAATGCAATAAACACAAAAGACTTGCTTCAGAAGATTGGGGCTACACAATGGAGTAGATTTTAAAAGGTGCGCGCGGGAGTAGATTTGTTCGCGCAACCCGGCGCAAACAAATCTACTCCCAATTTTATAACATGCGCATGCTACCGCATGCATGTTATAAACTACAGAGTCAGCGCGTGCAAGGCTGCGCAAAATCGGCAGCCTGCACATGCCGAGCCGCGCAGCCATCCTCTGTTCCCTCCGAGGCCGCTCCGAAATTGGAGCGGCCTCGAAGGGAACTTTCCTTCCACCCCCCCACCTTCCCCTCTCTTCCCCTATCTAACCCACCCCAGCCCTAATTAATTCCCCCCCCTACCGAGGGGAGGCTTAACTTGCGTGCACGGCCGGCTGTGGTGCACCATGTTCTGGTCCAGGGGCTGGTCCAGAGGCCACGGCCATGCCCCCGGAATGCCCCTGGGCCGGAACCATGCCTGCGCCCCACCTCCAGAACGCCCCTGATGGTACGCCGGCCATGACACGCCCCCCCCCCCCCCCAGGAAAGCCCTGGGACTTATGCGCATCCCAGGGCTTGCGCGCACTGCCGAGCCTATGCAAGATAGGCTCGGCGCGCACAGGGGTTGGAAGGGTAGCTTTTCGGGGGTTACGCGCGAAAATCTTTGAAAATCTGCCCCAATATCTTCAGATACAATAAAACAAATAAGAGGACAAGCATACAATTAATAGTTGAAAAAGCCCAACTGGTACTAAACTTCATGAGAGCCAAGAATAAAAAATAAGCAAAATAAGAGGAAATGTGAAAAAGAAAGAATAGCATTTTAATCATTGCATACAACAACCATGGTTAGTTAGCTGTATTCTACTGGCGATTTATAAGACTCTAAAAAAATTTCAGCTGAGATAGTTCAAAGTACACAGATCTAGCATTATTGATTTTTAGAATACATTTACATGGATAAAAACTGTGCCCCCAAATCTAGGGCATCTTAGCACATAATTAGAAATCTTTTCTTCCAAGCCTGTGTGGATCTTGTAATGTCCCGATAAATCCATACCTTCTGTCCATAATTCAGCATATTCCTATTCCCAAAGTAAAGCCTCAGCACTAATATTGATCCAGGGGAAAAATGAACTTAACAAAAGGGTGTGTCTCTATTCTCTTCTTGGGGTTCTCCTGAGTTTTCCAATATAGCTTATAATAAAAGCCCACAGCTACACAATGGGAACCCTCCACAAATGAGCTTTCTCTTTTCTCAATAGGCTTTAGATATAATCTAGCAATATCCCCTGCTGTACCAGGTCAGATAAGGGAGCAACTGGAGTATCCTCCCCTTGTTTCCCTTTTTCTCTTGGTATGAGGCATTTTTGGAGGTATTAGGAAAGCAGCAGGGATGGTGCTCAAACAAACCACGTCCCTTCAATCAGATGCCATCTTATTCTCCCAGACAGAGTTATTTTTTTCTTGATTTCCTGATGTTACTGCTGGTTTGAGTGGAAGGCAATGTCCCTAGACTAATACTAGTAGTCTCTACTGAATCTGGTGCTAACAAGTGTTGTTTTTGAAGATGATCCTGCATACTACTGTTTGTAAGTCGGCCCCTCTACTTTTCTTCTACAGGTGGCCCTCTGACAGTAGATACAATCTGCAAAATGCTATTCTTTCATATCTGTAACGTGCTTACACACATCTGGTTTCTTATGGCATTCCCTCATCCTCTCTGAATCCCTTGGTTGTTGGGGCTGAGATTGAGTGCAGACCAGGAGGTACAAGATCAGAGGTATCTGACATGCTCTCCACTATCTGCGATACCTGAGGGGTTGTCTTGGTCATAGCAGTATCACTTACTGCCTCTTGTGGCTGCTTATTGGATAGCACACTACCAGCTTGACTCATCTGATTCATTCTACATTAAAGATATCCTGCAGACACTTCTGAGCAGGAATCAGGGGAGAGTGCAAGTACTATTATTTTGCTCTTCTAGTGACTCCATGCTCTTATAGCTAATGCCACCCTCCACCATCTGCTTTCTTCTGCCCTGGCACCATAGTTGCAGATTGGAGCAGGCACTAGCAGCTGCTTTTCCAGCTGCTTTCTGGACCCTACTTCTATAGTTTGTACGCCCCCTTCTTAAAAACTCCTCTCTTAATCTTGGGCACAGGACTCCTGGTGATATCACTGTCAGGCTGCTCATGATGGTGCTAGAAGCTTGTAGAGGAGCACTTTCTTCTTCCTCTTGCATTCTTGCCATATCTTTCCTTTTATGTCAGTGACATAATGGAATTTTAAACAGATTACTATTGACACTGGCTATGTCTAGAGAGTTTTAGTGTTACAATTCACACTAAGGGGCAGATTTTAGAAAAGTATGCGCACACGCACTTTTGTTCGTGCACCCGGCGCAAACAAGGGTATATGCCGGATTTTTAATAGATACGCACGTAGCCACGCGTATCTTTCAAAATCCGGGGTCGAGGCACGCAAGGCTGCATAAATCGGCAGCCTGCGAGCGCCAAGCCGCGCAGCCATCCTCCGTTCCCTCTGAGGCCGCTCCGAAATCAGAGCGGCCTCGGAAGGAACTTTCCTTCTGCCTCCCCCCACCCTTCCCCTCCCTTCCCCTACCTAACCCACCCTCCGGCTCTAACTAATTTCCCCCCTATCTTTATTCCAAATGTTACGTCTGCCTGAGGCAGGCATAACTTGCGTGCACCGGGCTGGCTGCCAGCGCGCCATGTTCTGGTCCGGGGCTGGTCTGAAGGCTGCGGCCACGCCCACGGGCCGGAACCACGCCCACGCCCCCGGAATGCCCCCAATGACGTGCCGGCCGTGACATGGCCCCCGACATACCTCCCCAGCATGCCCCCCCCCCCAGGAAAGCCCCGGGACTTACGCGCATCCTGGGGCTTTGCGTGTGCACCGGCAGCCTATGCAACATAGGCTCAGCGCGTGCAAGGGAGCTTGGGGCAGGTTTTTTGGGGGGTACGCACATATCTTACCTGCGTATCCCTTTGAAAATCTCCCTTAAGTGTAGATGGTACTGCAGACACAGTCACATTAGAAGAAAGCCACACCCACAATGTTGTATATTTCTTCAATAACAGAGCATATAAAGGCCAAGATGGCTAGTGTTAAAATACTTCTTTTGAAAAAGATCACCCACCAGGTTCCAATATACCTTCTGTGTAAAATTCAACCTAGTAAAAAATTGCCTAAATCACAAATGATATTGTCAAATTTGCCAATTACCATGTCCCAAAAGCTAGGGATTATTAAAATTCTGTTAAATTTTGTTGTAGGAAGGAGTCATGTTTTCATATTAATACTCTGTGTCCCACCCGTGGGGTCACTATCAATCTGTTTTTTAATCATTAACTCATCACCTCATCCTATGTTTAATTATGAAATTAATTTTAAATCTGTTCTTATAATCTTTTAATACAGAAATGACAATAAATTTGTTAAATTTCCTATAATATTTTTTATTGAAAAATGTTTTTCTTTTGTGCACAACTGCCTCTAATTTCTCACAATATAAAACGATATTGTACCTAGCTCTTTGATGTTTTCCCTTTGCCTTTTCGTTGCGAAATGTCCCCGTTATTTCACAATATAGAACAATATTGTACTTAGCTCTTTGATGGTGTTTCCCTTTGTTTTTTTATTGCGAAATGTCCAACTTGTACTAGTTTCAGAAATCAGCCTTACTCAGGAATCTTTTACACAAAACTCTTCATAGCATCGAGGAATATCTCTTCAATTTACTCTCCTATGGTCTGATGTAAAAACCTTCTTAGAGTGTCTTCGGTGTAACATGTATCCCCATCTGCGCGTCTTTATGGTGGGTGCTCGAACAAGTTTCTCTTTGGCTATTTAAAGGTTACCAGGGAATCCTGGAAGGACCTATCGTATACCCTTATGACAGAGACATACAATCTAATTAGTCATTGAGACCCCGCAGGTTGCTCAGCATTCAATTTAAAAATCCAGAGTTGTCCTAATAATTGAAAGTAGTCTGATTTACCCTAATGCCCTTCAAAACTATCTATTACTGTCCACCTTAGCTGATCAAACTCATGGTTGTATTCTATACAATGGGAGACTATTGGTGCAGTAACTGTGCCCATATTCAATCGGGAACAACGTTCTATAATTCGCTGCTTTACCGCTCAGTGGGTTGGAGGAGGGAGATGAATAGAAGGAGAGAGGGCATATTGATCAATTTGATGATAGGAATTTTTTAGAGGAGGACAAGCAATGACAGCCACAAAGAGGATACACAAGGAAAACAAGACAGCAATATCAAGAGATACATCATACTACAGGACGAACAGGAAGAGCACAGACTTCCAGGGACCATCAGTAGTAATAAATTTATCATCAATACAATTAACAAAGGTTCAACAAGAAGTGTTGAACACTGGTTTGTCATTTGTTCCGACTACTTTTCATAATTCATTTGATAGTCGTGTAGCAATTTACAAATTCATCATAAAATTGAATTTGAAATTATTTTTCAAGATAATAACAATCAAGATACAGATATGTCTATTGTGGATTCAATGGAATCCACCCCGACCCCTTAATGCTCATTGTAAAAACATTTTTACAGCAGGTTCTCAAAGACATTCAGTCTTTTGAACAAAAAAAGCATTTTTGTTTCCAAAAATTTGAGTAGAAACAGAGGGAAGTTTTGCACTGCCGATAAGAGCGGTTGCAATAGTACTACAGGACTGAGATAAATATGAGAAATCATGGTTTACAGTCTCATACAAGACCCTACTTTGAGTTTGCAGGCTGACATTAAGCAGTTTACTAGAAATGGAAAAAATTTTTAACACAAAAGGACAAGGCTTTTTTGGTACAGAAAGACCCTTCCATGCCAGTAATGTACGCGGTACCTAAGATTCATAAAAATTTAGTAGATCCACCAATTAGGCCCATAGTTTCTTTAAATGGGTCTATTCTTGAACCTCTGGCAATTTTTGTAGATCAATACTTGCAACCATTAGAGGTGAGAAAACTGTCAAGGAGGTCCATGATAAGTTGTAGGGGATTGTGTTGAGCCCCAGTCGTCAATACAAGGGCAGAACATGCCATCTCTCTTCTCAGTAAAGAAGATGGATGAATCAATCCTTTCTTTAGATTCTCCTTGATATACTTTGACATAGCCTCAGTTTCTGGAGCAGTGAGGTAGAATCCAGAAGGACAGTGGGGAGTGCATGCTGGCACACCAGTGACTTGTTGATAAAATTGCCGCAGGCACCTGTGTCCAGGGAAGAGTTGGATGTCAGACTCTTTCCATTGATGTCAGACTCTTCCCATTGGAACCATTATCTGAAGAGAGGAGCCTCTCCCACTAACCCCAGGTCCTGGAAGGTTTATGGCTTTGCTGGGCACTGAGCCACAAAATGCCCTAGGTAACACAGTTGCAGGCATAGGTTGAGACTCTGGCACCTCTGCTTCTCCTCATGGAAACAACCTAAGACAGTCAACATGCATGGGTTCCTACTAGAGGTGTGAATCGTGTGCCCGATCGTCTTAACGATCGAAATCGTCTGGAAGGAGAAGAAATCGTGTTTGGCACGATTTTTAGTTTAAAAATAATTTTTTTTCCGAGTTAGTGCAGGAAGTTAGCGCGCACTAACCATTGTTAGTGCGCGCTAACATAAAATGATACAATTTTGACACTTTCAGGTCAGTTAAGGTCAGTTTAGGAATGAATATGTATTCCTATTGGCTGCCCTCTTATTCATGTTACCAAGGTTCCCACTGACAATATATGGGGGATGGGGAAATGGAAAACAGTTGGCAGCTTGACAAAAAAGTAATGTGATCAGTCAATGTGACTAGAACATGTGCCCTATTCCTGATACCGGGAGTGTTGTGATCTTCCTGCATGCAGTGCTGTATCCCTGATACCGGGAGTGTTGTGATCTTCCTGCATGCAGTGCCCTATCCCTGATACCAGGGGTGTTGTGATCTTCTTGCATGCAGTGCCCTATCCCTAATACCAGGAGTGTTGTGACCTTCCTGCACCACAGTGCCCTAACCCTGATACCAGGGTGTTGTGATCTTCCTGCAAGCAGTGCCCTATCCCTGATACCAGGGGTGTTGTGATCTTCCTGCACTCAGTGCCATATCCCTGATACTGGTAGTGTTGTGATCTTCCTGCACGCAGTGCCCTATCCCTAATACCAGGAGTGTTGTGATCTTCCTGCACACAGTGCCCTAACCCTGATACCGGGAGTGTTGTGATCTTCCTGCACACAGTGCCCTAACCCTGATACCAGGGGTGTTGTGATCTTTTTGCACGCAGTGCCCTATTCCTGATACCAGGGGTGTTGTGATCTTCCTGCACGCAGTGCCCTATCCCTGATACCGGGAGTGTTGTGATCTTCCTGCACTCAGTGCCCTATCCCTGATACCAGGGGTGTTGTGATCTTCCTGCACGCAGTGCCCTATCCCTGATATCGGGGGTGTTGTGATCTTCCTGCACACAGTGCTCTATCCCTGATACTGGGAGTGTTGTGATCTTCCTGCACACAGT
The DNA here is from genome assembly GCF_901001135.1 of Rhinatrema bivittatum. Lineage (NCBI taxonomy): Eukaryota > Metazoa > Chordata > Amphibia > Gymnophiona > Rhinatrematidae > Rhinatrema > Rhinatrema bivittatum. Next base: position 103,432,151 of record NC_042615.1, on the reverse strand, counting down.
GCCCTAACCCTGATACCAGGGGTGTTGTGATCTTCCTGCACACAGTGCCCTATCCCTGATACCAGGGGTGTTGTGATCTTCCTGCACTCAGTGCCCTATCCCTGATACTGGGAGTGTTGTGATCTTCCTGCACACAGTGCCCTAACCCTGATACCAGGGGTGTTGTGATCTTCCTGCACACAGTGCCCTATCCCTGATACCAGGGGTGTTGTGATCTTCCTGCACTCAGTGCCATATCCCTGATACTGGGAATGTTGTGATCTTCCTGCACACAGTGCCCTAACCCTGATACCGGGAGTGTTGTGATATTCCTGCACGCAGTGCCCTATCCCTGATACCGGGAGTGTTGTGATCTTCCTGCACCGGGAGTGTTGTGATATTCCTGCATGCAGTGCCATATCCCTGCTCAGTGCAGGAAGATCACAACTAACGGGAGTTAGTGCGCACTAACCCGATTAACAATTGTTTAATGATAAATCGTTAGAATTCCTATTGTATTGTGTTCTTTAACGATTTCAGACGATTTTAAAATTATCGGACGATAATTTTAATCATTGAAAAATGATTCACATCCCTAGTTCCTACTGAGGGGTTCCAGGTTCTGGAGCCATGGTGGTAGATATATAGTACTGGAAGTTGGGAGCCAGGTGAAAAGGACTTTGTGTCAAGCCCCTCTCATGAGCCTGCTCATAGAATTGAAGATCCAGTTGGATTGCTAGATCGATCAGTCTTTTGAAGGTAGTGAACAAATCTTAAGAAGCCAACTCATCTTTAATGTGTTTGGATAAGCCTTGTCTAAAGATGGCAGTCAAACTGTCATCATCCCTATTGGTGCTCTGACACTGGAATACAGAAGTGGACCCTAATATCGACTGGGAAATTTAATACCAGGACATGCTAGGGAGGCAAAGATTTTAGATGAAATAAATGAATGCTTCATGGACCTGTTGACCTGAGAAGAACAAGAGGGGAATCCATTTTAGACCTAATTCTTAAAAGGATGCAGGATTTCAAGTGAGAGGTGATAGTAGTAGGGCTACTCAACAACAGTGATCATAGTGCAATCAAATTTGACTTAATGTTGAAAGGAGGACAATAAGTAAATGTACAGCTCTTTCATTGAACTTACTTTGACAAAATGAGGAAAATAGAAAATAAAACTTAAAGATGCAGATAAAAATATTAAGATTTTACATCAGGCATGGTCATTCTATAAAAATATAATCTTGGAAGCCCAGTACATATGTATTACATACAGGGGTAGATTTTCAAAGGGGTACGTGCGTAAGATACACGTGTACTCCCCCGAAAACCTACCCCAAACCCCCCTTGCACGCACTGAGCCTATTTTGCATAGGCTCGGTGGCGCGCGCAAGCCCTGGGACGCGCGTAAGTCCCGGGGATTGCATGCAGGGACGTGTTGGGGGCGTGTGCCGGGGGTGTGCCGGTGGCGTGCCGGGAGTGACGCAGCAGCATTTTGGGGGCGTGTCCGGGGGCGTGGTTCTGGACCTGGGCGTTCCAAGGGCGTGACAGCAGCCCCTGGACCAGCCCCCGGACCGGAACATGGAGCGCGGCAGCCGGCTCGGCGCGTGCAAAAGTTACACCTGCTTCTAGCAGGCGTAACTTTCGTGATAGGGTAGGGGGGAGGTTTAGATAGGGCCGGGGGGGTGGGTTAGGTAGGGGAAGGGAGGGGAAGGTGGGGGAGGGCGAAGGAAAGTTCCCTCCGAGGCCCCTCCGATTTCGGAGGGGCCTCGGAGGAACGGAGGCAGGCTGCACGCTTGGCGCGCGCTGGCTGCCGATTTTGGGCGGCCTTGCGCGTGCCGACCCCAGATTTTAATGGATATGCGAGGCTACGTGCATATCTATTGAAATCCCGCGTACTCTTGTTCGCGCCTGGTGCGCGAACAAAAGTACGCATGTGCGCAGATTTATAAAATCTGCCCCACAGTGTTTTCTGAGAATGTTGAGGAAATCCCCATTCTAGAAATTGTACTCAATGGTGATTATTCAAATAAACGTGTAACCTACTAGGGAAGAACCTTGACAAATTGTCCTAAATTCATCCCCCCCAAATCTCTAACCCATTTGATGTAAGACTATCCTGATGAACTCCTTATTTATCTCAAGGCCCAACCCTACATCAAATACAACAAAAAAAATAAACCAAATGTAAAATTCAGGGCCCTTATTGGTTGCTGTTTGAATCCAATTCCTGTTATGCCTTGCTGTTGAAGCAAAGAATAATGTTGGAGTTGCATGAAAGTATCAGGTTTATTGGTTAAGGGTAGTAACTGCTGCATCAGCAATTTATCCTCATACTTATTTGTTTACCAAGACCATACAAGTTGGGGCCCTTGTTGGATGCTGTTTCAATCCAATTCCCCTTTTCCCCTGCTGTTGAAGCAAAAAGCCATGATAGAGTTGCATCACGAGTGTGAAGGCTTATTAGTAACTGCACGAGCAAGTTACCTCCATTCATTCTTTTCTTCATTTTATCCTCTAGCCTTTAGGGATCCACAGTGTTTATCCCATGCCCATTTGAATTCTTTCACTGATTTGGTCTTCATCACCTTCTCCAGAAGGGCATTCCAGGCATCCACCATAAAGAAATTTTCTGACGTCCTTTCTGCAGTTTCTTTTTGTGACCCCTAGTTCTACTGATTTCTTTCTAATGGAAAATGTTTGTCGAATGTGCTTCATTAAAACATTTCAGATATCTGAAGGTCTGTATCATATCTCTCCTGTACCTCCTTTCTTTCAGGGTATATATATTTATCTGAAGGTCTGTATCATATCTAACCTGCACCTCCCTTCTTCCAGGTTTACATATTCAAATCCTTCAGCTTCTCCTCATAGGTCTTCTCATACAGATCCACACCATTTTGGTCTCTCTTCTCTGGATTACCTCTATCCTGACTTTGCTCCTTTTCATATATAGCCTCATCAAGGACCTGTACAAGAGCATTATCACTTCTTTTTCTCATGGGTTATTCCTCTCCCTATGCAGCCAAGCATTCTTATGGCCTTAGCTATCTCCTTAACAAAGGAGAATTGATACTGCACTCAACATCAACAATACAAAAGAAATAAGTGCAGAAAAGTGTATTGTTCCTCACATAAATGTTTCATAAATAATAATTTAATATTTCAAAAAACCAGCAACTCCACTGTATGAATGTAAATCTTAGAAATTTACATCTCTTGGTCCATGCACATCAATATTTCACCCCATATCACATACAGCTCTTTTGGATTATGTGCCCTATATATATGACTCTTTACTTCTTGGCATTGAATCCCAGCTTTCAAATCTTCAACCACTCTTCCAACTTTCTTAAATCCCTTTTCATTCTCTCTGCTGCTTCAAATGTGTCCACCCTATTGCAGATCTTAATATCATTCTCAAATAAACAAATTTTACCTTCTATCCCTTCCGCAATGTCACTCACAAAGATATTGAACAGCACCGGTCCCAAAACTGAAGCCTGTGGCACTCCACTTAACAAGGTTTTTGAGGCTGCTGGTTCTCATAGGGCCATGTATGTATGGGATGGGAGGAGAGAAAGGCTCACAATCAGGCCACGGATCCTCTTTATTTTTAGGTGACACTGACAGCTACTTAAGAAGATATCTTCAAGGTATTTGGATAAGTAGGAAATTATCCGGCCACACAAGGCCAGATAACTTTAGACCTGCTCTAAAGCAGGTCTAAAATTATCTGCCTAACCTAGCTGTATATATCCAATATTCTGCTAGGTTAACCAAATATGTTAACCCTTCCTTGAAACGCCCCCGAAATGCCATATTTTCCATTTAGACAAATAACTTTAGTTATCCATCTAAATGGCTTTTGAATATTTATCTCAATATATTTCATAATAGCAGAGAAGATATATCATCACAAAAAATTATGACATTTTCAGTAACCCCAGTCTGACTCAGATCTATCACTGTACAAAAATCTTATTGACCCCTTATTGATGTTTGTGATTTGACACTGTTCACTTGCTAAAGTTACACATTCAGCACTTTGAAAGACCAACAAGTTATTTTTTCAGACTTTGCAATTTCATATGTCCATTTCGATGAGTTGATGACTACTGACATATATTTCTGACATTTCTACAACCTTTGGCTAATTAACAGTTCAGATTGTGATGGTATCTAATCACATGGAGCAGAAAAAGAAGCAGAAAGCTAAGGATAATAGATGATGAAAATAAAAAGAGTCAGCTTCAGAAGAAACCAGGACTTCTGCTAGAAGTCAGCAGAATTCAAAGAAAAGAATGAGTAGACAAGATTAAATGATTAAAAAAAAAATTAACTACTAATATCTATATAAAAAAAACAGTCTATGTAAAAATAAGGCCAAAAAGGACATATATTGGTCTTTAACTTACATAATAAGAGAAATCATGATGAAGCTGGAAGATGTAATCAAGTAGATTGACAAACTAAAGAGTGGCAAATAGCCCAGACCAAATGGTATACACCCCAGAGTTCTGAAAGAACTTAAAAATAAAATTGCAGCTCTATTACTAGTAATTATATACCCTATCATTAAAATAATTGATTGTATCTGAAGATTGGAGGGTGTCACTCTGATCTTTAAAATGTGTTCCAGGGTGATCTGGGAAACCATAGGCCAGTGACTCTAATTTCAGAGCTGGGAAAAAATTGTGGAAACTATTTGAAAGAAGCAAATTACAGAACAAATAGAAAGATTCCTCTTTATCACCCATCCTCTTTAACATTTATCTGTTACCTCTTTGCCACATTCTTGCTTCTTTAAATCTCCAGTTCAAAATTTATGCTGATGATCTACAGTTTATGGTACCTTATGAAATATCATGGCTACATACTCTTCTTTAGTATCTTTATATCTCACAACAATTAATACTTGGCTATCCCACAAAAGACTAAAACTTAACCCAGCTAAAACTGAAATTATCCATCTGTCATCTATTACGGAACCAACCAGTGGTTCTCCATCTCATCTACTGTTCAAAGGTACTTCTATCCCAATATCCAAATCAGCAAAATATTTAGGTGTGACCATTAACACCAACCTATCTCTAAAACAACATATATCACTGGTAACAAATAATTCTTTTTATAAATTGCAACTTTTGAAACGACTTCGCCCTCTGCTTTTTTTCCATGACTTTCGCACTATTCTACGATCACTTCTCGCCTCTGGGCTTGACTACTGTAATTCTCTTTACATAGGTCTTCCGGATAGCACACTTCATTCACTTCAATTAGTTCAGAATGCAGCTGCATGTATTTTATCAGGTTCTTCATTAAAAAATTATATTACCCCCATACATCAGTTCTTACATTGGTTACCGATTAAATATAGAATACAGTTCAAAATTTTAACTATTGTTCACTCTCTTATTCATAACTCTAACTCTACTACTCTCTGTTCTCTTCTTCGTATATATAAACCATCCAGACACTTAAGATCAATGAACAAAAATCTTTTAGACATACCATCACCTAGACTGGCATGCCTTGATATCACCAGGAAAAGAGCTTCCTCTATATCAGGTTCAACTCTTTAGAACACTCTACCAGACTCATTAAGATCTATTTCAAACTCAAAACGATTCAAAAAAATCTCTAAAAACAGATTTCTTTCAAATCGCATTTAAAGACACACCCTCTAAATAATCAAACAATTACCCATATGGCACATTGTTTCTTTTATTTATTTATTTGTTTATTTATTTATTTATTTTTAGTTTTTATAAACCGACGTTCCTGTATAAAATACATATCACACCGGTGTACAGTGAATAAAACTGTCGCCACGTGGGCGGCTTACATTATAACAATAACTTTATAAATAACATTATAAAAACATTTTACATTTTAACATAACAGAGATTAGAGGAGATTAGAAGAGATTAGAGGAGAAAACAGATGATGAATCATGATGAATCACTATTTATAATTATTGTTTATTTTTCTCCTCAATTTTTACTTTATATTATATATTTTTTGTAATTTTTAATATTGTTTTTATTTATTTATTATTTTATACTTATATTTTCTATGGTTTTTTTCAAATGATATTGTATACTGTTTTGACTAAACTCTGTTTGTAAAGGCGGTATATAACATTTTTAAATAAATAATAATGTTTAATGGGGCAACGGCCAACTTGGAATTACACAAGAGAAATCTTGCATTCCAATTGTTACATTTTTTTGAAGGGATTAATAAACTTGTATAATAGTGAGCCGGTTGATATACTGTATTGGGATTTTCAGATGGCATTTTACAAAGTGCCTCATTAGAGACTTCTGAGAGACAATTAAAAAGTTATGGGTTAGATAGCAATGTACTATAGTGGATTGAAAGTTGGGTAAAAGATAGGACAAAGAGAGCAGGAATAAATAGTCAGTTTTCAAAGTGGAGAAGGATATACAGTAGAGTGCCTTAGGGATCTGTATTGGGACTGGTGCTAGTTTTTAATATATTTATAAATGATCTAGAAATGAGAACAATGAATGAGATGATCCAGTTTGCAAATGATACACAATTATTATGATTTGTTAAATTTCAAGCTGATTGTGAAAAATTGCAGGAGGAACCTTGGTGATACTGGGAGAGTGGGGTATCCAAATAGCAGATGAAATTTAATGTGGACAAGTTAAAGTGGATGCACATGGAGAAAAATAGCCCCTCTGTCAGTTACACAATGTTAGGATCCATAATAGGAGTTACACCCAGGAAAGTGTCCTGGGCATCAAGGGTGGGCCAATACTTCAAACTAAAATATTTGGCTCAGTATATGACAGCAGTCAAAAAAGCAAATAAATGTTAAGAATTATTAGGAAAGAAAAGGAGACCTAGGGGCTGATGCAATAATTTTCCGCGGAAAAGTGGGCGCTGATCTTTCAGCACCCACTTTCTTAACGCATGCATGGCGCTTGCAAGGGGAATCACCATGCAATAGGGCCAATTAGGAGTCGCACTAACAAGAGGCACTAGGTTCGCTTGCGTGACCTTAATGCCTCCTTGCTAAGGCACCACACGGCGGCTGCCGGTTATGAGACCGATGCCGTAAACTTGGCATTGGTTTTCATAACCGGCTATCTGCCAGTAATGAAAACGGATGCTGATAGTAATGAAAAATGGACGCCGAGTTTACCAGCATTGGTCTCATAACTCGGCAGTCTGCCGAGGTATTTTTTTTTGTTTTTTTACTGAAGAAGTACACAAAGCAGTTTTTTCTGCTTTTCTGTACTTCTATTACATGCGCTCAGCTATTAATGCTTGCCCCAGGCAGTTGTTTAATAGCGGAGCGATAAATTTGCATCTGAGATGCGCATTTATTTTTTTTGCATTTGAGTGAATGAGTAATAGCCTCATTCACATCCATTTGCATGTTATGAGCGCTATCTCATTCACTCAGCGTCGGACGTGCATTAAATAGGCGCTAATCCCTTATTGCATTAGGGGGTGGATTAGTGCCTATTTAACCGTGTCCGATTGCAGGTTATACAGTGCGCTCGGCTGAGGGCACTGTATTGCATGGGCCCCCTAGAGTACTATGTTCAATACTGGTTGCCACATTTCATAAAAGGTATAAGTGCTTTCTTTTTTTTAAATGTTAGTTGAAACACCAATAGATAAGTTCCACTGTAATTACGTACCCTGAATCCATGCTGCTTTGCCCATTATAAACTCTATTTCTAGCTGATATTGAATAAAACATGCTATTCAGCTCTAATTATAAAATGTAATTACCTATAGTGCATATAGATTGTTTCATTTGTATACTTAAGCATACATATTGTTTCATTTCTATATATCTAATTCAATAGATTTTCTCTTACTCTACAGAAGTAGCTTAAACATTTTTCTCTGATTTACTTTAGTGTCAACATTTTATAGGAAATAAAAAAAAAATTCTCTTGTTTTGCATTATTGGAAACCAGGAACATGTCAAATCTAACAGAAATTGCATAATTGGAAAAAAAAACTACAGTGAAGAGATCAACAACAAAAATGATTAGAGACCTAGATACATGGCCAATGAAAGCATAAGCCAGGAAAACTTATAGTAGCAGAACACAACCTCAGCAATTTACTATAGCTAAGATGAAACTGTACCGATGTGCATAAACTATGAAATCTTATGTAATGTAAACATAAGTTTTTATACTTGGGAGATAAAAGAAAAAAATTAGTAACATAAAGGCCTAGGTAGTAACGCACACTTTAGTGCATGGCAAACATGTTCATGAGCATGCCCAGATCAGTCCAGACAAAGAAGGATTTATTCATTCCTACCAGCAGATGGAGGCAGAGAACAAAACGTTGGGCACTGCTACATAACCGAGAGTGCAACCTGCAGTCCCTCAATATTTCTCTGCCTCCAGCAGATGGTGGACGTATTTCAAGTAGTCTTCACTGGTTTACCTTTTTCTCCTCCCCGAGGTGTCAGGTTCCTGTCGAGGGCCATCCCTCGAATGGAGCCAGGCGAACGGGGGTGTTGGATACCCCTGCAACTCCGGGACAACTGAAAATCAGGGGACTGGTTTCTCTCAGTGGGGGGCCCGAAGCCTCCCCTACATCCTTGGGACTCAGGAAAGTATCCCCCTTTGGGGGCAATTTTTTATTATAATCCCTGGGTGATTTTGGGCTGCTTGGAGCTGCCCCTTAAAAAAAAAAAAAACTCAGAGAGAGGAGAAGCAGCAGCAGCAGCAGCTCAGGCAGTGAGTATGAGCTGCCTTACAGTGGGGCTCCTCGGTGGGATCATCGGGCGTCAGCCCGGGAGGAGTCAGCCTCAGTAGCAGAGGAGCAGCAGCTCACAATGGTGGGGAGAGTGCCTCTGGGTGTGGAGAAATCAGCTCCCCCATTGCCCTTTTCAGCGCGGGCCATGCAAGCGTTTCCTGCAGGTTTTTGAGTCCCTGGTGCACGCCACAGGGCCTGGATCTGCTTAAGGTTTATGTTCTGCACATTTTGTCCTTCTTGCAGCAGAGCTTGGCCAAGGGAATTGGCCCATAGTTTGCTTAGAGTCCAGGTTGTGGCCTTTGGGTTGTCTCAGGGGGAGGGAGCAGGGCAAGTCCTTGATGTAGTGTGTTTCTGGAGGAGTGTTAAGCATCTCTGCCCTCCTCTTGAGAACGTGTGTCCGGAATGGAATCTCAATTTGGTGTTGAAGGTTCTCTATGGGGATCCTTTTGAACCGTTAGTTTGAGCATCGTTGAAGATCCTTACCTTGATGATGGTCTTTTTGGTGGCCATTTGCTCAGCTAGACAAATCTCAGAATTGCAAGCTCTTTCTTGCTGTGATCCTTTTCTGCGAATCGCGACCAACAAGGTTTCTTTGCAAACGGTGCCTTCATTCCTGCCTAAGGTGGTTTTTGCCTTCATGTGAATCAGATGGTGGAGTTAGCAGGTTTCCAGATTGGTCTCGTGATCCCTCTATGGACAGGAGTCTCCATCTTTTGGATGTGCGGCGCATCCTGTTATGTTATCTGAAAGCTACTGATGCTTTCCGATGTTATGATCATTTATTTGTGCTCTTCAGGGGTCCTAAGAAGAGGTAGAAGATAGAGGTGTGCATCCGTTTTCCACGTATTTGTAATCTGCAACTTATTTTGTCCTATCTGTTAAATATGTGGGTAGGCGAAACGCTTCGCAACTCCCCACGTATTAAACAGATTTCTGTTTTATTCGGCCTCCTAAATAAAAATTTAAACCCCCCCACCCTCCTGACCCCCCAAGACTTACCAAAACTCCCTGGTGGTCCAGCGCGAGTCCAAAAGCCATCCCTGCATTGTCACACCCACGTTTGCTGGTTTCATCATGACGCCGATAGCCTGTGTCACAGGGGCTACCGGTGCCATTGGTCAGTCCCTGTCACATGGTCACTGGCGCCATCTTGTGCTCCTACCATGTGACAGGGGCTGACCCATGGCACCGGTAGCCCCTGTGACATAGTACGGGCAAAGGCTATCGGCACCATTTTGAGTCCTGGCATCGGATGGCAGGTCGCTCCGGGACCCCCGTTGGACCCACAGGGACTTTTGGCCAGCTTAGGGGGGCCTCCTGACCCCCACAAGACTTGCCAAAAGTCCAGCGGGGGTCTGGGAGTGACTTTGTGCACGTCGAAATGGCGCCGATCACCTTTGCCCTCACTATGTCACACATAGTGAGGCAAAAGACGATCGGCGCCATTTTGAGTATTGGCATCTGACGGCCGGCATGCATGAGGCCGCTCCCGGACCCCCGCTGGACTTTTGGCAAGTCTTGTGGGGGTCAGGAGGCCCCCCCAAGCTGGCCAAAAGTCCCTGTGGGTCCAACGGGGGTCCCGGAGTGACCTGCCGTCTGATGCCAGGACTCAAAATGGCGCCGATAGCCTTTGCCCATACTATGTCACAGTGGCTACCAGTGCCATTGGTCAGCCCCTGTCAAGTGGTAGGAGCACAAGATGGCACCAGTGACCATGTGACAGGGGCTGACCAATGGCACCAGTAGCCCCTGTGACAAAGGCTATCGGCGCCATGATGAAAAACCAGCACCGAGGGTGTGAGTGAGTTCCTGGACCCCCCACTGGACCACCAGTGAGTTTTGGTAAGTCTTGGGGGGGGTCAGGAGGGTGGGGGGGTTGTAGTTAAATTTTAATTTTAGCTGGGACAGGAATTTACTCACCGTAGTAACGTATTGACAGATCGACAACTTATGGAATTCTCCATACTTCCACATGAAACGAAATTGACCTCCCACGAATACGTATCACGAATGCAACAAAATCTTTTTGGCTGCACATCCCTAGTAGAAGGCTTCTAAGGCTTTCTTAGCTCATTGGTTGAAGAGACTATTTCCTCCGCATATGTGTCCGCTGGATGGTCAGTGCCAGTGGGACTTAAGGATCACTCTACTCATGCTCAGGCAGCATCTTGGGCCGTGTGTCAGCTGGTGTCCCCCCAGGAGATATGTCAGGCAGCGGTATGGTCTTCGCTTCAACACTTTCACCAGGCATTACTGTTTGGATGTGGCGTGCCCCAGAGGCAACTCCTTTTGGTGAGAGCGTGCTGAGAGCGGGTCTTTCGGGTTCCCGCCCGGTATAAGGGGGCTTTTGGTACATCCCGCTTGTCCTGGACTGATCTGGGTATGCTCATGAAAGGAAATTTGGTTGAAGTCCTAGTAAATGACATTTCTTTTAGCTTGCACAGTAAAGCAAAAATTGGTTCTTAACTTCTAATTTTCATGCCTGTAATACCACCCTGGGGAATTGTGCCAAAAGACTGATTGTTCTGCTGCTGCTCTTTTCTGGGGTTTATATGATGATGATTTCCAAAGACATGTTGCGCTTGTTAACATGTTCTAGAATTTCAGTGTTTCTTTAGTTGGTGGCTATCCAGTTCAAGGGCATCCATCCCAGGGGGCTTGTTTCACCCAATTATCTTGGCTTCGGTACAGGTCAATACTGAGGGACTGCAGGTGGCACTCTCGGTTATGTAGCAATGCCCAAAGTTTTGTTCTCTGCCTCCATCTGCTGGTAGGAATGAACTAAAACCACTTGTCTGTGCTGATCTGTGGAATTACAGGAATGAAAATTAGCAGGTAAAAACCAATTTTGCTTTACTGTGCAAGCTAAAAGAAATGTCATTTACTAGGACTTCATCACTGGGCCCAATCTGTGTTTTTGGCATGCGTGTAGGCATTTTAAAAGGTCAGTGCCTGCTTATATAAAACATTTACTGGTAAATTTTAAAACAAGTGTGCATGTGCTCACATGCACGTATATAAAAAACACACGCGGGGTGAGGGAAACAATTTTTATTAGCATGCCAAAGTATGCACACACTTTGCAAAATGCACACAGTAACATGAACATTTTTATGTATGTATTCTGCATGCAGAGTTGCATGCACATTTGCACATGCAGGTGGTTTTCATGCTTGAGCACCATTTTTCCGGATCCATAAGGGCATACTACAGAAGATGCCTTGACTTGCCAGACAGCCCAATTTAACTATCAGGGATGTCCAATGCCTGGCGTCCCTGTTGGTGGCTGATGAGACAAACCTTTATTACATTGCAGGAGAACAGAGGGACCTAAGGTGCAACAAGCTGGCATGGATGCAGCTCAGCACCTCCTTTAATTATGTTGTGTCCTACCCATGAGGGTTAAATAGAAGGGGCTAAGGGTATGGTGAGGGTAATGTCATGCATGGGAGACCTAATAAGGGTGGTATGTAGTATGGTGCAGCTACTGAATGAGTAACCATAGCTATTACATACCAGGACATTATCAGCAACCATGCACTTATCATGTCCATCATATTTTCTCATCCTACAGGTTGAGGACTTAAAAAGGAGGCCAGGGAGTTGTACCTGAGGCAGACAGGCACTAGCTGGACTGGCTGCATGCATAGTGGAATGGGGCTGGACATAATTAACAAGCTCAATTTATGTCATCTCTGTGTCAAGTACCACATTTCCTGTCCCCTCCTCTGCTTCACTTGGTGTCATCCTTCATTTTATACTAATTCTCCTTCACATATCTCTGTGTTACAGTCTGCTTAAAGTGTTTAGGAAAGATGCCCTGTAGCCTAGCTGTCATGCTTTCAGGGTATTTACTCCATCTCTAACATGGATGCCCCTATAACTAACATGGATTCCCCTATAACTAACATGGATCAAATCTAATACAACAATGTATAGTATCTCAACTTTGCAAGTGGGAGGAGTAGCCTAGTGGTTATAGCTAGGGATGTGAATCGGGCTTCGGACGATTGAAAATATCGGACGATATTTTCAAAATTGTCAGAAATCGGGGGGCTCCCCCCAAAACGATAGGAAAACCCCACAATTTTGATCGAGGGGGTCCTCATCGTTTTGGGGGAGGGTGGGAAAAATGGCACACAAAAATAACCCCTAAACCCCACCCCGACCCTCTAAAACTAATCCCTTAACTTCCCCCACCCTCCCGACCCCCCAAAAAAAACCTTTTACATGGTACCTGGTGGTCCAGTGGGGGTCCCTGGAGCGATCTCCTGCACTCGGGTCATCGGTTGCCAGTAATCAAAATGGCGCCAATAGCCTTTGCCCTTACTATGTCACAGGGGCTACCGGTGCCATTGGTCAGCCCCTGTCACATGGTAGGAGCACAAGATGGCATGGGCCATCCAGTGCTCCTACCATGTGACAGGGTCCGGCCAATGGCACGGATACCCTGTCACATGGTAAGGGCAAAGAGCCATCAGCGCCATTTTGATTAGTGGCAGTCGACGGCCCGGGAGCGGGAGAACGCTCCAGGGAAATACCCTGAATGTAATCTGCGTTGAAGTGCTGCAAAAAGGTTTAATATAACAAAATCTAAATAAATGTCTTGCTACATACACATCTATGGGTGATTTTAAACCCTGTTGCACATTTATTGCCATCACCCCCTAGCACATAATAGCCTCCAGCAATATACATCATATTCCATCATTGAGCAGGAAGCCCAATTACCTTCCAAAATGGAAGGCAGCATCTGGATGATAGGGTTGTCCCTTACCTAGCTATGCTTCCCTTTGCCTTCACCTTTCCCTCCAAAGGCAAGTACTCTGATCACCCCCCATTTTGGGGGGGGAGGTCTGTATAAAAAACATTTTTAATACAAGTTAATAAAAATGTATTTACTGTTAAACAACTTTGTTGGAGTTAACCTATGCTCATATTTTCATAAGATCATAAGAAAATGCCATACTGGGTCAGACCAAGGGTCCATCAAGCCCAGCATCCTGTTTCCAACAGTGGCCAATCCAGGCCATAAGAACCTGGCAAGAAGCCAAAAACTAAGTATATTCCATGTTACCATTGCTAATGGCAGTGGCTATTCTCTAAGTGAACTTATAGCAGGTAATGGACTTCTCCTCCAAGAACTTATCCAATCCTTTTTTAAACACAGCTGTACTAACTGCACTAACCACATCCTCTGGCAACAAATTCCAGAGTTTAATTGTGCGGTTGAGTAAAAAAGAACTTTCTCCGATTAGTTTTAAATGTACCCCATGCTAACTTCATGGAGTGCCCCCCTAGTCTTTCTGTTATCTGAAAGAGTAAATAACCGATTCACATCTACCCGTTCTAGACCTCTCATGATTTTAAACACCTCTATCATATCCCCCCTTAGCTGTCTCTTCTCCAATCTGAAAAGTCCTAACCTCTTTAGTCTTTCCTCATAGGGGAGCTGTTCCATTCCCCTTATCATTTTGGTAGCCCTTCTCTGTACCTTCTCCATCGCAATTATATCTTTTTTGAGATGCAGCGACCAGAATTGTACAACAGAATTCAAGGTGCAGTCTCCTCATGGAGCGATACAGAGGCATTATGATATTTTCCATTTTATTCATCATTCCCAGAGCTAATTAATCCAAAGTCAACAGTTACATGGCTAACTTGTAAGTTATCTCTCTAACTGGCTTTGAATATTTACCTCTATGGCATTTTTGCTGTGGGATTAGCCAGGATGGCAGTTCACACACTAATTTCATGCTTCAGAGGTACAGACAAGGGGTGTTCTTTAAGTGCTTCCCCCCGGGTTCCCCCTCTCTACAATCTCTTTTTTAGCATAGTGGGGCCTAGAAGAGGAATGTGATTCTAGAGTATTTCAAATGACAAAGGACAGATGATAGACACCAAGGGATAGCTTTCACCTTACTCAGCAACTTTGAAGGAGGATAATACATGTCAGGACCACAGCTTCAGCTGATCCTGAGCATGAGACTTACATATTTTTACTAGGGATGTGCATTTGTTTGCAACGAAATAGGAAATAGAGACGATATTTCCCATTTTGTCACATTTCGGGAGGGCAACGGAATGATAAGAAAACTCACGAAATTTTGTGAGGTTTTCTTATTGTATTTTGGGGGGGAGAGAAAGGGCACATTAAAAAAAAAACCTAAACCTACCCCAACCCTTCATATTTAATTAATTGCAACCCCCCCCCCCCCTCCCGACCCCCAAGACTTGCCTGAACCCCCCCCCCCCCCAAGACTTACCGAAATTCCCTGGTGGTCCAGCGGGGATCCCGGGAGCGATCTCCCCTCTCGGGCCATTGGCTGCCACTAATCAAAATGGCACCTATTGCCCTTAGCCCTTACCATGTGATGGGCTATCGGTGACATTGTTCAGCCCCTGTCACATGGTAGGAGCAATGGATGGCCTGCGCCATTTTTTACGACAACCCCTGTTGTAATTTGGGGCGGGTTTTTGGCTTCGTTTAGGGTGGTAGATGAAATAAAATCGGCCCGATCCGCAGGAAACAAAATTTCCCACGGCGGGCCGATAATGAAGGCTGAACGAAAAGGTTCGGCTGAATCACATCTCTATTTTTTTACAGCTTTCATACCAGGCCCTGTTTCCCAATGCTGCTGGTTATCATGAGGTTGTGAGTGGAAAAATAAGGATCTTATACCTGGGGAAAGCCAGTGTGGAAAACATATAAGGCATCATAGGGAAATGTGAGGAAGAACACCAGTTAGGGTCATATCTATGCTTTAGGTTATGGGACTGATGAGAAGGAACCAGATTGAGTCTTGTGGTGAAGTTTTGAAGAATACAGATTATGGAAAGAAGGAAAAGTATGGACTATCAGTCGAGGAATATGGGACCACACTTAGGAGCAGTAGATCAACTAGAGAGAAGGCGGAAATGTGCGCAGGGCCAGTTAGACAAGTTAGCAGGTAAGAACCATTTTTCCTTTCCTGAGCAGTATAAGCAGATGCATATTCCAGAGGTATTAGAGTAGGAGGTGTCTCCCCATGAACCAACATCTTCATCAATCCCATGCACCAGAAGTCTACCAGTTTTGCCTGTGTAAGGGTGTTAGTAAAGGTATATATATATATATTAGGGGTGTGCATTCATTTTGAACTTATATGTAAAACACTACTTATTTTTTTTTTTAACTTAAAAAAGTGATGAGGCGAAAACGATCGGATTTCCAACTTATTCAACATAGCTATGTTGAATACGTTGGAAATCGCGATCGTTGATCCTAAATAAAAATTTAAACCCCTCACCCTCCTTAATCCCCCCAAGACTTACCAAAACTCCCTGGTGGTCCAGCGGGGAGTCAGGAAGCCATTCCTCTATTCCTTTGCGAGGAGCACATGACGTCCGCGTCACGTCGGAGTGACGTGGCCGTCACGTGGTCCACCGCGGTTCCGCTCCCGGACCCCTCGTTGGACACAAACGGAACTTTTGGCCAGCTTGGGGAGGTCAGGAGGCCCCCCCAAGCTGGCCAAAAGTTCCGTTTGTGTCCAACGAGGGGTCCGGGAGCGGAACCGTGGTGGACCACGTGACGGCTGCGTCACTCTGACGTGGTCCACCGCGGTTCCGCTCCCGGACCCCTCGTTGGACACAAACGGAACTTTTGGCCAGCTTGGGGAGGTCAGGAGGCCCCCCCAAGCTGGCCAAAAGTTCCGTTTGTGTCCAACGAGGGGTCCGGGAGCGGAACCGCGGTGGACCACGTGACGGGCGCGTCACTCCGACGTGACGCGGACGTCACGTGCTCCTCGCAAAGGAATAGAGGAATGGCTTCCTGACTCCCCGCTGGACCACCAGGGAATTTTGGTAAGTCTTGGGGGGGGATTAAGGAGGGTGAGGGGTTTAAATTTTTATTTAGGGAACCGGTGCACGTATGGACATAGACTCAACTTATGGAATTCTCCGTATGTCCATATTGACCGAAATTGACCCCCCTTTTCGACTTATGGACTTATGAACATAAACTTTTTGTCTGCACATCCCTAATATATATATTTCAGGCAATGTCCTCCAAATGTCATATTTAAAAAGCAATCTATGCAATTGTCTGCTTTACATTCATTATCAAAGCTTAGTGGCCACAAAGAAGCAGTATGAAGTATACCTCTCTCCTGCCCCACAAGTGCTAACCTTTCACCAAAGGCATAAATCTATAGCAGACAAATGACAAGAGCAACTCTAACCAGAGATGTAAAAAATTATCATTCCAGGTCTATCTGTACCATACTGGAGGAGTAGGCTTTGCAGCCTTTGAAACTTGTGTGGGCATATTTCACCTGACTTTCCTTGCTGTTCTTTTGATCTGCACACCTGAAGCTGTTCCACATATGGGTAAATGCAAGGAGGGGCCAAGTCACCTGATTCTACCCAATCCTGACAGTAACCATCACACCTGCTGCTTGACATTTATTTATTTATTTACTTATTATTTTTATATACCCACATTCATCTCAATTGAGATATCACACCGGTTTACATTCAGGTACTGTAGGTATTTCCCTATCCCCAGAGGGCTTACAATCTAAGTTTGTACCTGAGGCAATGGAGGGTAAAGTGACTTGCCCAAGGTCACAAGGAGCGACGGCGGGACTTGAACCTTGGTCTCCTGGTTCATAGTCCACTGATCTAACCACTAGGCTATTCCTCCTCCTGTATGAAGTGTCATTGGCAGCATCTCTTTTACTTCCTTAGGATCTCAGAGGGCTTTGGGGTGAGGGTGTTTGTACAGAGAAGAGTTTTAATATTTCATCTCTACACAGGAAGATAACGCATGTAGAATGTGCTTTACCATGAGCAACCATATACGTGCATTACTAGGCTTTCTATTTTAATTACTTATGCACAAAACTTTTTTTTTAAATTCTTTATCAATTTTTTACATATTAAAATGCAAAAAATAGGTTTACATCAAACATCAGCAAACCAAAATTACACTTAAACTGTTATAAAGAAACAGAAGAGTCTTAAAACACAAATAGAACAAAATATTATGCCACTTATAACCATATTAGGAGAAAATCTGCAGCTTATTTCAATCTATTCACCTGATTGGTTCGGTACTGTTGGCCTTTTCTTTACACTTTCTATGTAATTCCTCATTTGTTCTGGATCATAGTAGATATACCTTTTCCCTTCATGTAACATTATGCACATAACTTTTACCAGAAAATTTCCTGGTTAGTCAAATGCATATATACACGGTAATTTTGCTCATGTGTTCATAATAATACCTGCACATGAGTCTCGTGTGCATGGAGGAATAAACATACTATGTGTCTTTGCTGCAATAAAAGTAGGGACAGGTACTAGTTTTTTCTTGCATCCTCTATGGGGCAGCCGCCAAGAGCAAATCTGGGAAAGTATTTGTGGCAAGATCAATGCTGTGTTCAAGAACAGCAGAAGTGTGGGTGAATTGAGGCCACAAATGGCATGACTTGCAGCAATTTGTGAAGAGGAAGCAACCCAAGTTGAGAGCTAAGAGGGCAGACTCTCAAGTTACATTCATGGCAGCAGAGCGCATGGTGTTGTCCACCATAGCAGAGTCCAGTGTGAGTGGGGTAGAGGATCCGGATAGCTCCCAGCCACAGCAGGAACAGGGTAAGCACTATATGTTAAGAGTTAACCTTCTACATGGTGTGTAGATTTTGTGCCTAAAGCAGATGCTTCTAGATTCATGATGGAGGGCACATGTGCTCACTGAGAGGTGCCAGTTTTATCCCTTGGCTACAGAGTCCCAGGTCTGTATTCTTGGGCAATACACTATAAGAAGGGTGGCTGTGTATGTCTTATCTAGCATGATACTATATATGGACCCATGTGGCTTACATATCTGTATGGCCACAGAACCTAGTGATGTCCACTTTCCTTTCCACTCCCAGCTGAGGTAATTGTAGAGTTCCTAACTTTTGTTTTTATTCCACCCTATGACTTGAATTTGAGAGATGAGCTTGCAGGGCTCCACATCTAGAGGCAAGAAGCCATCCTTGTAAAGTGTGTATGAAGATAGTTATTGCTCTCAGCAGCTAGGCAGGGTCGGTAACTGTGTGTGATGAGAGGGATGCTATGTTTGTAAAAGAACCATGTTAAATATTTTCACTCTAGTATTTGTGGTGCTAAAAGAGGGTTTAGGGATATGTATTGATCAAAGATATAGAAACTCCTTTGATACGTGCAATTAAAACTGGTACCATTTTCCATTGCAGTGGGCCACCAAGAAGAACAGCCATGGCCAAGTGGGCTGCAATAGCCCTGGCACCACACACTCCAGCTCCCTGTCACTTCTTCATCTGAGGAGGAGGTGGATAAGGAAAGCATAACCATGGGGGAACAGGTAAATGAGCAATGTGGTGAGCCAGAGGAGAAGCCAGAGGGGGAGCCAGAGGAAGTGCCAGAAGAAGTGCCAGAGGAGAAGCCAGAGGAGGAAGAGCAGCAAGCTGATTAGGAATCCTCTATTGAGGAGGAATGTGGTGACCATGCACAGGTCCAGGCCAATGCAGTTGAGCACCTTCTGATCTCCTGGAGGAGGTATGGGCCCTGGAACCAGAGATCCATGGTTTGTAGATGGAAATGCTAGAGGAGGGAGAAGCTCTGAGGCAGGAAATCATAGAATCAGAGAGGAGCTTAATGAGCAGACAGCTGTCTGGAGGGAGCTGCTCAAAAGTTTGGCTCCTAGCCAGGAACTGCTACCACCAGCTGCACTGTCCCAAACAAGCAGACACTCCTGAACCCAGCTTCCTTAGGAGCCTGGTCCAGAGCCCTCTGAGGACCTAAACTGAGGAGGAGGTCAAGAGAAGGGCAGCCCAAAGCCCCTGCATGCCCAATAACAACAAAACATATAAAAATGAGGCATTAGTTTTATTTGGTTATGCACTAAGGTAAACACTTAAATAAAGGCATTATCATCAACAATGAAAATATCTTTGTATCTGACTATTCCTTTCCTCTATAGTTTGTCTTTGACTGTGGTGATGCATAATTTGCAATTCCTCCTGTCTGAGCTCTTGTTCCTCCTCCTCCTCTTCTTCATCTGTATTCTTTGGCAGTCCCTCTGGAAGAAGCATGTGTCAAATTTTGACCAAGTTATGTAGCATACAGCAGGCTAGGAAAATCTGACAGACTTTAAGTGGGTTGTAGAGGAGGCATCCCCCAGCTCTGTCCAGATAGTGGAAGTGTGTTTGATTAAGCTAAAGTTTCTCTTGATGACTGCTTTGGTCATCCATTGGGCCCTGTTGTATTGCACCTCTGCTCTACTCTGTAGGGTGGCCACAGGGATCATGAGCCAGGTTCTGATGGGATAGCCTCTATCACTTGAAGGGAGAAACCAGAGCAGACCAGATATATTGGCTTTCATGTTGGACTGGACATTAGGGATTTGGCTGGGTCAGAGCTCTCCACCAAAGCAGGTCACCAAGAGATGTGGGACACCCACAGAGGAGGCTGATTATGATATTGTGTTATCAATAGTTATTTCCTACCTAGTAGTTGGCCCACATGATGTGTCTATCCTGGAAGTGGTCAATAATTCCTGACTGTGAGAGGATGTAGGTGAGTGGATCCAGGAAAACTGCAAATGACATCCAGGATTAGTCCCTTAGCATCAAAGACCACCAGCATATTGAGAGAGTGGAAGCCTTTGCAGTTGCAGTAAGTAGCCTCATCTCCCCCGTGGTGCCCTTATAGGGATGTGTGTGCCACACACACACACAGAGGAAAAGTGTGCCACCTGTCAGAAATCCTGCCTGATTTGTTCTTCATGCCCTCTGCTGTGAGGGAAAGATATATACTGGTGCATTCTCCTTCACTAGTGGTCAACAGCTGATCAATGCACATTGAGATTGTGGTCTGGCTTATGCGAGCCATGACCCCCAGAGGAGTTTGGAAGGTACCAGAAGAAAAATAAATTCTAGGGCAGTGCTGACCTTGAGATATGTTGGCAAGGCACTGCCCATCTGGCTAGTGGGTTGTAGGTCCACCTGTAACTGCTGGCATAGGTACGGTATGGTTTCCTTATTAAACCTGAACCTACGCATGACTTCTTCCTAAAAACTGAGCCATGTCCTGTAGACTCTGTGTGTGGGATATCTTCTCCTCTTTCTCCTCTTCTCCTCTCTCTCTCTCTCTCCTGTGCCTTAATTCCATAAATACCCATACAGTGATTGTAGTCAGTTTGCTATGAAAGTGTGTCCTCCTGTATCAAACTCCTCAAAATGTGACTGCTACTCCCCTCACCCAATAGGTCCCAGTCAAGAGTGGATGTCCTATCTCTCCCCCACTGGTAGTTCCTGCTTCCACTTGTTGAAAGAAGGTGGCCTAGCAAACAACAAGAGGCAAATTGAAATTCTCTCTGGTGCTGTGTGCATAAACCATCAGTAACAAGTTTGCTTGCATAGGTGCGTGCATGTTAGCATGTAGGTAGGACTTAAAATACATCATTACACGCATTCAGTCATGCCCCTTCTATGTCCCTTCCATGCCCACAATGTGCCCCTTTTGTACGAACATACTGTTGCGTGAGCACACATATCTACTCGCATACATTGCGGCTTTTAAAATACACACTCATCCCGCGAGGCCATATATATGCATATGTGCCATTTTTGCACAAGCAACACTTTCAAAATTGATCTGTCAGGGGGTAATCTTCAAAGCAATTTATTTATATGGATGACCCTTTGAAAATTGCTCAGGGAATTGTGTATGTAAAATTGTAAAAAAAGGTGATTTTGTGTGTACTTTTAAGGACACTACAAAAAATGTTGGGGGTGGAGTTGGAGCAAGGACATAAGTGTCAGAATGGTGTGGGCTACCTGGACCCTGACCCATCCAATATTTCCTCCTGGGAAGGCCATCGTGGAAGTGCTCTCTGCTGGTTCAACCCTGTGGAGATCTCTGTATGCTTACACTTGTCTCATAAGACATTTGTTTCAGGTAACAGACTTGAAGACTTTTAAAAGATTTTTAAATTTGGTATAGAATGAAGACATTCTCTAGAAGTTGAGCTAAGTATATGAATTATTTGAAGAAGATACTGATGGTTTGCACTTACCGGTACTTTGAGTTTGAGTGGATTTTACATGTTTCGCTACACCATATTCAGACAATAAATTATATTTGGTGAATAGCTATAACAGGGCATAGAAAATATCCATGAACAATTTATTGCATCCATGTATGGCAATCCATGTATTCACCATAATTATCATTAGTAGTATTTTCTGCTTTCTAGTATTTGCCAGTTTTTATAGTGACTATTTTTCTGTTTTGGTTTTCATTAAGGGGAAACTATTCAAAGTTATTGTTATGCGTCCCATCCGCCGCCCGTCCCGTGCATGAGCCTGCTCACCTTCATGCTCCCATGGCAGGTCCCGGTTCGGCCTTCCTAGCTGGCAGCTGCTAGCACTTCCAGGCCTCGGCATCCAAAGGCCGCCGGGCCTTCCACTGCACACCAGGCCTCACGCTGGAGCTCGGCATCCTCGGCTGTATTGGCCACGCCTCTACGCGCGCGCGGACCGCCCCGGCCTCTTGTAGGACCGAGGGCGGGTCTTAGCTCTGCGGAGCGCCCTGATTGAATCCTTGTTATAAGGAAGTCCCTGCTTGTACTTCCTTGCCTTGGCAATCGGGTCGGTGTTCTGCTAGATTGTCACTGCTTTTGAATCTTGTCCTAGTCTTGTTCCAGTCTCATTCCAGTATTCTTCTGTTCCAGTTCTGTTCGTGCCTTGTTCCTGCAATCCTAGTTCCAGCGTCCTCCTGTTCCTGTTTGTCTGTCCGTCTTCCCAGGTAGTAACTCCGGACTGACTCTCTGGTACTGACCTTGGTTTGCTCCTCGACCTGCCTGCCTGCTGCCTGCCGTTCTGACTCCAATCTGTACCTCGACCTGCCTGCCTGCCGCCTGCTTTCTGACTCCAGCCTGCTCCTCAACCTGCCTGCCTGCCTCCTGCCTTCTGACTCCAACTTGCTACTCGACTCGCCTGCCCTGCTGCCTGCCTCCTGACCTCAGCCTGCCTGTGACCTCATCTGACCTCCGGTATCTGACCTCTGCTTTGTTGACCCTGCCTCAGAATGACTCCCCGACTTTGTCCTCTGCCTGCTTGACCTTGTCTCTAGATTCTGGCTCTGTTCCTAGCCTTGTCATCTCCTACACTATTCTGGTTGCGCCTTGTTACACCTGACCTCCAGGCTCGAACCTGACCACGCTCCCTCTCTGTCTGTGGACACCCGGACTTCCACTCTCCCAGGAGACCCTGCAAGGCCCTCCTAAGTCCAAGTGGCCCAGGTCCCTATGGGCTCTTCCCGGGGGCACCTCGGGCTTCCAGTGGTGAAGCTCTTCCTAGCCTCTGTCTCCTCCAGTGCTCCTGCCCCCTGGGGGAAGTTGCCTCCTGGAGGTAGTTCTCTCCACTGCCCTCAGGACAAGGGTCCATCCCCGAGCGCAACAGTTATGTACTTGTACTCATATAGATGCTATTTTATAAACATAAAATATATGCTTATATTTTAAGTTTTGTGTGCACATTTACAGATGCATAAAGCGGTACTCTCAGGGTTCTGGTGCAAGGCTAAGAGTTCTGCACGTAAGTTGCTATTCATAAGAGACTTATGTAAGTACATTTGGCAACCTTATTTGCACAATTTTACAACTGCAAATGTCTTGCGCATGATATAGATTCAGCTGTTTTCTGCTATTCGTTGGGTGGGATGCTTGAGTGAACTGGTGGGAGTCACGGTGAAGAACTAGGAGGTTTTCAAAGACCTGGAGAAAGAATGGGTAAATTGTAGGGATGTGCAATACATTTTCAACGAATGGGTAATCTGGCAGCACATAAGTCCCTATTCGTTGTTTTCGTGGGTTTGCAAAACGCATCGTGATCCCCCATGAATACAACAAATCATATTAGTTTCATTCTTTTGGCTTGCAGTGATTTCCTTAGTGGCCATTTGAAATTGGAGATAGCAAAAAACAGCCCTTTCCTGTGAGTCATAAGTGACCTCACAGCCCTGTCATAGAGGTGGGTCAGACAGGTTGGCAAGGAGACGAGAATACAACCTATCAGAACTAAGCATTTTTCTAATGCTCCATCGCTGCTCTCACTCAGTGCTCTGTGACACTATTCCTGATGACGCAGCACTATTTTATACATTAAGCACACGGCATACCAAGTACTTTCTTGCGAGGGTGGTCTGGGGAGGTGGTCTGGGGATGGTGGCTTTAATTCAGAGCTAGTCTGAGTGTCTCAAAATCTGTATTCAGTCACTAGATATTTGTTTGATTTGGCTGCAGTGCCAGCTAGCCATGTTTTTTTTTGGACCTGCACCTTTTTTTATTGATTTGAGACGGTCTCTTTGTCTATGTCACTGAGAAAAGCTGCTAGCAGTGGCACTTTTCTGCTTATTGTATTCCCTGTGGTAGCAGGATTTGGGTGTTGTTGGTGGGACATATATATTCAATTGCTAGCTACTTTTATAGAATTTTCTATTGAAAAAGATATTTCTTCATTTTTGCTGCTATGCCAAGCAAGCCATCCTTTTTATTTAAAAGCAGGGGTTTTTTTTATTGAACTAAGGCTGTCTTTTTGTACTCTTTTAAGCCAAGAAGACAGTGCACTCACTGGGCATCAGTGGGCACTGTGCAGTTTTGCAGACTCATATATCTTGGGATAGCAGTGCTCTCTAAGCCATATCCCCAGTGGGCCTCTTTTGTAGTTACAAGCTTGGTGTGTGCACATACAGTGGTCCCAGTAGAAGTGTACATCCAGGCAATGTCTCATGGGCCTGTGGGCACTCTTGCAGACTCACATATATTGAGACAGCAGTGCTCTCTGAAGCCAAATTCCTAGTGGGCCTCTTTAGTAGTTACAAGTTTTCTGTATGCACAAACAGTGGTCCCAGTAGATGTGTACATCCAGGTACTGCCTGTAGACCTGGGGGGTGGTTTGCAGACTCACATATATTGGAACAGCAGTGCTCTCTGAAGCCAAATCCCCAATGGGCCTCTTTTGTAGTTACAAGCTTAGTGTGTGCACATACAGAGTTCCCAGGCTCTGTATGTGCACCCAGGCTCTGCTTCGTGGGCCTGGGTGCGGTTAGAAGACTCACATATATTGGGACAGCGGTGCTCTCTGAAGCCAAATCCCCACTGGGCTCTTTTGGAAATAATTATTTTAATTGAAATCCCTAGTAGGCAGTGACAAATCCATAATGTCAGGGAAAGCTAGATGTGATCGAGTGATTGGGACTGGCAGAGGAGGCACTTCAAAAGGCAGTGCAAGTCTTCCATTAAAGTTAATGGGAACTGTTCCAATCTAAAATCTCTGGAGGGGCAAGCAGTCCCATCCGGAAAAAAATGAAATTTAAAGATGATGCATTGCTACCACCTGTTTCTGACCCTGTAGTTTTGGAAGTGGAGGGAAGGGGAGACTGAACCATGCAAGACTAAAGGGCGACACCCAAAAGCAACAGTGCAACAGCAGACTCAACTTAGCATTGACAATGTAGCGCAGGCACAGTTTGCTTCTGATTCTGATGAAGACTCTCTTCTGTGTGATTCTCATCATCAGAAATGGAGAAGTATTAGCTGAAGAAGGTTTAGGAGGATCAGTAGTCCTGTATTAGCCTCCACTTCAGTGCTGCAGGGGAGAGAGATGAAACTGATGATGATGAGGAGGAGGAAGAGCAGTCAGCGCAGGCACAGAGTGTGACTGA